>NC_090375.1:104563425-104926593 GCF_036365525.1 Heterodontus francisci | reverse complement strand
TCAGCGCGTATACAATGGCCGCTGGAAGGAGGCTAAAGCAAACAATTTTTAGGCCCGCGGTTGAAACAAAAATATGAGAAAAAAATTTTAGAAAATTCGGATAATTGTTTAAAGTCGGAAAAAAATACGGGAAAGTGATGTTGAATGTCCCGCGGTAAGTTCCAGTTCAATTTTGCCAGGTGTTGTCCCCTTTTTGAAATAGTTTATTAGGGTTATTTAAATTCATGTTGTGAGAGAGGGGGAAAAGTTTGTGCCCCCGTTTACCTCAGAGTCTGTGAGAGACGGAGGGAACAAGAACAGAAGTGGAGGAAACAATTCTCCAAAACTAATCCCAACTCATCACCAAGGTTGGGGTTCGATAACCTCACCGCCTTCTTAGGACTGGGGAGTTTAACCACTTTATTCGCTTTCGTATTTGAAATCCGTTTGGAATTAGTTTATTTTATTTTTTGTTGTATTTTTAACGACAGTATTGAAGAGGGAAAGAGAAACTTGCAGCAACTTCTTCTGTCGCAAGCTGTAACGAGACCTGAAAGAATTTGAAGATTTTTTTTTAATGAACTTTTCACAGAAATTGAGTGTGAAAAGCACTTTTACCTTAGTTTGTTTTTGTTTCGAATATGATTTTGGAACAAACAGGAGCAAAAAATCAATTGGCCCCTCATCTAAATAAATTTCGAACAGCTCTTGAAGTCCAGACGCTTTTAAATGAGGCTGTGAAATGCTTAAAAACGTTATAAATTGGAATTTATATATTTAATTTTGAACGATCGAGTGAACTGAGCAGCTTTACACAAACATGGTGTTGAGGAGGGGAAGGGTAGGGGAGGATTTCTAGGAGTTTGATATTACTTTTTATTGACTTTTTAAAAAATATATATCATTAAGACGTTTAGAAAGATAACCAAAAAAGAGGGACAATAACGCAAATCATTTTTGTCTGTCGTTCTATAGTCCAAACGAATCTTAGAAATAATGTAAATATAAATCTCTTAAACGTTTAGTGGAGTGTTAATAGAAACAAGACTTGTGTAATGTACAAACATTGCTGGAAGCTACTTGAGAAGAAACCACTATTTTATTGAGAAATACACAGAAAATACTTCGTTTAAATTGAATGCACAATTTCGATTTGTTACAAATGTTTTGAAATGGGAGATTACATTTGAGAGTATAATGTGTTTATTTTCTGCTATTTAATTGCGAGTACCTAAAGTAATTAAACACTTTTAGTGATAAGAACTAGGATTAACATTTTGGGGAATGTTGAGAGAAAGCCATTCGAAGTGAATTTCGGAAATTAACATCTAGACATCAACATATTAGTAAACCTTTCCAAGTCAGTCAGAATGATTAGTTCATTTCTTCAGGAAGAAAAACTAATGTTTGTTTCGGTTAAATCGTAACTTTTCCTGCTTTTTTTGTCTTTAATTTGCTAACGCAAATTGTTGTGTGCGTTTTTCTGCACTTGTGAAGTGCTGCCTTTCTGACATGCTACTTGGGGGGAGGGGGGGGAGGAAAGGGGAGGGAGGCGCTGGTTCAAGACAAGGTGTATTAATGGAAGTGATTGAAGTTGAAAAGACGAATAACCGTTTTAGTTTGGTTATTTTTAATGCGAAATGAAGAACTACAGCACTTTAATATTTGGTTGTCTGGTTGCATTGTGATATTCTAATTACTTATGTGGACGTACAGCACGTCAGCGCCATAAGAAAGCCGCTGTTCCTGCTGCTTGTGCAGCTATTAGAATAATGTGACATGAAGGATGGACTAATACGTTGAAAACTTTAAAATTAATACTAATTGCACGAATAGATATGCCGCACCTTGGGCTTTTGGATTGTTTGTCGATGAATAACCGTGTAACGGAGTGACGTTTCTGAAGTGTTGACGCATTATTTATATCCCAGTCAGTTTTGAATTTTTTTAAATGTTTGTACATGACGAGCTAAAAGCTTTTAATGAATTCTGCCGTAAACAAGCTTGAGAATGGACATGTAAATAACAAATTTCAATATAGGTTAGTGTGAAGTGGTGCATTTTGGTAGGAGGAATAGGGAGGCTACTTCATAGAAAATAAAAGTCTAAATGGAGTAGAAGTGCAAAGGGATCTATAGGTACAGATTCACCAGTCATTAAAGGTAGTAAAGCAGGTTAACAAAATCATAGAGATAAAGCACTGAGATTTATTTCTAGAGGAATCAATTCAAAAGCAGAGAAGTTATGTTAAGCTTGTGTAGAACCTTGTTAGACCATAATTTGAGTACTGTGGGCAGTTCTAGTCTCCATAATGATAAAAAGGATATAGACACTAAAGAAAGTGCAAAAAAAAACCTATTAGGATGATATCTGAATTTAGAGGGGTGCAATTATTAGGAAAGATTGAGAAATGACCAATGATGGGTGTCTTTGAAATTATAAAGGGGCTTGACAGGGTAGACATACAGAAAATGTTTTCACTTGTTGGGGAGTCAAAACCTCAAGGCCATAGTATAGGATAGTCACTAATCGAATAAGGAATTGAGACTTTACTCAGAATTTGAGAATCTGGAACTTTCTACCACATGAGTGGTTGAGACAAATGGCAAAGGTGTGTTTAAGGGGAAGTTTGTTAAGTACATTTGGGAGAAAAGAAGGCTATGTTAGCATGAGATGAAGTAAGGTAGGAGGAGGTTCTTATGGAGCGTGTACACAGGCATAGGTTTGTTCGGCCGAATGGTCTGTTTCTATGCAAGTTGTTTTGTATCCGAGTTGCACAGAAAACATTGAAGCAGTTGTATTGAGCATACATTTGTATATTTCTGTAGAAATTGCTCTTGTTTATCATATGGCATAATGCTTTTAAACAATTTTAGTCTTAAGTCTGTCGTTAGACTATAACAGGTCTATCATTTAATATTACGTTTCAGTTTAACAAAATACTTAACACTAGAATTATTGACAAAATGCTTAGTTTATTCATTCATTATCAAATCTACGCTCAACCACCTGGTAAGTGTTTCTAATGAGAAATAACATTTGAAATACAATAAGTATCAATGTTCCTGAAATAAGGTAGACTTTATTCCTCATATATATTTTTTAAAAACTTGTATGGGTTAGGTATTTGAGAAAGCTATATTAGCTTTGGGATAAAGGATAGTTCATGAGATTAAACACGAGTCTTTCAAAAAAAAACCTTAAAAACTCCTACAGGAAATTGCTTCATTCTGGCTTTGCAAGCAGTGTTTTTCAGTTGCATGAGAAATACTGTTTGTATCTTAAGTTTATAAAAAGTCATTTTTGGGACGGGTTTTAATTTTAGTTTAATCAGTTTATAAAATACAAAAAGTGGTTTAATTTTTCAAAAATAGAGGGAGATAGTAAGAACAAATTTTAGCACATTCAGGAATAAAAGTTGTTTTTGTTTAGCCTCATGTTCCCTACTAGTTCTTAATCTGAATAATTATGGTTTATACTTTTTCTATTATGATTGTTGATTCTAAACTGCTAAAACAATTGTTTAAAAACAGGCTGTAAACACAAACCAAAGTTGACCACCTAAAGTGATTTGCAGAAAAGAGCACAAACTGGAATGATGTTTGTTTGTTTTTATAATTTGTTTAATTGTTAGAGTTGAATCTATAAGCACCTTATCATAGAAATCATAGCCCCAAAGTTATTTAAAACCTGAAAATGTATTTCAGAAATCTATTCTCAAGATTTTTAAATTTTGATTTTGTTGTTGAGGTACAGTTTCATTAATTACAAACATGTTTTATAGCCTTGTGAACTGTTGAGATATAAACACATTGTGCCACTTGAATTTCTTAAACTTTATGGTACTAATATAATATAAATCCACCCAGGTACACAAATTTTTATTATTTTTATGTTGTGCTTACATTGAAACATTGATAACTAAAGTATATTGGAGCTTTAAGTGACTCAAGGGCAGGAATAGTAATCTTTTATATTGGCTATCAGAAATATGTTTTAGTGCTTACTTGGAACTAATTTATTTCTATAACTGAGCTTTTGGTAGTACAAAACTTTAGCATTTGCTAGTAACAATATTTGTAAAATTTCTTATTCAACAATACCTTGATTGTCTGTTTCTGCACCCCCCCCCCCCCTCATTTGTTTCAAACTATTTTGACCAGCATTGGTGTGTGATTGCAGTATTTGAAAATGGTGTCATAAGAGACTGAGGAAATTACCTGAGTAATGGAGGAAGGCTAAAATAAAAGCGATGACCTTGTTTCTTTTATTAAGGTGGGAACCAGTGAAGGCAATTTAATCTAAAAAAAAAATTGTGTACAAGTACAGTAAAGTCTAACTCAATAAATTCCCTGAGTTTAAATATGTTCTTATGGACATGTTCCACACCTGAAATAATTTGACTTTATTTACAGTGTTAAGTGCAAAACTCAAACTTGTCACTTTGCAGAATGATATTGTAATTTTATAAACACCAGGTTAAGAGGCATAAAAAAAAACTGAAAAGTTACACACTGCTTGTTAGAAAGGTTAGGCATTATAAATTGTAGCATCTTCACCAGAATATCTTAAGAAATTTGTGTTTAAATATTCAGGATGTTTGGTTCCCAAATGTGAAATTTGTTACTCAAGGTAAAATGTTGGAAACAGGTTTCAAAGTTAATATTTTTGTTTTTATCATTCTATGTAATTCATCACTTCCCTTGCATCTTGTCTTTTTTTATATATCTCCTATCATGACATTTTAATAAGGATAATTTTACATTAATCTGGGATAATATTTCTCCAAAAAGACCCAGAATTTTTTAATAAAAAAAAAATCATCACTGAACACCATGTTGACCTGTAAATGATGGCACATATTGATGAATGAGGATACAAAATCAGGAAAATATTTGTTAACTCTTCAGATTGTATATACAGGTGTTAGTCAGAGGGTGACAGATTGCTTCCTCTCCATTATCTGAGTGCAAGTGATTCAGTGTTTAGCAGTATTTTCTAAAATGTATAGCATTACTTGTACAAAACAGCTTTTGCAAAAGTTTAAAAAATCATCTGCATTTAAATTACAGAAACTAATGAATATGGGATGATAAATGTGGGATAATCAGACATACATAGTTTAACATTATTGATAGAAAAAGTTTTCGGAACAGCATCTTTTAACAAAAAAAATTACAGTAAAATTTTACCCAATGATACATTTTTCATTTTCAGAAGTTTAAGTGCAACTTGAAACAAAAAAAAATGTTTTTTCTTATTTTGTGTTGAACTGTTTTATTTAAAATGCTGTTGCAAAACATGAACTCTAAAACGATTTAGAATATTTTTAAAAAGTTGTTTTTAGAACTAACCTTTTGTTCTGGAAATGTTTGCTTGGTATGTTTTTTTTCTGAATGCTCACTACCATATTTCACCAAATGGATTGCCTTACCTTTTTAGGCGAGTTATATGATGTTTAGAAAGTGTTTGTAAATCAAATAGACTATTGCCCAAAAACAACAGCATTTGTCAGAGAAACCTTTTTTAAAGTGAAATTCTAGATTAAGAGTACTTATTGTTTTACAATAATATCGTTTAATAAACACAATTGTTTAGTTGGAATTTTTTTAGTTTTAGAAATTATATATTGCATTGTATTTCCACTATTTTGATTTATACTGCTTTTTACAATTGTGACCTTACTTGCAGAATAGAAGATGGGTAGCTCAGTCATTAGCAGTATGTATAAGGTTTTACAATTTTTAAAAAAAAGCAATGCAAGGAATAATGAACTTATCAAAAAAAAATGGTAGTTATTTAGCAGGCTGTTACAAATCTGGTAACATCAGTAGATAAAGGACTTTTAAATTAATTCATTTTAATCAGCATTTTAATATTAGATCTATTTTCAATATTGAAAAATGTTACACTAACTCTTCAGTTTTAATGAGTATTCAGAATGTTTAATACCATAAATATTTTATAGGGTGCACTTCAACAATTGTGAGCTCTTTTCATGAAACAATTTTTCAAAATCAATCAGTGTTCTTAGATACAGATCTGTGCAACGATTTTGAAGGTTCCCTAATGTAACTCAGCAGCACAATACCAATTGTATTTTATTGAATGGAATATAGATACAAGCACAAAACAAATTGAGCATTAATAAGCAAGTTAACCAAATATTCCAAATGTAGATCTATTCAAATCTGAGAGTGTTCTTATTTGGTACACTAGTACCAGTATGTTACTGGCAAATTCACGTTTAAGCTTATCTACTTTAATGTTGTGCCAGTACCTTTCTTGTTGACATCTACAAATTGTTCCTACCATTACCACCAACAGTGTTTCATCTTAATGTATTGTAGCTGAAGGTGCTCTCCCCAAATACATCTCTAGTTTGGAAGAACAAAATCTATATCATTATAATAATATTTTCTTCAGTTTGTGATTATGTGCAACCGTTACAATTTACTAAAAGTTTACTGGCAACATTTTCTTTCTTGCACAGCAATTGGGGAAAAGAAAAGAGATGTCAAATGAATTGCATTCAACATTGTTTTAAAGGATTAGTAAAGTCAAAAAATAATCTCTTCGCGCTGTTACACTTTTGTGTCAATCTAATTTCTTTAAATCACTGTACATCATACTAACAAAATCAACTGTTAACATTCACAACTACTTTTTTGTAGAAGTTCCTTCTAGAGAAACTGGTTTATGCATCATGACAAACCAGTAAAATTATATTGCAGCATTATGAACTGATGTAAAGGATAGTCGTATATATGAGTACAGTTGTTGAATATGGTTAAACCCTGATGAATTCATTTTAGTTTTGTGAATAGTTTTTTCTGCTAATTTTCTTCTAGTTTTATGTGAAAGTATCTATTACTTTTGGTTAATCCACACAAACCACCTTTTGGTTTCTATGTTGTTGTGTTAATATAGAAACAAAAATAACATGAAACTTGTTAAAATAAACTTGGTTCAAAAAGTATCAATAGTATTCTGTCTGTAGATCTTTAATATAGCAAAAATGATAATGAAATTAAAATCAAAGGGATCTGATCCCAGTTAATTTTGCATAACAGTAATCATCTTGAAGTACCATTATATATTTTAATTTATCATAAACATGAGAATTCAAGTGACCAGCTGTAATGGAATAAATTTGGACTTCAGCATATAGTTGTAAAGTTTTTGTGGCATTATTAGGTGCTGACAAATTAAAAAGCAGTCAGCTAAACATGCTTTGCAGTTACATCAATTGATATGAAGATATCTTCTGTGAAATTATGGTCTGCAATAAATTATATTGGATCCTTACAATAGAGATGGTCAAGAATATCTGGTTCATTTTTAAAAGCGCAATAAAAGACAGGATTATTTTGGCTTCATACCTAATAATGCCACAAAAAATGCGGCACAGTGGCGCAGTGGTTAGCACCGCAGCCTCACAGCTCCAGCGACCCGGGTTCAATTCTGGGTACTGCCTGTGTGGAGTTTGCAAGTTCTCCCTGTGTCTGCGTGGGTTTCCTCCCACAGCCAAAAGACTTGCAGGTTGATGGGTAAATTGGCCATTATAAATTGCCCCTAGTATAGGTAGGTGGTAGGGGAATATAGGAACAGGTGAGGATGTGGTAGGAATATGGGATTAGTGTAGGATTAGTATAAATGGGTGGTTAATGGTCGGCACAGACTCGGTGGGCCGAAGGGCCTGTTTCAGTGCTGTATCTCTAAATCTAAACTATATGCTGAAGTTAATTGCAACTTGAAACAAAATTCATAACTTTATTTTAAATTTGAGATGTTGTCCCATAGTCCTATAAGAGGGGATGAAATGCATAAAACATTCCAGAATTCAAAAGTTTTTTTCATTCTCAGACATTAGTTCCTAGCTTTCACAGTGTGCTTTGATTATTCTGGTCTATGTATTCTATGTAACATATACTGATTTATAAACACTATCCTTTTGAACAAAGTCATCATATACAGGAATAAAACTATTTGTGAACTTTAGCATTGCTCCAATTAATGAAACCTCCTGAATATCAAAAAGAATTGCTCAAAATGAGCTAAACTCATATTCAGTAAATAACATTACTACATACTGTTCAGAATTATTCCTTCTTGCTGTGCATATTTTATTTATACTTTGTGTGAGAGAGAGATGAAGCTAGATCTGAAATTATGATTGTTATTCAATACAGGATTTTATTTCAGAAACCCTTTCTATAAAGGTCTGAATGATATAAAATGATACGAATAATAGATTTGTATACCTTTTACTCCAAAAGCAGTGTACTTATTTAAAAATATAGGGAGTTTTATACTTAAAATATTCTAAGAATATGCATAGTAACTGACACAAGTTATAATCTGAATCATCTTTAGGATTCTTTGAAACATATTGGAGGGAATAAGAAAACTGTTCAATACACTTCCATAACTGTCTGCTTATTTTGCTAAACTTGTTTAACAATGCTAATTAACATCTACAAAGAACCTTTATACCAAAAAAATCACAACATTGAAACCTAAAGATTGCAGAAACATAGTAAAATTGAAATGTCAACTGATCATTTATCACACTAAAAATGACTAATTTTAGAATTGATATACTCAAGAAAAATTGGCCATTTTACCAGTTCCCAATGATCATGGGTATGCATAATTAAGGAAGCCATTTTCTCTCCTCCTAATAGAATTTTAGCAGTAATGAGTAAATTTTAAAACTTGAACTAGAAATTGAAAAATTTAAATTTTAAAGAATATAACTTTTTTAAGTAGAATTGTAGCGTCAGGGACTTACCCCCTGTAAACTATGACCAGATGACACCAAATTGGGTACTGTTAATAGAGGAAGACTGCAACTAAATACAAGTTCCGAAGAAGGGTCACTGACCCGAAACGTTAACTCTGCTTCTCTTTCCACAGATGCTGCCAGACCTGCTCAGTGGTTCCAGCATTTCTTGTTTTTATTTCAGATTTCCAGCATCCGCAGTATTTTGCTTTTATTAAATACAAGAGGACACGGGCATATAATTAGCAACATTTTAAAGAATATAAAGATGGTTATAGTGCCCTAATAATAACCCTTAATTGACCTTTGTGTTATCACACCTTTGTGTTATCACACTTACTTAAAAGTAAGTGGATGTTTTATTAATTGTGAACTTTTTTTCTTTTGGATAGCATTTTAACTTGAGGAAATGTAAACCTCTAAATTTGCTTTCTTTCTCTTAATATCTACTCACTTTCCATTTGAGTCTCAAGCTTGTTTTACCTAATGGGCAGTGCAACTCACCATAATATTGAACCAAAGTTAACATACTTGTGACTAATTTATATTGGTTAAAAGCAATGTTTTTATTTTATTTTTAATTCCAGAGAAATGTGATCATTATTGGTAGAAGGGCTGAAGTACTCGAATATTAGCATCTAAAATAACAGTAACCTGCTGAAATAGGTGTGTTCCACATTTGCTACCAATACATTTGGATTTTTCAGAGGTTTCTCCTGTTTTCCATACCCTTTTTTTGCTGTTGAAAAAATTGTACTCGCTGAATATTTTCTAATGTGATCCTTTGATTTGTTGAATCCACTTCATTCATATGTTAAATAGCAATAGACCAGCTTTATAACGCTGAGTACAAATTACTACTTTTTCAAGTTTTGTCCAATTGGTTTATTCATACACAGTACGTAGTTTACATCTTAAACAGGAATTAACCAGTAATCCAATCCACTTTTTAATCTTGTATTTCCAAAGACAGTAACAGTTGCCATGTGGTTAAGAAAGTGTTGTTTATTAAAGTGCATTTTTGCTTCATTAAGATTAGGGAACACCACGATTAAGTGAAATCTCTACTTGATAAAATATTGTAAAATTGTTTGCCTGCTTTAGAGAATCAATTAATTATGCAGTCACAGAGGCCATTCGGCCTATCGTGTCTCTGCTGGCTCTCTGAAAAAGCTGCCAATTAGTTCCACTCCCCTGCTTATTGTCCTGCAAATTTTTCCTTTTTAAGTAGAATTGTAACTTCAGGGACTTAGCTCTGTATAATATGACCAGACAACACCAAATTGGTGGGTATAGTTAATATGAGGAACTCTGTCAAAATACAAGAAGACATTAACAAATTTGCAGAGTGGACATGTAATTGTTAAATTAATCAATATAGATAAGTGAGAGGTGATGTATTTTGGTGGAAATGAGGCCACATACTCCTTAGAAAATAAATCTAAACAAAGTAGAGGAGCAAAAGGATCTAAAAGGATCTTGGGGTACAGATGCACAATCACTGAAAGTAACAACATAGGTTAATAAGGCCGTTATAGGAAAAAAGCAAACCAAATTCTGGGGTTAATTTCTAGAGGGAAGGAATTGAAATAAATGTTAAAGCTTTGTATAGAACCTTGGTTAGACCACATTTGGAGTACTGTGCATAGTTCGGTCTCCATTTTATGTAAAGGATATTGAGGCACTGGAAAAGATGCAGAAAAATTACAAGACTAATACCAGAATTGAGAGGTTATACCTATCGGGAAAGATTGAACAGGTTGGGTTTCTTTTCTCTAGAAAAGAGAAAGCCAAGGGGTGACCTGATATAGGTGTTTAAGATTATGAAAGGGCTTGATTGGTTGGGTAGACGTAGAGAAGATGTTTCCGTTTGTCAAGGCGACCAAAACTAGGGGTCATAAATATAAGACCGTCACTAATAAATCCAATAGGGAATTCAGGAGAAACTTCTTTACCTAGAAAGTAGTTAGAATGTGAAACTTGCTACCAAAAAGAAGTAGTTGGGATGAATGGCATAGATATATTTTAAGGGGAATATAGATAATGCATGGGGGGGAAGGTGGAAAGAATAGAACAATACGTTGATGGGGTTAGATGAAGTGGGGTGAGAGGAAGCTTGTATGCAGTCCAAACACAGGCATGGATCAGTTGGGCTAAATGGCCTGTTTCCGTGCTGTATATTTTAAGTATTTTTGTTAAGATATTTCTCAAATGGTTCAGACACACTACTCAATGAACACATGATTATGAATTAATCTTTCTCTTGCATTATCCAAATATTAGCCTTCAACATTCTCACTTGCTGTGAATTTTTTAATGTTTAATATTCAAAACTAAAATGAATTATATAAAATTCCATTGTTAATTTATTGCTTTATGAATCAACTACAGGCCTCGTGATATTTCAATGAAGGTTTAATAAATTTGTATTAAAATTCTCTGTGCACCTTTTAAACTGAATATTACACTTTATTTTTAACTTGTTTTAAAGCTTCATTAAGTTAGTGGATAGAGAAACTTGATATTAAAGTTTAATATTCATACAATAATATCACCAACCATAATTTTCAGATGTCAGATTAATTATGCAAATACGTTCCTTTTGGCATTAGTTTTAATGAATGTGTAAATGTGTTTCCACATGACATTTTGTTAAAATTATGCAAAAAGGAAAGTAATGGTTTTTTTTAATCCCCATATATCCAGACAGGGATGGCCATATTCATGTTCCTGTGCTCGTTGGCATTCCAAGTTATGTGCACTCCCTGATTCTACAGCTGAGCTGAGGGTGGGCTCACAATAACGTTTTATGTAGAGTATACTGTTGCCTTCTTAGTGGGCAGCACTTCCCAGTTCATATACTTGATTTTGGATTTTGGAGCTATTTCAACTATTTGTTACCTGATTCTGTATAGTTTGGAAGTAATAAAATTGATAGTTAGTCATGTTCCTATTAGTTTTGTGACTCAGACGTTGTAATCAACATTAAATTTTACTATTTTGATTTGTAAATAAACTTGCATCACATGTGTTTAAAACCATACTCCGTTTCTTGCAAATATATTTAAATACAGCTTTGCTGTTGGACTTGCCAAATTGTACAATTAGATATTGAAGTAATGTTCTGCCTATGCGCAGTAAATAATTTATGTTCAAAGGCAACCTGGAGTGCTCATTGAAGTTTATTTAATGCACATTTTCAATAAAACTTGTATTTGTAATAAACTCTTTTATCCCTAATAGCTTATTTTTTCAGAATGTCCATTTGTTTGTTTTGTTGTCTTTATAGAGGGTTTGCAAAGTCCATCTAAGTATTTGTTTCAGAGCAGGGGATAGGAACAGCCTTGTTCATATTTCCAGTCAGCATACACTCTAGTAGTTTCTAATATAGCTGTCATAAAATTCAATCTTTACATTGTGAGCAAGTGCCTTTTTTGTTATTGTTATAACCTTTTAGTGTGTGTAAGGAAGTTAGCTATAATTGACTGACCACGTGAAATCATCAATTCTATTTTAATTAACTGAAACACAGCATAAGCTCTGAATTTAGACTAAATATTTAATGAATATTTAAAACAGAAATTAAGTTACTAATAAAAATCATTTGAGAAATACAAAGTGTCCTATTATTGTGAAATTACCTATTAATTCATTAAACCCTCAGATAGGGTTTTTCGAAAAAGAAAATGCAACAAGTGTTTCATTTAATGGCCCTGCCACATCCCATTTTATAGCTTTCTC
This sequence comes from Heterodontus francisci, assembly GCF_036365525.1. NCBI lineage: Eukaryota > Metazoa > Chordata > Chondrichthyes > Heterodontiformes > Heterodontidae > Heterodontus > Heterodontus francisci. Next base: position 104,914,088 of record NC_090375.1, on the reverse strand, counting down.
TACGACCTTTATTGCTTTTCTGCACACTGAGTAGCTGGCTCTATTTCAAACTGTGTTGACATATACAGACTTTCTCCACAAGGAAAGTAAAATCCTGTGTTCAAGCCAATTATGTCTTTGTCACAGATTTGTTACAACATTTGGCTCAGCTTGATGATAGAACTTGTGTTTAACTCCCGCAGTGGGGTCGTTGCAAGCTGGCTCTTAGTATGATTTTTTTTTCGAAAGCTTGGAGCTTCCCTTCCCCCATCCATTCAGCATTGCCGAATTAGTTGCATGAAATTTATCAATTGCATCTACATACTGAAATCGTCGTCCTAATTGGCAAAAAGTGAGTTGAACAGTTCCATAGGACTGATTTTCTATCTTTCATGATGCAAAATTGCACGCAATGAACTTGCTGTTTACCTTTTTTAAGTAATGTCATAAGTAAAGGATCATTCCTACTCTTACACCAAGTCTGTTTTGGTTCTTCAGCTGAGCATTCATGCTTGCCTGCAAAACCTAATCAGTCTGTCCACTTCCATCACCACAACTGGTTCTGGATAAGCCCAGGAAGTAACTTGATCTGTTAAATTAATGTGTTTCAGTTTTCAAACAGCCATAATAACTGTTTGAACTTATTTTAATATATAATATAATATAAATTATTAAACATTCTAATTATGTAATGTATGGTAGCCCATGAAACCAGGAAAATAAGGCAACCCTGATCTCAGGGTTCATAACGCAACACCTGCACCTTTATTTAAGATTCCTCTGGCTGTCTTGTTCTCTCTCTCACTCAACCAAGAACTGGTGGAGGATGCCTTTCTTGTCTTGACAGAGTAAGAAGAGGAAAAACCTGCATTTCTATAGTGTCTTGTCTTATGTTTCAAATGTGTATACATAATTACTTTGGAATGCGGTCACTATATAGGCACACAGAAGCCACTTTGTACATAGCAAGATCCCACAAATAGTAAATTATGTTAATGGCCACTTCTTCTTTGGCCACCTTATCTCGAGAGACAATGGGTAAGCGCCTGGAGGTGGTCAGTGGTGTTAGTCTGTTACTAATTGGTTGCTGGTACTTGACAGAAGAATGTAGGCTAGCACACTGGTTGAACAACCTGATCCTTTTTGAATAATGCCATTAAATCATCCAACCAGGTTAATGGGACCTTAGTTTGACATTATTCCAAAATACTGCTGCACGTTGGCTTTTGTCCTGTAGACGAGACTTTAAAAAAAAATGGAATTTAAAAAAAAAATGGGGTAAATGTCTATGGTTTCAAATTCTGTAGTAGAGTCAGAGTCTTGCAGCATAGAAACAGGCCCAATGCGGACCATAATGCCTATCTATACTAATCCTGCCTGTATTAATTCCATATCCCTCTATGCCTTGCTCATTCAAGTACCTGTTCAGATGCCTCTTAAATATTGCCACTGTTCCTGCCTCCACCACTTCCTCTGGCAGCTCGTTCCAGAGACCCACTAATATTTGTGTGAAAAATGTACCACTTTGATCCCCTTTAAACCTCCTCCCTCTCACCTTAAATCTATGCCCTCTAGTTTTAGTCACCCCTACCATGGGAAACAGGCTCTGGCTATCTACCCTATCTGTGCCCCTCATAATTTTATATACTTCTATCATGTCCCCTCTCAGCCTCCTTCGCTCCAGGGAAAACAGACCCAGCCTATCCAATCTCCCTTTATAACTCAAGCCCTCCAAACCAGGCAACATCCTTGTGAATCTTTTCTGCACCCTCTGTCTAGCTTAATCACATCTTTCCTGTAGTGCGGCTACCAGAACTGCACACAGTACTCCAAATGCGGCCTAACCAACGTTATGTACAACTGTAACATGGCGTCCCAACTCTTGTACTCAATGCCTCGGCCGTTGAAGGTAAGCATGCCATACGCCGCCTTCACCACCCTGTGTACCTGTGTTGCCGCTTTCAGGGAACTATGTACTTGCACCCCAAGATCTCTCTGCTCAACAACACTCCCCAGGGCCCTGCCATTCACTGTATATGTCCTGCCCTGGTTTAACTTCCCAAAATGCATCACTTTGCACTTGTCTGCGTTAAATTCCATCTGCCAATCCCTTGCTCACTTCCCCAGTTTATCTATATCCTTTTGTAACCTTAGACAACCTTCTTCACTGTCCATTATACCACCAATTTTGGTGTCATCTGCAAACTTACTAATCATGCCCACTACATTCACATCCAAGTCATTAATATATATATGACAAACAACAGAGGGCCCAGCACCGATCCCTGCAGCACACCACTGGCCTCCAATCTGAGAAACAACCCTCCACTATCGCCCTCTGCCTCTTATCACCAAGCCAATTTTGTATCCAATTTGCTAGCTCACCCTGGATCCGATGTGTTCGAACCTTCTGGACCAGCCTACCGTGCGGGACCTTGTCAAAGGCCTTGCTAAAGTCCATGTAGATAATGTCCATCGCCCTGCCCTCATCAATCCTCTTGGTCACCTCCTCGAAAAACTCAATCAAATTCGTGAGACATGATTTCCCACGCACAAAGCCATGCTGACTATCGCTAATCAGACCTTGCCTTTCCAGATGCATATAAATCCTGTCTTTCAGAATCCCTTCCAATAACTTTCCCACCACTGATGTAAGGCTCACTGGCCTGTAGTTCCCTGGCTTATCCCTGCTGCCCTTCTTAAATAAAGGCACAACATTAGCGAACCTCCAGTCTTCCGGTACCTCACCCGTGGCTAATGATACAAAAATCTCTGCCAGGGACCCAGCAATCTCCTCCCTTGCTTCCCATAGCATCCTAGGATACACCTGGTCAGGCCCTGGGGATTTATCCACCTTAATGCGCTTCAAAACCTCCAACACCACCTCCTTTGTAATGTTGATATGCTCCAGGATATCGCTGTTCCCTCCATTGAACTCACTAGCATCCATGACCTTCTCCACAGTAAATACGGACAAGAAATATTCATTTAAGACCTCGCCCATTTCCCGTGGCTCCACGCATAGATTGCCAAACTGATCCTTAAGGGGACCTACTCTCTCCCTAGCTACCCTTTTACTCTTAATATACTTATAGAATCTTTTGGGATTCTCCTTTATCTTATCTGCCAGAGAAATCTCATGGCCCCTTTTTAAGTGTAGTCCTACATCCCCTATACTCCTCGAGGGACTTGCTCGATCCCAGCTGCTACACCTGACATATGCCTCCTCCTTTGTCCTGACCGGACCCTCATTATTCCTCATCAACCAAGGTTCCCTAAACTTGCCAGCCTTGCCCTTCCATCTCACAGGTACATGCCGGCCCTGAACTCTTCCTATCACACTTTTAAAAGCCTCCCGCTTGCCAGACGTCCCTTTACCTGTAAACAGCCTCTGCCCATCCCTCAACCCCGTTCCTGTAATAGCTATAATATCACAATCCCATGTACCGATCCATGCTCTGTGTTCATCTGCCTTACCTGTAAGACTTCTTGCATTAAAGTAAATGCAGTTTAGCCTATCAGACCTTCCACGCTCCCTGTCCTGCCCCTGATGGCCTGCCTACTGGACTTGTTTGCTTTAACCTCTACATTTGCTTCAACTATCTCATCTGAGAGACTACTACTTTGGGTCCCACCCCCCTACAAGACTAGTTTAAACCCTCCCGAGTAGTACTAGCAAACCTCCCCGCAAGGATTTTGGTCCCCTTCCAGTTTAGATGCAACCCGTCCTTCTCGTACAGGTCACCTCTGCACCAGAAGAGATCCTAATGATCCAAGTATCTGAAGCCCTCCCGCCTACACCAGCTGTTCAGCCATGGATTCATTTGCCTTATCATCCTATTCCTACTCTCACTAGCACGAGGCACAGGGAAGTAATCCTGAGATTACAACCCTAGAGGTCCTGCTTTTTAACCTTCTGCCTAACTCCCTATATTCACTTTGCAGGACCTCATCTCTCTTCCTGCCTATGTCGTTAGTACCAATATGGACCACGACCTCTGGCTGCTCACCCTCCCCTTTCAGAATGTCCTGAAGCCGCTCCGAGACATCCTTGACCCTAGCACCAGGAGGCAACATACCATCCTGGAGTCTCGTTTGCGGCCACAGAAACGCCTATCTGCACCCTTTACAGTAGAATCCTCTATCACTATAGCTCTTCCAACCCTTTTCCTCCCCTGCTGTGCAGCAGAGCCCTCCGTGGTGCCACAAACTTGGCTGTTGCTGCTTTCGCCTGGGAGGTCATTTCCCTCCCCCTCCAACAGTATCCAAAGCGGTATATCCGTTTGAGAGGGGGATAGCCACTGGGGACTCCTGCACTACCTGCCTACGCCTACTACTCCGTCTGGTGGTCACCCATCTCTTTTCTGCCTGTGCAGCCATTACCTGTGTTGTGACCACCTCACTAAACGTGCTATCCGCGACATCCTCAGCATCGCGGATGCTCCACAGTGAATCCACCCCCAACTCCAGCTCCGTAATGCGGGTAGCCAATAACTGCAGATGGATACACTTCCTACACACATGGTCGTCAGGTACACTGGAAGCATCCCTGATTTTGCACATAGCGCAGGAGGAGCATATCACGGGGCTGAGCTCTCCTGCCATGACTTACCCTTAGGTTAATTAGTTACTCCCTTAATTAAAAAATACTAATTACACTCGGGCCTTGTTCTACCCACTCCAATCTGAAGTCCTTAAAAATAAAACACTTTAGTAGTATTCACCTTATCACCAGAAGTTTTTTTTTCCAACAATAAAAACTTTCCCCTTATTTTATTAAGATATTCTAACAGCTGCTACTCACCAACCAATCACCTTGCAGCTCTCCTCTGACGTCAGTGTTGGCTTTTTTTTCAAAACTCCAGCACGCTGGAAGAGGTTCGACTGCTCTCCACTCCCGGAAGGTAAGTTTTCTGGCAGCCTTTTTTTAAAAAAAGAAATCCGTGGTTTCACATACACAAACCGTTGAAAGTGGCAGGACATGTTGAAAACACTTTTTTTTAAAAAGAAACCTGTGGGATCCTTGACTTTATAAATAGAGGTCTAAAGTACAAAAGCAAGGAAATAATGATAAACCTTTATAAACCACTGGTTATGGTTCAGCTCAAGTATTGTGTTCAATTCTGGGCACCACACTTTTAAGCAAAGATATCAAGGGCTCTGAGTGGGCACAGAGGAGTTTTCCCAATCTCTGGTACCATTCTGGTAAGTTGTTTCCATAGAACCATAGAAAAGTACGGCACAGAAGGAGGTCATTCAGCCCATCATGTCTGCGCGGCTGAAAAAACTAGCCGCCCAATCTAATCCCACCTTCCAGCGCCTGGTCATAGCTTTGCAAGTTACAGCACTTCAGGTGCACGTCCAGGTACCTTTTTTAAATGAGTTGAGGGTTTCTGCCTCCACCGGCATTCCTGGCAGTGAATTCCAGACACCCGCCACCCTCTGGGTGTAAATGTTTTTCCTCAGGTCCCCTTTAATCCTTCTAACAATCATTTTAAATCTGTGCCCCCTGGTAATTGACCTATCTGCCAGGGGAAACGGGTCCTTCCTGTCTATTCTATCTATGCTCCTCATAATTTTGTACACCTCAATTAAGTCACCCCTCAGTCTCCTCTGTTCTAAGGAAAACTAACTGATCCAATCTTTCCTCATAGCTGCAACTTTCAAGCCCTGGCAACATTCTTGTAAACCTCCTCTGTACTCTCTCCAGAGCAATTATGTACTTCCTGTAATGTCGTGTGCAGAACTGTGCACAATACTCCAGCTGTGGCCTAACCAGCATTTTATACAGTTCCAGCATTACATCCCTGCTTTTGTATTCTATACCTCGGCCAATAAAGGAAAGCATTCCATATGCTGCCTTCACCACTCTATCTACCTGTCCACCTTCAGGTGCCTGTGGACATACACTCCAAGGTGTCTCACTTCTTCTACCCCTCTCAATATCCTCCCATTTATTGTGTATTCCCTCACTTTGTTTGCCCTCCCCAAATGATTACCTCACACTTCTCTGGATTGAATTCCATTTGCCACTTTTCCACCCACTCAACCAAACCATTGATATTATTTCGGAGTCTACAGCTATCCTCTTCGCTATCAACTACACAGCCAATTTTTGTGTCATCAGCCAATTTTCCCAATCATGCCTCTCGCATTTAAGTCCAAATCATTAATATATACCACAAGTTTCATGGAGAGAATAGAGAAGGTGGGATTGTTCTTAGAACAGAGAAGCTTAAGGGGAGATTAGATAACGTGTTCAAAATTTTATGAAGGATTTTGATAGAGTAGATAGGGAGAAACTGTTTCTACTGGCAGGAGGGGCCAGTAGCCAGAGGGCACAGATTTAAGATAATTGTTTTTTAAAAAAAATCAAAGGGGGACAAATGAGAAATATTTTTGTGCAGTGAATTATGATCTGGAATGCACTGCCATAAAGGTTTGTGGAAGCAGATTTTATAGTAACTTTCAAAAGGGAATTGGATATATGCTTGAAGAGGAGAATATACAGGGGACTGAGACGAATTGGATAGCTCTTTCAAAGAGGTGTTCCAAATGTGATGGGCCAATTAGCTTTGTTCTGTGCTGTGATTATGAATTTCTGCCTCATGACACCATCCATGTGTATCTGGTCCTTTGGTAGGTTGCTCAAAGAAACAGCCTTAATGGCACTACTACCTGCCCCCTGCCACCCCAGACTAAACCTGGAGTTGTGAAAAGCTTACATTCTGCTCAATCTAAAGCAAACTTTGCAACCTCTCATTTCCATTCTGTTATCAAGTCTGATTTCTTCTTCAACTCTGGCCACCATGCCTTTAACTATTCCTGCAATGCTGCTGAAACACTAATTTTGTCCCGATCGTCTTGAGAGTTCACTTCTGTAATGCAGTCAGAGTCTGCCTTCACACCTCAACCCACCAAAATTAGAATTTATTCAGAATACACAGCCTGCATCTTCACTGGCACAAAAATGTTTGTTTCCCTCCATCATAAGAACTAGGAGCAGGAGTAGGCAATTCAGCCCCTCAAGCCTGCTCCGCCATGCAATACGATCATGGCTGATCTCATCTCGGCCTCAACTCCATTTTCCTGCCCATTCTCCATAACCCTTCAACCCATTACTAATTAAAAATCTATCTATCTATCTCCTCAAGTTTACTCAATGTCCCGGCATCCACCACACTCTGGGGTAGTGAATTCCACAGACTCACGACCCTTTGAGAGAAGTAATTTCTCCTCATCTCTCGTTTAAATCTGCTACCCTTTATCCTAAAACTATGACCTATTGTTTTTGAGTGCCCCATAAGAGGAAACATCCTCTATACGTGTACTTTGTCAATCCCCTTAATCATCATATATACCTCAATTAGATCTCCCCTCATTTTTCTAAACTCCAGAGAGTAAAGGCCGAAACTGCTCAATCTCTCTTCACAAGACAAACTCCTCATCTCTAGAATCAATCTCGTGAACCTCCTCTGACCTGCCTCCAATGCAACTATATCCCTCCTCAAGTAAGGGGACCAAAACTGTACTCAATACTCCAGGTGCGGTCTCACTAATGCCTTGTACAGTTGCAGCAACACTTCCCCACTTTTATATTCTATTCCTTCAGCAATAAATGCCAAAATTCCATTTGCCTTCCTTATTACCTGCTGTACCTGTATGCTAATTTTCTGCGATTCATGCACGAGTCCACCCTCTGCACCAAAGCACTCTGAAGTTTCTCTCCATTTAGATAATAATTTGCCTTTCTATTCTTTCGACCAAAAGGGATAACCTCACACTGGCACAGTGGTGCAGTGGTTAGCACCGCAGCCTCACAGCTCCAGCGACCCGGGTTCAATTCTGGGTACTGCCTGTGTGGAGTTTGCAAGTTCTCCCTGTGTGCGTGGGTTTCCTCCCACATGCCAAAGACTTGCTGGTTGATAGGTTAATTGGCCATTATAAAATTGCCCCTAGTATAGGTAGGTGGTAGGGAAATATAGGGACAGGTGGGGATGTGGTAGGAATATGAAATTAGTGTAGGATTAGTATAAATGGGTGGTTGATGGTCGGCACAGACTCGGTGGGCCGAAGGGCCTGTTTCAGTGCTGTATCTCTAAAACTAAAAACTTATCCATCTGCCAAATTTTGGCCCATTCACCTAACTTATCCACATCCATTTGTAAATTTCTTATTTCTTTATTCTTTAGAACTTACTATCCCACCTATTTTAGTGTCATCTGCAAATTTGGCTATAGTACCTTCTATCCCTGCATCCAAGTCATTAATATAGATTGTAAATAGTTGGGTCCGAGGACCAAACCCTGTGGCACCCCACTAGTTACATCTTGCCAACCAGAAAAAGACCCATTTATCCCGACTCTCTGTTTTCTGTTGGTTAGCCAATCCTCTATCCAAGCTAATAAATTGCCCCTAACCCCATGTGATCTTACCTTGTGTATTAATCTTTTGTGCGGCACCTTATCAAATGCCTTCTGGAAGTCCAGATATACTCTTCTTTGGCCTCCTTATCTCGAGAGACAATGGGTAAGCGCCTGGAGGTGGTCAGTGGTGTGTGGAGCAGCGCCTGGAGTGGCTACAAAGGCCAATTCTAGAGTGACAGGCTCTTCCACAGGTGCTGCAGAAAAATTTGATTGTCGGGGCTGTTACACAGTTGGCTCTTCCCTCTTTCCTGCCAACTGCTAAGTCTCTTCGACTCACCACACTTTAGCCCCGCCTTTATGGCTGTCCGCCAGCTCTGGCGAACGCTGGCAACTGACTCCCACGACTTGTGATCAATGTCACAGGATTTCATGTCGCATTTGCAGACGTCTTTAAAGCGGAGACATGGACGGCTGATGGGTCTGATACCAGTTGTGAGCTCGCTGTACAATGTGTCTTTGGGGATCCTGCCATCTTCCATGCGGCTCACATGGCCAAGCCATCTCAAGCGCCGCTGACTCAGTAGTGTGTATAAGCTGGGGATGTTGGCCGCCTCGAGGACTTCTGTGTTGGAGAACCGATCCTGCCACCTGATGCCAAATATTCTCCGGAGGCAGCGAAGATGGAGTGAATTGAGACGTCGCTCTTGGCTGACATACGTTGTCCAGGTCTCGCTGCCATAGAGCAAGGTACTGAGGACACAGGCTTGATACACTCGGACTTTTGTGTTCCGTGTCAGTGCGCCATTTTCCCACACTCTCTTGGCCAGTCTGGACATAGCAGTGGAAGCCTTTCCCATGCGTTTGTTGATTTCTGCATCGAGAGACAGGTTACTGGTGATAGTTAAGCCTAGGTAGGTGAACTCTTGAACCACTTCCACAGCGTGGTCGCCAATATTGATGGATGGAGCATTTCTGACGTCCTGCCCCATGATGATCGTTTTCTTGAGGCTGATGGTTAGGCCAAATTCATTGCAGGCAGCCGCAAACCTGTTGATGAGACTCTGCAGGCACTCTTCAGCGTGAGATGTTAAAGCAGCATCGTCAGCAACGAGGAGTTCCCTGGTGAGGACTTTCCGTACTTTGGACTTCGCTCTTAGACGGGCAAGGTTGAACAACCTGCCCCCTGATATTGTGTGGAGGAAAATTCCTTCTTCCGAGGACTTGAATGCATGTGAAAGCAGTAGGGAGAAGAAAATCCCAAAAAGTCCCAAAAAGTGTGGGTGCGAGAACACAGCCCTGTTTCACACCACTCAGGATAGGAAAGGGCTCTGATGAGGAGCCACCATGTTGAATTGTGCCTTTCATATTGTCATGGAATGAGGTGATGATACTTAGTAGCTTTGGTGGGCATCCAATCTTTTCTAGTAGTCTGAAGAGACCACGTCTGCTGACGAGGTCAAAGGCTTTGGTGAGATCAATGAAAGCAATGTAGAGGGGCATCTGTTGTTCGCGGCATTTCTCCTGTATCTGATGAAGGGAGAACAGCATGTCAACGGTCGATCTCTCTGCACGAAAGCCACACTGTGCCTCAGGGTAGACGTGCTCGGCCAGCTTCTGGAGCCTGTTTGGAGCGACTCGAGCAAAGACTTTATATACTACTGCAGATATACTACATCTACAGGATCCCCATTATCCACTTTGCTTGTTACAGCTTCGAAGAAATCTAGCAAATTAGTCAAATACGATTTACCCTTCATAAAACTATGCTGACTCTGATGGATTGTGTTTTGACTTTCTAAGTGTCCTGTTATTACTTCCTTAATAGTGGATTCTAACAATTTCCCAACGACAAATGTTAAACTAACTGGTCTATAGTTTCCTACTTTCTGCGTCCCTCCCTTTTTGAATAAGGGCGTTATATTAGCTTTTTTCCAATCCACTGGAACCTTTCCTGCATCCAGGGAATTTTTGAATATTATAACCAATGGATCCACTATCTCCTCTTCCCTTTTATATATTTATAGAATCTTTTGCTATCTGTTTTTATATTCGCTAGTTTTCTTTCATAATTTACCTTTGCTCTTTTTATTATTTTTTTTAGTATGCCTTTGATCATCTTTTAAAGTTCCCAATCTTCCAGCCTGCCACTGGCCTTTGCAATATGGTATGCCTTAGATTTTGTCTTTATATTATCCTTAATTTCCTTGCTTAGCCCTGGGTGTTTTTTCTTCCTCTCTGGAATATATTTTAGTTGGGAGGAATTGAATATCTCCTTAAACATCTACCACTGCTCATCAACTGTCCAACCTTTTAGTCTTCCTGCCCAGTCCACTAGGGCCAAATCTGTCCTCATGCCTATGTAATTACCTTTGTTTAACTCCAGAATGCTAGTGTGGGACTCCAGTTTCTCGCACGCAAACTGAATTTGATATTCTAGCATGCTATGATCACTCTTCCCTAGACGATCCTTAACTATGAGATTATTAATCCCACCTCATTACACAATACCAAATCTAGAATAGCCAGCTCCCAATGTATTGGTACCACAATGTATTGCTCCAAAAAACAACCTCTAATACATTCAATGAACACTCTCTCAAGGCTACTTTTGCCAATTTGATAATCCAGTCTATATGCATATTGATAGGTAAATTGGCCATTAGAAATTGCCCCTAGTATAGGTAGGTGGTAGGGAAAATATAGGGACAGGTGGGGATGTGGTAGGAATATGGAATTAGTGTAGGATTAGTATAAATGGGTGGTTGATGGTCGGCACAGACTCGGTGGGCCGAAGGGCCTGTTTCAGAGCTGAATCTCTAAACTAAACTAAAATCACCCATGATTATTGCCATACCTTTCTTAAAAGCCCCCAGTATTTCCTGGTTTATACTGCACCCCACTGCAGAACTACTGTTTGGGGACCTATAGATTACTCCCACCAGGGACTACGTTCCCTTGCTATTTCCTATTTCTATCCAGACTGATTCTACGTCTTGATCTCCAGTACCTATATCGTTTCTCACTAAAGCACTGATCTTTTCCTTTACTAACAAAGCTACACCACCTCCTTTTCCTTCCTGTCCATTCTTACGAAATACTGAGATTTCAAAATCAATCTTGCCCTGTCCAAGTTTTATTGGCTGCGTGTAATCCAACAAATTGACCAAGTTTTTTTTTATCTCCCTCCTGGATCTTGCCCCATTCTACCCCCATGATCTCATCCAGCCATACATCTCCAACTGCACCCTCCATTCCTCTGACACCAGGTTACACCTTTGTTCTCTGCACCATTGATAGTGTTTTTTCACACTGCGCCAATCTTCTGGGATTCCTTTCATAGATTCCTCTGACCTGTTGCCTCAAACTTTATGCCCATGCATTTTCATTTTCCTTCCTGTTCGGCAGTCAATGTTTTTCCCGCTCCCTGTAAAAGCTTTGAGATGTTTTTCTGTGTATGAGGAACTATTTTAGAAATGCAAGCACCTGCAACTAGAAGTGCAACAGTTTGTATAGGCTTTTTGAGCCAGATAACAAGACTACTGATGTCTGGATAAGCTTGATTTTGCAGTAATTTTGGTCTCTAGTTTCTCTTGTATTACAGATTATAGTAGTTTCTTCAGGTACATTTCACAATTTGCTGGTGCAAAGAATTTGACTACCAGTGTGACTTATTAAATAAGGTTGTGCTTTGCTGCATTGGCCTTGTGGCCCTTTTGGAATCCTACATAGTTACTTTATCATTCATAATGCTGTACAATCATCTGGAAAACTTTGGTATTCGTAAACCATATTTTCCCTGCCTAAGATGTGTGTGCATGTTTAGCTCTCCTTTTGTAATCAAAAGGGAAATAAGATGTTGGTGTCCTCCCATTATTGAATTTTGCTGACTTAGATCTATGATTAACAAACTGGACTACCTGGGAGATAAGATAATGTAGGAAACAAGTGAGTTATGGATTTTGTATTTCAAAATCTACGAAGTGTCAGATGTCACTATGGTTTTTTCCCAATTCAATTGACTAGATTACATGCATAACTTTTTCACTTGAAGTGTGTTTACTGCTGAATTTAAAAGGTGACTCATATATGTTGTGTTTTACAGGAAATTTAATGGAATCCTATTCATACCTGAAGTTAGCATGGACCAGTTAATGGAACAGGACTAACTTTAAGTTCAAATAGCCAGACAATCCCAGGAATATGCTTGCTGTAAATGAGGATTATTTATATGAAGTTTGTGTGAATTCACTTTTTTTTTGTCAATAATAGTGCTAAGATGAGTGGCAACTAATTAGACCTTACCCTTCCCATCATATGGATATATAATTCCTACAGCTCGTATAGGTCACATTGAGATTAATGCTTGTATATTTCACAGCCACGGCCATGAATTGTTCAAAAATATATATTTGCTAAGTACAGTAAGCTTATGCATTTACACTATAATGAGCAGGAAAATGGTTTTTCTTCACCTCAGCAATAAATTATGTAGTAGTCCAAAATTGGGGCCTGATTTCACTCTAGAGAAAACAAAGGCAAGACTTTTCATTTTATTTCAGACTCTGATTGGGCCCTGATGCTGGAATTACACAACAGGAACATTAGTGTCAATTCCATTGTACTGTAAATACACTGTAAAATGTCATTGTCCTTCCCTATTTTACCAGTTAACATACTGTTAAGTTACAACATAAACACATATTTCTACTGTGTTGTGAGAACAAATGGCTTTTAGAAATGTTTTAGGGAATAAATGGAAGAAATTGTAACAAGGACAAATGGCTCACAGAAGAGCTCCTGACCATTAGGCAGGAGGGCTTCAACTACTTGGATCATTGGGATCTCTTCTGGTGTAGAGGTGACCTGTACAAGAAGGACGGGTTGCATTTAAACTGGAGGGGGACCAATATCCTTGCGGGGAGGTTTGCTAGTACTGCTCGGGAGGGTTTAAACTGGTCTTGCAGGAAAGTGGGACCCAAAGTAGTAGTCTCTCAGATGAGATAGTTGAGGCAAATGTAGAGGTTAAAGCAAGCAAGTCCAGTCGGCAGGCCGGGCAGGGGCAGGACAGGGAGCGTGGAAGGTCTGATAGGCTAAACTGCATTTTCTTTAATGCAAGAAGCCTTACAGGTAAGGCAGATGAACTCAGAGCATGGATCGGTACATGGGATTGTGATATTATAGCTATTACGGAAACGTGGTTGAGGGATGGGCAGGACTGGCAGCTCAATGTTTCGGGGTACCGATCCTTCCGGCGTGATAGAGGTGGAGGTAAGAGAGGAGGGGAAGTTGCACTATTGATTAGGGAGGTCATCACAGCAGTACTTAGAGAGGATATCCCAGGGGGAATGTCCAGCAAGGCCATATGGGTAGAACTTAGAAATAAGAAAGGGGTGATCACTTTGATGGGATTATACTATAGGCCCCCCAATAGTCAGAGGGAAGTGGAGGAGCATATATGTAGGGAAATCACAGATACGTGTAGGAATTATAGGGTTGTAATAGTAGGAGATTTTAACTTCCCTAATATTGACTGGAACTGGCTTAGTGCTAAGGGATCAGATGGGGAAGAATTTGTTAAGTGTGTCCAGGATAGTTTTCTGAAGCCCGTATGTGGATGGACCTACTAGAGAAGGAGTTCGATCTCTTAGGAAATGAGGATGTACAGGTGGTTGATGTGTCAGTGGGGGAGCACTTTGGGACCAGTGACCATAATTCTATTAGCTTCAAGATAGTTACAGAAAAGGATAGGACTGGTCCTCAGGTTGAACTCCTAAATTGGAGGAAGGCTAATTTCAATGGCATCAGACAGGAACTCTCAAAAGTTGATTGGGAGAGGCTGTTTACAGGGAAAGGGACGTCTGGCAAGTGGGAGGCTTTTAAAAGTGAGATAGAAAGAGTTCAGGGCCGGCATGTTCCTGTTAGATGGAAGGGCAAGGCTGGCAAGTTTAGGGAACCTTGGTTGACTAGGGATATTGAGGGCCTGGTCAGGACAAAGAAGGAGACATATGTCAGGTATAGGCAGCTGGGACCGAGTGAGTCCCTCGAGGAGTATAAGGGATGTAGGACTACACTTAAGGAAATTAGGAGGGCGAGAAGGGGCCATGAGATTTCCCTGGCAGATAAGATAAAGGAGAATCCTAAAAGATTCTATAAGTATATCAAGTAAAAGGGTAGCTAGGGAGAGAGTAGGTCCCCTTAAGGATCACTGTGGTAACCTATGTGTGGAGCCACGGGAAATGGGTGAGGTCTTAAATGAATATTTCTCGTCCGTATTTACCGTGGAGAAGGTCATGGAAGCTAGTGAGTTCAAGGGAGGAAACACCGATATCCTGGAGCATATCAACATTACAAAGGAGGAGGTGTTGGAGGTTTTGAAGCGCATTAAGGTGGATAAATCCCCAGGGCCTGACCAGGTGTATCCTAGGATGCTATGGGAAGCAAGGGAGGAGATTGCTGGGGCCCTGGCAGAGATTTTTGTATCATCGTTAGCCACGGGTGAGGTACCGGAAGACTGGAGGATAGCTAATCTTGTGCCTTTATTTAAGAAGGGCAGCAGGGATAAGCCAGGGAGCTACAGGCCGGTGAGTCATACATCAGTGGTGAGAAAGTTATTGGAAGGGATTCTGAGAGACAGGATTTATATGCATCTGGAAAGGCATGGTCTGATTAGGGATAGTCAGCATGGCTTTGTGCGTGGGAAATCATGTTTCACAAATTTGATTGAGTTTTTCGAGGAGGTGACCAGGAGGATTGACGAGGGCAGGGCGATGGACGTCGTCTACATGGACTTTAGCAAGGCCTTTGACAAGGTCCCACATGGTAGGCTGATCCAGAAGGCTCGAAGACATGGGATCCAGGGTGAGCTGGCGAATTGGATACAAAATTGGATTGGTGCTGGGAGGCAGAGGGTGGTAGTGGAGGGTTGTTTTTCAGATTGGAGGCCAGTGACCAGTTGTGTGCCACAGGGATCGGTGCTGGGCCCTCTGTTGTTTGTCATATATATTAATGACTTGGATGTGAATGTAAGGGGCATGATTTGTAAGTTTGCAGATGACACCAAAATTGGTCAGTGGACAGTGAAGAAGGTTGTCTAAGGTTGCAACAGGATGTAGATCAACTGGGGAAGTGGGCAAGGGAGTGGCAAATGGAATTTAATGCAGACAGGTGTGAAGTGATGCATTTTGGGAAGTTAAACCAGGGCAGGACATACACAGTGAATGGCAGGGCCCTGGGGAGTGTTGTCGAGCAGAGAAACCTTGGGGTGCAAGTACATAGCTCCCTGAAAGTGGCAACACAGGTAGACAGGATGGTGAAGAAGGTGTATGGCATGCTTGCCTTCATCGGCCGAGACACTGAGTACAAGAGTTGGGACATCCTGTCACAGTTGTACATAATGTTGGTTAGGTTGCATTTGGAGTACTGTGAGCAGTTCTGGTCGCCACACTACAGGGAAGATGTGATTAAGCTAGAGAGGGTGCAGAAAAGATTCACAAGGATGTTGCCTGGTTTGGAGGGCTTGAGTTATAAGGAGAGATTGGATAGGCTGGGTCTGTTTTCCCTGGAGCGAAGGAGGCTGAGAGGGGATATGATAGAGGTATATAAAATTATGAGAGGCATAGATAGGGTAGCTAGCCGGAGTCTGTTTCCCATGGTAGGGGTGACTAAAACTAGAGGGCGTAGATTTAAGGTGAGAGGGAGGAGGTTTAAAGGGGATCAAAGGGGTAAATTTGTCACACAAAGAATAGTGGGTATCTGGAATGAGCTGCTTGAGGAGGTGGTGGAGGCAGGAACAGTAGCATT
This sequence comes from Heterodontus francisci, assembly GCF_036365525.1. Taxonomy (NCBI): domain Eukaryota; kingdom Metazoa; phylum Chordata; class Chondrichthyes; order Heterodontiformes; family Heterodontidae; genus Heterodontus; species Heterodontus francisci. The sequence continues at coordinate 104,897,943 of NC_090375.1, read as the reverse complement.
TAAGAGACATCTGGACAAGTTCTTGAATGAGCAAGGCACAGAGGGATATGGAATTAATGCAGGCGGGTGGGATTAGTATAGATAGGCATTAAAGTCGGCATGGATGCAGTGGGCGGAAGGGCCTGTTTCTATGCTGTATGACTCTATGACATTACTGCAAGCACTACCTGGAGAGAATCTTTGCTTGGATGCAAGCCCAGAACCCTCCCAAATGGCATTGAGCATATTACCGTTTAGCATTTGATTAATATCCTTTTTGTTTTGAATACTAGTATTCATTGGTTTATATAATGTAGCTGAGCTTTGCATTATATAAGATTCTATCAAATTCACTTGCATCATAAAATGTTGAGAGGATGGGGAAAAAGATAATTGCAAGTCATTTGCAACTGTTAAATCATGCACATAATTTGAACATCAACATAAGTCATTCCATAATGCTATCAGTATATTCAAATGAATAAGAACTACCTGCTAAATATTCCTTTTGAAAATACACCTTCAAAGCTGTTTACTGTCTAGGCAATTCAGTTGTTCCTAGATAATTGTGAAGATATTATTTATGAGAGAACTTAGGACTCCAGAACCTGTTCATGGAGGTTAAAGGAAATATTTAAACAAGCATTTTATATTTGATACAGGTGATTGAGGTACTGTTTTGGAATGGGCCAGATGGACTGCAGTGCCTTTTTCAGCTCTGTAATTTCCTCTTTGTATTCTTGATCCTACTAAATAATATTATGGTATATCCTTTAAAAATTTCACTTACCATTATGAATTTATTTTGTATTTGTGACGTGATATTTTACTTGCTAATGGTCTAAATGTTTATCATTTATATGTTTATTGAGCAAGAGTTGCAAAAGTATCTATATATTGGCCATCCAAGCCACACAGAGTGAAAGCGATTGTAATTTACAAACTTCACCATCCTACTCTCAGCATTTGTAATAAATCTCTTTTGAGCCTGCACCGCCATTCAACAAAATCATGGCTGATCTACTTCAGCTCCACCTTTGTGCACGATCCCCATATCCCTGAATTCCCTTTGTACCCAAAAATCTATCAGCCTCCTTTGAATATACTCAATGACGCAGTATCCATAGCTGTCTGGAGTAGAGAATTCCAAAGATTCACAACCCTTTGAGTGAAGGAATTTCTCCTCACCTCAGTTTTAAATAACCGACCGCTTACTCTGAGATTGTGATCCCGTGTTCTAGATTCCTCAGCTGGCATCTACCCTGTCGAGCCTCTTAATTTTATATGCTTCAATTAGATAACGTCTCATTCCACTAAATGCCAGAGAATAAATGCCTAATCTACTCAATCTCTCCTCATGGGAGAGTCCCCTCATCCCAAGAACCAGTTTAGTGAACCTTCATTGCACTCCATTTAAAGCAAGTATGTTCTTTCTTGGGTAAAGAGACCAAAACTGAACACAGTACTCCGGGTGTGACCTCATTGATACCCTGTATAATTGTAGTAAGACTTCTTTACTCTTATACTCCAATTCCTTTGTAACAAAGGTTAACATTCCATTTCCCTTCCTAATTGCTTGCTGTACCTGCATGTTAATTTTCTGTGATTCATGTACAAGGACACCTAGGTCCCTCTGAATGTAAACATTTCCTAGTCTCTTACCGTTCAAAAATATTTTTCTTTTTTCTTTTTCCTAAAGTGAGTCCAATATTTGGTTCAGTGTACCTGGGAGGACTGGAAAATTCATGGCAGGAGGAAAGTAGTTGAGGAAGTTGTGACTGTGCAGCTGCAGGATTTAAAGCCAAACTGCATATAAAGCAGAACCATCAGACAGTAAGTTGAGGAAATTTCTCCAAATGGGAAGGAGTAAAAGTAAACATCTGAGTGATATAAATATTCATTTTAACTTCAGTAGTACTAGTTGTGGATGGCAAGAGACTTGCCACCACAGCCAGAACCATGTGCAAGGATGTAACACAGATAGTGAGAGGCAGTACCTTAATCCTTGGGGCACCCCTCCAGTGCAGGAATAACCTCACCAGACCCGTAAAGGTAAGTGATGGTAGCGAGCTGCCACACATCTATATTTTTAAAGTTTTCAGACTGTAAGTCAACATTAACCCTAAAACTTAAGTGACAAGCCTAGGAGCATAAATCTGGCAACTAAATCGACTGTACACTCCTTCAAATAGAACAATTAAATTGAATCACTGGGAGAATTCTGTAATGCAAGCATGGCCTTTGAAGCATCACTATCTATCTTGATGGGAATTCCATCAGAGGATTGATAAAAGTTCTCCAATAATTGTTAAATAAAACAGTCTGTACCTGACGAGCATTCTGCTCTCATGCAGGAAAGAAATGCACATAATTCATGGGAGCAACAGCTCTAGGAAGAGAAACAGCCTTTTGTCCATTAACCCAGCAGGCGAAGGAGGAGGCAATTGATATACTGGGATCCCATTCAGCCGAAGCAGTAGGGGAATGATACACAAGAGAGGCTGCGCCCACAGTTGGTTTGTGCAGTACAAGTGCTAATGCTCAAAGATTTTTTAAAAATCAATTTTATAATACTCATACTTCTGGGAGACCATGAAGCAAAAAGTAAAAGGGGAAACTCATTGTATTTCTCTCTTGCTTTCTCTTTGCATATGAGCTTAAGAAGCATAGAATGGCTGAATAGCAGAACACTCTACTGCAGTGACAGACGGTACAAATTCACATGCATTGTCGTTGATCCTGTCACTTGCACTCACTAGCCCAGATAGAGTTACTTCGGGAGATGTAATCTTTAGGTGAAGAATGAATGCTTGGTGCTATGTGACACACAAGGGAGCCAAAAGAAAAGTTGTGGAAGTTGAGAAGGAATATATCTTGAGCAGAGACTAAGAAAATGTCACCCCTCTGGTGACGAGCAGTTGGACAGTGATTCCTAGGTCCTTTAAAAAGGATACTAGCAGAGAATCAAACCCATCAAGGCTCTGAAAACTTGCTGCAGATGCAAGGCTAATAGTAAAGTACGATGACATTCTTTCCAACATCAGAGAGGATTTCTCAGTAATGCAGAGCAGCCTGGAAAAAGTGGAGGCTAAAAATCAACTATATTTGACAACAAATATGCCACAGAATGCAGGCCTGGAAACAAGTCAAGTATCACTTGCGTGTGCAAGCTTTGAGTGATTGCATTCAGGCCTTGAGTGACAGAATAGAGATACCAGAGCACCGCATTAGTGGTTGCATGGTATTTGGTATATTGCAACCAAGAGATAAAAGTACATTAATAATTCCATAGATTTGTTTTTCCCCCAGATCAATGGCAATCAATATCCTCATACCATATCTAGAGGGAGAACAAGAGATGGATCCAATGATTCTGTTTCCCAGGCAGTCCCAGAGAGTTCTCTGTTCCGTTCGTTCAAACACCTTTTTACAGGTGAAGAAAGTCAGTAGGCCAAGGCTGTGGAGATTCAAAGCCTCGAGAAGCAATCATTTGCAGTTCCAGCCTCAGGATCCAACAACCTTGAGAGGAGGGCCGCCTCTGTCCAAAGAGGCTTTTGTCATCTAGAACAGCTGTTCACATCTCAGACCTCAGGTAGCACTTGAGTCATAATAAGACTAAGTAAAATCAAAAAGTCACAATGGCACACTGGTGAATCTAATTAACCTCTTGATTATCAAGTTCCAGTTATTTTTTTTGTCAAATATAGTTGATTTTTTTTTGCTGAAAACATTGGATCTGAAAATGTTTGACTTATGGGTCATGCTTTTAATAATAAATTGAATGTTCTAAAGGTTGTACATTGAAATTATGCAGAGTATACTTTTTATTTAAAACATTGTATATCTAAATAATCCAATATTGCTAGAAGTCTGAGTTTGTCTCTCAACTTTCTCCTAACAGTTGTCTGTGACCCTGCTGGCCCCTTCTGTCTGTCCCTCATTTAGAGACTACTGTAGAATTGATGTCCCTTGTCTCTAAGAAACCAGCCAGCACCTTGCCTTTGATTTTGTGTGTGTAGAGTCACTGCACTGCTGAAGGATGAATGGATGATAATAGCACCCTGCATGTTTGTCCACTGATATGTAGAGATCTCTGCCTATAGTCTCTCACTAATTGGATATTAAGGAAGTGAAATCTCTTTTTGATTCACAACGTCGTAGATTAGCAACAGAAGCTCATATAGCCATGTGACTACAATCTCTAGATCTCCTAATCACTCATGGAAATACTCTAACCCAATCCATTGAAACCCAATCCATTGAAACCCAATGGGCCGATCACATTTGTCCTGATGCTGCATCAGATAATGTGAACGCGAGCTGCTCTGGCAAACAGAGCATTAATTATGTAAAACTGGACTAACCTGTCAGAAGTCATTGCTCCTTGGAATGATCGAGCGGCCAAGAAATTAAGCGATGTAATGACTTTGAGCCAAAGTAAATGCTGTCCTGGTCTTTCTGCTGTGCAGATCTCCTTATAGGGGGAAATAAAGCTCTTCCAAGCTCAAATATACGAATAAAATCCTCTAGTTCTATACAACCTAGTTTTTTAGGTATCTGGATCTTCAGTTCTTCATTATGAGCCTGCTATTGTCTGCTTCTCTGCTGTTTTTTCTCTTGCCTCTCGAGGGAATCCACATTAGGAAACTCATACTGCAAACTAACTATATTTTTAAGAACATTTCTCATGCATAATCCTGACCCCTGTCCCACTATTTAAATGGGCTGCTCTTCCAATTTTCTGGCTGAACTTCAGCTTGACACTCCTGATCTTGGGTCACCAGTTTGGATGGAGGTGAGCAAGTTGGAAGACCTTCCCCTGAGCCGAGCTTAAACTGCCATTCATACCCTGCAGAACTTATGCATCCTATAGCTATTTCATTCCAACTGTTTGCCTCTTTTCCACAGTCTTGTATATGCATGAGTAAGCAAAGTAAGCTAAAATAAAAGCAAAATAGTGTGGATGCTGGAAATCTGAAATAACAACTAAGTGCTGGAAAAACTCAGCAGGTCTGGCGGCATCTGTGGAGAGAGAAGTAGAGTTAATGTTTCAGGTCAGTGACCTTTCATCAGTAAAGTGAGTGTTTGTCCTCTAGAGAGGGTGTATGGGAAATTAATAATGGAAAATAAGGAGATGGTGGACAAATTAGACAGATATTTTGCAGCTGTCTTCATTAAAGGATACAAGTAACGTCCCAGAAATAATTGTGAATCCGGAGGTGAAAGGGAGCAACTTAAAACAATTAAATAAACAGGGAAAGGGTACTGAAAAATAAAAGCTGACAAGTCCCCAGGTCCTGATGGACTTGATCCTAGGGTCTTCAAAGAAGTGGCTGCTGAGATAGTAGATGCATTGGTTTTAATTTTCCAAAATGCCCTAGATTCTGGAAAGGTCCCATCAGATTGGAAAATAGCGAATGTGACTCCTCAATTCAAGAAAGGAGGGAGACAAAGCAGGAAACTATAGACCAGTTAGCTTAACAGCTATCATGGGTAAAATGCTGGAATCTATTATTAAGGAGGCTATAGCAGGGCACTTAGAAAATCTCAATGTAATCAGGCAGCGTCAACATGGTTTTATGAAAGGGAATTCATGTTTGACTAATTTATTCGAGTTCTATGAGAAAGTGGCAAACAATGTGGATAAATGGGAACCTGTAGATGTGCTATACTTAGATTTCCAGAAGGCATTTGACAAAGTGCCACATCAAAGGTTACTAAGCTAAATAAGAGCTCATGGCATTGGGGAGGCTATATTAGCATGGATAGCTAACAAGAAACAGAGAGTAGGCATAAATGGGTCATTTTTGGGTTGGCAAAATGTGATGAGTGGAATGCCACAGGGATCCATGCCGGGACTACAACTATTTAAAAATACAATTTATATCAATGACTTGAATGAAGGGACTGAGTATATGGTTGCTAAATTTGCTGATGCCACAAAGATGGGTAGGAGAGTAAGTAGTGAAGAGCACATGAGTCTGCAAAGGGATATAGATAGGTTAAGTGAGTGGGCAAAAATTTGGCAAATAGAGTGAAATGTGGGAAAATGTGGACTTATCCACTTTGGCAGGACAAATAGCAAAGCAGCATATTTAAATAGAGAGAGATTGCAGAACTCTTGAGGGACAGAAGGATCTGTGTATCCTGGTACATGAATCACCAAAAAGTTGGTATGCAGCTACAGCAAGTAATTAGGAAGGCTAATGGCATGTTGTCATTTATTGTAAGGGGAATGGAATATATAAGTCGGGATTTTTTTTGTTGTATTGGTGAGATCACATCTAGAGTCCGGTGTACAGTTTTGGTCTCCTTATTTAAGAAAGAATATAAATGCTTTAGAGGCAGTTCAGAAAGATTCACTCAACTGATAACTCCCCTCATATAAGCTATCTTAAGAAGAAAGGTTGGACAGGTTGGGTCTGTATCCATTAGTTTTGGAAGAATGAGAGGTGATATTGAAACACACATGATCCTGAGGGGACTTGACAGGGTGGATGCTGAGAGGATGTTTCCCCTTGTGGAAGAGAGGAGAACTCGGGGACACTGTTTTAAAATAAAAAAGGATCGTCCATTTAAGACGGAGATGAGAAAGTTTTTCTCTGAGGGTTGAGAGTCTTTGGAACTCACTTTCCCAGACAGTGGCGGAGGCAGGATCATTGACTATTTTTAAGGCAGAGATAGATAAGTTCTTAACTAACAAGGGAGTCAAAGGGTATAGGGGGTAGGCGCGAAAGTGGAGTTGAGGCCAAAATGAGATCAGCCATGATCTTATTAAATGGTGGAGCAGGCTCGAAGGGGCCGAATGGCTGACTCCTCCTATTTCATATGTTCGTATATTCTGCTCCAAAATAGTACAAACAGTCTTGAAGACTTCTATGAAGCTACTAGTCTTAAAAATAAAGAGTAAAAGAAATTTTGAGATAAGACATCATCAGTAAGCTGTTTACTGGCATTCCATTTTTTGGGTTCCACCAGAAATAACCTGCTCACAACTTTATCACAACGTTGATACAGGTGTAAGAGGTTAATGCCAGAGGAGAGGTGAGAGGAGCTCCTCTTATGATCAAGGTAGTGTTCCACTGAATATGCCACTAAGGAGCTCTAGCAAAACTGAAGTCAATGGGGAAATGCTCCAGTGGCTGAAACTATACCTGATGCAGGAAGATGGTCATAGTTACTGAAAGGTCAGTTATTGTAACCACATGACCACTGCAGGAGTTCTTCAGCAGTAACCTTGGCCCACCCATTCTCAGCTGATTTATCAACAATCTTCCTAGTGTTAGAAGTAGGACGGGGAGGCAGTGGCGAAGTGGTATTGTCACTGGACTAGTAACCCAGAGACCCAGGGTATTGCTCTGGGGACATGGCTTTGAATCCCACCACAGGAAAAGGTGGAATTTGAATTTAATAAATCTGGAATTAAAAGCTAGTCAAATGATGGCCATGAAACCATTGTCAATTGTTGTAAAAACCCATCTGGTTCACTCATGGCCTTTAGGGAAGGAAATCTGCTGTCCTTACCTGGTCTGGCCTACATGTGACTCCAGTCCAACAGAAATGCCCTCTGAAATGGTCGAGCAAGCCTCTCAGTTGTATCTAACTGCTATGAATAAAGAATGAAACTGGATGGACCACCCAGCATTGACCTAGGCACCGGAAACGACAACAGCAAACCCAGCACTGTTGACCCTGCAAAGTCCTCCTTACTAACATCTGGGGGCTTGTGCCAAAGTTGGGAGAGCTGTCCCACATCTAGTCAAACAACAGCCTGACATAGTCATACTCACGGAATCATACCTTACAATGTCCCAGGCACCGCCATCACCATCCCTGGATATGTCCTATCCCATCGGCAGGACAGACCCAGCAGAGGTGGCGGTATATTGTTATACAGTTGGGAGGGTGTTGCCCTGGGAGTCCTCAATATCGACTGCAGACCCCCTGAAGTCTCATGGCATCAGGTCAAACATGGACAAGGAAACCTTCTCCTGATTAACACCTACTACCCTCCCTCAGCTGATGAATCAGTACTCCTCCATGTTGAACACCACTTGGAGGAAGCACTGAGGGTGGCAAGGGTGCAGAATGTACTCTGGGTGGGGGACTTTAATGTCCATCACCAAGAGTGGCTCGGTAGCACTACTACTGACTGAGCTGGCTGAGTCCTAAAGAACATAGCTGCTACACCTGGGTATGCAGCATGTGGTGAGGGAACCACAAGAGGTAAAAATATACTAGACCTTGTCCTCACCAATCTGCCTGCCGCAGATGCATCTGTTCATGACAGTATTGGTAGGAGTGACCACCGCACAATCCTTGTGGAGACGAAGTCCTGCCTTCACATTGAGGATACCCTCCATCGTGTTGTGTGGCACTACCACCGTGTTAACTTGGATAGATTTCAAACAGATCTAGCAATGTAAAACTGGGCATCCATGAGGCGCTGTGGGCCATCAGCAGCAGCAGAATTGTACTCAACCACAATCTGTAACCTTATGGCCCGGCATATCCCACACTCTACCATTACCATCAAGCTGGGAAACCAACCCTGACTCAATGAAGGGAGCAGGAGATCATACCAGGAGTAGCACCAGGCATACCTAAAAATGAGGTGTCAACCTGAAGCTACAACCCAGGACTACTTACGTGCCAAATTCCAAATCTTGCATGTATGCAAAGTGGAAGGATCACCCATAGCCTACCAATAATCTTAAAATTTAGGAAAAATGATATGCCCCATTGCATGGGACAAAACAATAAATCCAAAAAACATGGGCATTGTGATTAGACTATTTTCCAATCTGTGGACAAGAAGCAAAAAGACTGTGTCTGGATCTGGAGTTGGGCAGGGGAAGGATTAACGTGGAGGTGTGAGCTCCCTCAAAAGGGAACCAAGGCCACCAGCCTCCACTGCTCACATAAACACCTTGATAGGATGTAGCCAAAAATTCAACCTCCAGCAAGTTCCAGATCCACTTTCCTCATATATTTCCTATCCTCCAAAAACTAATATCGCCAATATTCAATAATGTGTAAGCAGCATGTGATGGACAGATCTAAGCTCTGCAGTCCTGCCACATCCAGCCATGTATGGTGGTGGAAATTTAAACAGCTAACTGGAGGAGGGGGCTCCACAAATATCGCCATCCTCAATGACGGGGGTGCCCAGCACATCATTGCAAAAGATAAGACTGAAGCACTTGCAGCAGTTTTCAGCCAGAAGTGTCGAGTTGATGATCCATCTCTGCCTCCTTCTAAAGTCCCCAGCATCACAGATGCCAGACTTCAGCCAATTCGATTCACTCGCGTGATATCAAGGAACGACTGAAGGCACTGGATACTGCAAAAGCTATGGGCCCTGACAATATTCCGGCAATAGTACTGAAGACCTGTGCTCCAGAACTTGCCGCGCCCCTAGCCAAGCTGTTCCAGTACAGCTACAACACTGGCATCTACCCTGCAATGTGGAAAATTGTCCAGGTATGTCCTGTACACAAGAAGCAGGACAAGTCCAACCCGGCCAATTACCGCCCCATCAGCCAACTCTCAATCATCAGTAAAGTGATGGAAGGTGTCATCAACAGTGCCATCAAGCGGCACTTGCTTAGCAATAATCTGCTCAGTGACACTCAGTTTGGGTTCTGCCAGGACCACTCAGCTCCTGACCTCATTACAGCCTTGGTTCAGACATGGACAAAAGAGATGAACTCAAGAGGTGAGGTGAGAGTGACTGCCCTTGACATCAAGGCAGCATTTGACCGAGTATGGCATCAAGGAGCCCTAGCTGAGGTCAATGGGAATCAGGGGGAAATCCCTCCGCTGGCTGGAGTCATACCTAGCGCATGATGATTGCACAATGTTCAGCACCATTCGGGACTCCTCAGATACTGAAGCAGTCCGTGTAGAAATGCAGCAAGACCTGGACAATATCCAGGCTTGGGCTGATAAGTGGCAAATAACATTCGCGCCACACAAATGCCAGGCAATGACCATCTCCAACAAGAGAGAATCTAACCATCTCCCCTTGACATTCAATGGCATTACCATCGCTGAATCCCCCACTATCAACATCCGAGGGGCTTCCATTGACCTGAAACTGAACTGGAGTAGCCATACAAATACCGTGGCTACAAAAGCAGGTCAGAGGCTAGGAATCCTGAGGTGAGTAACGCACCTCCTGACTCCCCAAAGCCTGTCCACCAGCTACAAGGCACAAGTCAGGAGTGTGATGGAATACCCTCCCCTTGCCTGGATGGGTGCAGCTCCAACAACACTCAAGAAGCTCGACACCATCCAGGACAAATCAGCCCACTTGATTGGCACCCCATCTACAAACATTCACTCCCTCCACCACCGACGCACAGTGGCAGCAGTGTGTACCATCTACAAGATGCACTGCAGCAATGCACCAAGGCTCCTTCGACAGCACCTTCCAAACCCGCGACCTCTACCAACTAGAAGAACAAGGGCAGCAAATGTATGGGAACACCACCACCTGCAAGTTCCCCTCCAAGTCACACACTATCCTGACTTGGATCTATATCACCGTTCCTTCACTGTCGCTGGGTCAAAATCCTGGAACTCCCTTCCTAACAGCACTGTGGGTATACCTATCCCAAATGGACTGTAGCGGTTCAAGAAGGCAGCTCACCACCACCTTCTCAAGGGCAATTAGGGATGGGCAATAAATGCTGGCCTAGCCAGCAACGCCCACATCCCATGAATGAATGAAAAAAATAAGGAATAGTAGATGTATTGCTGGTCATTTTTCAAAATTCTATAGAGTCTCAAACAGTTCCAATGGATTGGAGGGTAGCTAATGTAACCCCACTATTTTAAAAAAAGGAGGTAGAGAGAAAACAGGGAATTATAGAGCGGTTAGCCTGACATCAGTAGTGGGGAAAATGCTAGAGTCCATTATAAAAGATGTAATAGCAGAGCACTTGGAAAACAATGACCGGATCGGACAAAGTCAACATGGATTTCCAAAAGGGAAATCATGCTTGACAAATCTACTCAAATTTTTTGAGGATTAACTAGTAGAATAGATAAGGGAGAACCAGGGGATGTGATCTATTTGGACTTTCAGGAGGCTTTCAATAAGGTCCCACATAAGAGATTAGCATACAAAATTAAAACACAAGGGATTGGGGTTAGGGTACTGACATGGATAGAGAACTGGTTGGTAGACAGGAAACAAACAGTAGGAATAAGCGGGTCTTTTTCCGAGCGGCAGGCAGTGACTAGTGGGGCTCCTCGGGGATCAATGCTCGGACCCCAGCTATTCACAGTATATATTAATGATATAGATGAGGGAATTAAATGTAATATATCTAAGTTTGCAGATGACACAAAGCTGGGTGGGAGTGTGAGCTGTGTGGAGGATGCAGAGAAGCTCCTGTGTGATTTGGGCAGGTTGTGTACCAGTCGCTGAAAGTAAGCATGCAGGTACAGTAGGCAGTTAAAAAGGCAAATGGTATGTTGGCCTTCATAGCGAGAGGATTCGAGTACAGGAGCAAGGATGTCTTGCTGCAATTATGCAAGGCTTTGGTGAGACCACATCTGGAATATTGTGTGCAGTTTTGGTCTCCTTATCTGAGGAAGGATGTTATTGCTATGGAGGGAGTGCAGCGAAGGTTCACCAGACTGATTCCTGGGGTGGCAGGACTGATGTATGAAGAGAGATTGGGTTGATCAGGCTTGTATTCGCTAGAGTTTAGAAGAATGAGAGGGGATCTCATAGCAACCTACAAAATTGTAATAGAACTGGACAGATTAGATGCAGGAAGGATGTTCCCGATGGCGCGGGAGTCCAGGACCAGGAGTCACAGTCTAAGGACAAGGGGTAAACCATTTAGGACTGAGATGAGGAGGGATTTCTTTACTCAGATTGGTGAACCTGTGGAATTCTCTACCACAGAAAGCAGTTGAGGCCAAATTATTAAATATATTCAAGAAAGAGTTAGATATAGTTCTTGGGGCTAAAGGGATACGGAGAGAAAGCGGGAACAGGGTACTGAGTTTGGACGATCAGCCATGATCGTATTGAATGGTGGTGCAGGCTCGAAGGGCCAAATGGCCTACTCCTGCTCCTATTTTTCTATGTTTCTATTTACAAGCATTCAGTCCCTCCACCACTGATGCACAGTGGCTGCAATGTGTATCATCTACAAGATGCACTGCAGCAGCGCACCAAGGCTCCTTGGACAGCACCTTCCAAACCTGCGACCTCTACCAACTAGAAGGACAAGGGCAGCAAATGCATGGGAACACCACCACCTGCAAGTTCCCCTCCAAGTCACACACTATCCTGACTTGGATCTATATCACCATTCCTTCACTGTCGCTGGGTCAAAATCCTGGAACTCCCTTCCTAACAGCACTGTGGGTGTACCCAACCCACATGGACTGCAGCGGTTCAAGAAGGCAGCTCACCACCACCTTCTCAAGGGCAATTTTAAGGGTGGGCAATAAATGCTGGCCTGGCAAGCGATGCCCACATCCCATGAATGAATAAAAAAAAGTAGGCCTGTCGTCTTCTAATTCAACAGCATTCGGTTCCATTCATGACTCCTCTGTTAATGAAGCAGCCTGTGTTAACTTACAGCAGAACATAGACAATATTCAGGCTTGAGCTGACGAGTGACAGTTTGGCTAAAACCACAACACTCAAGCTCTTCACCATTCAAGAGAAAGCTTCAAGAAAAAGAATGCTTAATCGACATCCCTGGTATTGAGCTAAATGTTCACCACTAGTGCATTGTGGCGTCAATATGTACCACAACAACTTTATGTGACAGCATCTCTCAGTTCTGCTACCTCCACTACCAAGAGGATGAAGAGCAACAAAGTCATGGGAATACCATACCATTCCTTCATTGTTGCTGGAGCAAAGTTTTGTAATGTCCTACCTAACACCACAAGGACTGCAGCAGTTTAGGGTTACCATCTGTAAAATTACAAATTGCAGCACAGTGAATTTCTTTTAATTTAGCCAAACATTACTTGGGTAAAAGCAAATCTGCTTCAATTTAGCAAAATCAACCACATTTTTAAATGGCATTGTATAGTAGTATGACTTTTAAAAAGCAGTACCAATATACTGATTGTTGTGTGAGACAAAATAAAGATTTTCTAGTTTGATATGGTGGCCGTTCCTTTTAAATCCAGTCACAATAAATAGCAGTTTAACCACCTACAATTCAGATTCTTGTACCAAATCCGGATTAATATAATGCAAGTTCTGTTAGCCAGAGAAATAATGCTGAGTGATTGGTTCAGCTTTAGTGTGACTGACTGTTAATCTTTTAAATTTGTATATTCAAAATTCAGGACATTTTGGAATCTCATACCTGTATAAAAAAGGAATAGTCTTGTTCAAATCATAGTTTGTTTGAAAATTTTAGAAGACAGATTGAAGTGAACCTATTTGTGTCAAACTTCTGAGAGAAAAATCACTTTGAATTGTGAAGAAAGTGACAAGAAATTCAAGAAAAAGAAACTTATCAAAAGGTCAATTTTGATGAGTTAGCTTAATTAGAGTTGGCTACAGTTGCAGTTGTTTAATTCACTTGAATTAGGCAGAAGCATGTCAAAAATAAGTCATGTAGTTGTATATTTACTTATGTACTTGTGGGTTTTTCTTTGTAAAATGAAAAAGGTTTGATCATATGCCCAGTACCTAAAAGCAATTACCAGACAGGATTTGCTGTTTTTTGTTCCTGCCACATTACAAAAAGTTTACCTACATCTCAAGGTGAGAATAAAAACTCTAGAAGGTATGAGGACTTGGGACCTTGCTGCAGAAGTGATCCAAGATACTAGAGGCTAAATAATCCAAGGTAAGAAGATTGGAAAATGAGTAAAGGTGACACCGAGCTGGTCACTGTATAGCTGATGGCAAGGGTGTGTCCTCATGATGGCGAAGTTGTGCAACATGCAGCAGAAGACAACAAATCTTGGCATGTGCTCTGCTGAATACTGCAGGCCTTCTCCAAAGCAGTCCAGCTGAAGCGTTGTTTAAGCACCCTAATGATCTGCTCCATCACACATCCTGTGGCTGCACGGCTTTTGTTATATGCCTGCTACCCACGTGAGTGTGGCTTGTGCATCCTAGTCATGGGCCATGCGGTCAGCAGTTAGCTGCTGGAAGAGGGGGAGAAGGGCTTTCTGCAGGAGGCCATATCTGCCCAGGATATTCAACGAACAATCTCCTACCTGAACCTTGGCGAGGAACAGTGTTTCAGATGTTTTCGCTACACTAAGGAGATCTTCACTGAAATCTCCAGAGCAGGGCAAGAACGGCATTGGCAGTGGATGTTAAAGTTACAGTGGCCATGAACTTTTGTGTATCTAGCTTCTTCCAGGCTGGAGCAGGAGGTAGTTACATTGTCTCTCCGTTTGCTACTGTCCACTGGTACATAAGGGAAGTCACTGAGGCTTTGTATTCCAAGAGTGGAATATATTGCATTCTCTCTAGCCAGAGTGAAGCAGGCGGATGGAGAACATGGCTTTGAAAATTGCAGGCCTTCCCACAGTGCAGAGTACTGTGAACAGTGGACGCTGCGAGTCAACTCTAAGATATAACACAGTCGTAAGGAGTCCACTTACTCAACATCCAGCTGGTACACTGCATATCATCATGCATCATGCAGAGCAATGCTGTGTACCCTAGCAACATTCATGATGCCTTCATTCTGCAGAGTTTGCTGTATCACCTGCATTTGAGCCACCATGACAAAACAGATTGTGGCAACTGAGCGACAAGAGCTATCTGCTGACCGCATGGCCCATGACTAGGATGCACAAGCCACACTCACGTGGGTAGCAGGCATGTAACAAAAGCCGTGCAGCCATAGGATGTGTGATGGAGCAGATCATTAGGGTGCTTAAACAACGCTTCAGCTGGACTGCTTTGGAGAAGGCCTGCAGTATTCAGCAGAGCACATGCCAAGATTTGTTGTTTTCTGCAGCATGTTGCACAACTTTGCCATCATGAGGACACACCCTTGCCATCAGCTATACAGTGACCAGCTGAGGTGGGGGGAGGCAACCAACACAGCCTCTTCCTGGCTGGGCTTTCTGTGATCAGTTCATCTAACTGCAATACCAGTGAACAAACCTCAGTTCCCTTTCATCAACAGCCCCACACCTTGCCTTCCTTGTTACTGACCATCACAGCACCTCCTTGGCCACAATGTTAAAATAAAAGCCACCACCAACCAAACATTCCAAACCAAATTTATAAAACAAACCATGACATATTGCATGCAAAGTCAACTATTCACCCTTATGCATTCCCTAAGTGCCTGTCTTCTGTGTGCTTTCGCCTGTCCTTGTGCTCTTACGCAGTGCTACCCTAGTGGCTGTAGAATGGCTGGTGAAAGGCTGCCGAACTTCAGTGGGGCAGACTGCAGATGGCCTTGCAGGATGATCTAGCAGCTCTGTCCCTACAAGGCTGGGGTTTGGACTGCACCACCTCAGTATTGTTGCAGCAGTCTTGGCTGGCTGACATTGCTGGAATGACAGCGGTGGGAGGATGAGTGCTACTATCCTGAGAGAAGACAGGTTCCTGTTCCACTGTGCTGGTCCCACTGCCACACACTCATGTCAGCGCCTCAGCAATGTATTGGAGAACAGCATGCTGAACTGCTGTGACACCATGCAAGTCCCTTTGAGCATTAGCATATGCAGCTATGATAGCAAGCTGAACTTGGGTGAGAACAATTTTAAGTTTCCACTGCAGCACCCAAATATTATGTGGCTCCTGCTTGTACTGCAGTGGAAGCTGAGCCATTGGCTTTTGGATTTTGCATCATGGATGGGTCTGCCAGTGTTCTGGTGCTGGTAAGGATGGGATCCAAACACTGAGCAAAACCCTGTACCAAGTTGGTGCCAGACTTCTCCATACTCCTTGACATTGACTGCAGACTTTCTGGCAGTCCTGTCAATGCATCAAGCATTTTGGTAGGAAATATCCATTTGTTGTCTTCTGTAGGCTGTCCCATTGAAGTCCTCGTCTGAGTCCTTTGCAGCAGTACTTGTGTGCAACCTTGCCCTCCAGGGAATCAGCACCTGTACTATCTTTGCCTCCTGCCTGGGCTGCAGCCCACTCATGCCCAATGTGTTGCCATGTGCCAATCCCACCTCTAAGCTATCCTCTAAAGTATGTGCAGTCAATATTGGAGCTGGTGGCTGCAAGTTTGGAAGCAAGTGATTTTGTTTATTCTTCAGTATTTTCCTGCTCTTCCTTCCTTCCCTTTCAGAGAAAGGAACTGTGTGGCCAGGTTGGAGTTCTTTGGTATCTGAAAGGAGAAAGGCACAAAGGGTAGGGTTGTGGTGAGGAGAGGTGGGGGAAAGCAAGAGGTACATGCTTACACCAGCTGCAGCTCGTAAATCAAATAAGATTGTGGGTTTGGGGAAAGAAGGATGTAAAAAGGAGGATTAGGTATGAGAATACCAACGTCTTCAATGGTTTCAACCTCACTGCCTGCCACGGCCTCTGTCATGACCGCTGCGATGATGGTGAGCACTATCTCCTCCATAGGGATAAGGACATTCAGCCGTGCCTGTCCCCTGCCAGCAACACGCTGTTGCTTCTGGTTATGTGCCACCTTTTCCTGCAAGAATGAGGGAAGTGTGTCAGTGAGTGTTGTGCAATCTGTTTAGCTGATGTCATGTTTGAGTAATGGTGCAGTTGGTGGGATATGGCATTTGAAGATGAAGATCTTGACCATTCATATGAGGTCATTGAACTTCTTGCAGCACTGCATTCATCCAGGTTCTCCTGCCTAGACTCCTGGCATTGACTGCCAAAGCTATTTGCTCCCGCTGCCATCTTGTGAGTTTGTCTGGAGGTTCTCCTGGCCCCCTGTGGATAGAGGAGCTCTCTCCTCCAGTCTGCCAGCTCCACCAAGGTGTCCAGTGCAGCGTCAGAACCTTAGAGCACACTCTGTCCTGTTGCATGTAATTCAGTGTTGTTTTGTTCACATTCTTCAGATTAGGGATGGGCAATAAAATGCTGTCCTAGCCAGCGATGCTTGCATCCCATGAACGAATAAAAAAAAAACAGTTCAGCACTTCCTCCACCAGAATGTACCTCCACTTAAGAGTTTTTGAGTGGTGCAGGCTAGCTTTTTGCTAAACATGGGCTCCCTGCTGAGGAATGCAGCCACACAGCAGGCAACACAATGTCTGCTTGCATGAGAAGTTACAAGCCCGGGTAAACTGTACATTGCTCCTGTGCCTGCTTTTGGGCCCTGTCCAATTTCGCTGCCGTAAGTTCACATTACATTATGAACTGAAAATATTCTCAAGCTCTGTCATGTAACCTTCTATGATTTATCTCGAAGAAAACATCTAAGGAAAATTAGTATAAGACTTCAATGTACTTTTAAAAACGTGAAAGGTTTGTATTTTTTTCAGCGTAAGGTAGAATTCCTCCTGGTTCATTTTTTTGAGTTGTGATTCAACTAAATGTTCCAAATTTAACAACTTCTACTCTGGGCGCGTGGGTATGACCTTCTAGTTCAAGACTTGCGTGATTTAGGGTATTGTAGCACCATCAAGTTAGAATCAAGATTTTCTTTTTAACTTGAATTTGCATATTAGATTATTAGCAAAGTAACTTATTCAGCAGTAAGATTTTCCTGTGACAGTATTTAACATCTAAATGCATGATTCATAATACTCTGCCATTAATTTTCAAAAAACTATTAACAGAAAGCAAACCATCATTTCTACTTAACTGAGGAACTTCCCAGCAACAGAAATGCCTTTTAACTGAGCTCAGAATATCACTAAGAGCAGTTAGCTTCTCATTGACTCAAGGATGTTACAAGAATTAAACCTTGTGGCCTTAAAAGTTATACAAAGCTGCTTTTTAGGAACAAGAGTGGTTCACTCTGTTATATAATGGGCCAGATTTTGATAGCAGTGACCACCGTTATTAATGTGTAAATCGGACGGCAACATCTAGTGAACACACACGGTTCAAAGCTTAAATCAGGAAGTTGCTGTCCAAGGTTCCCTGCTCCTTCAAAAGCTGTGCAATGATGGTTCCCTCGCTGAATTGAATTCCCTCGTACATTGAATGCCATAATGTTGCTGTCCTTACCTGATGTATACCTACTCAGCTTGCCTGAAAAACTCAGGGTTTATCCATTCCACTGTAAGTACCCTTTTAATGGCATGGTAAGTCTTAATTACAACCAACCCCTCTGGCACTTAAAATTAACTGTTGCAAGTGTGGAGTCTCATTCCTTCAGATTTTAATCATGGGAGAGTTTTTTAAAAAGTAAGAAAAAATTCAGTCTTCCTCTTTCTCTCTCATTTTGCTTCCTATGCCTGATTTGACATTAAATTCACTATTCTAACTGATTCATCCTGGATCAGATTCTTTGATTTGTTGAGGTGAGACACAATTGCTTGCTCTGTAGAAGGTGCTGCTTCTTGATAGTTAGCTGACAGGGACTTCTAGTTCAAACACCCATAAAAAGTCTTTGGGCTATTGGATGTGTCATTTGCCACTGACCACTATATCCAGTCCACTATCATGTTCTTCTCTTCTGAAAGCAGCATATTTCTTGTGACTTTGAGCAATGTCTTGGAAGATTTAGTAGTATAGGGTTAAACTCATTTTATAATCTTGTAGTGCTTGTTCACCAATTTCAATTATCTCAAAATTTTAGGTGTAAAACTTATCTGAAGACTCTTGCATTTCACATTTTTATCTTTAGATCATCAAAAATGGGACATAGTACATTCTGGTCACCACCAGGACGAATTAGCGGGACTGGTTGAGACTGCTATACATGAAGCTGGAAATGTAGTCCATTGGTTTTACTGCAGAACGATGAAGTACAGAAAAGGTAACTTCCCTTTTTATGTACTAGACACTTTTGTCAACACAGGCTCTGTATGCTACAGGTACTTCCATAATGTGTAAATCCAAATATGAGAGAATGGTCATGTTTTCAAAATAACTTCAAGCTATAGGTTGGGGAGGGTTTAAACTAAATTGGCAGGGGAATGGGCACCAGCATATAGAAGTAAAAAAAGAGGAATAAGGTGCATAATGTGAGTGTGTTGGACAGTACTAGAAAGAGTAGTTCCATTTTGGGAGCCAACTGAGAAGGCTACAAGGAATGCAAAGATAAGATTACAACGCATGTAAGTAAAATAAACTGTGGTGAATAAGGTTGGTGAACTACAAGCACAAATAGCAGTATGGGAATATGAGGTAGTTGCAGTAACAGAAACATGGCTTAAAAATGGTGAGGACTGGGTGCTTAATATACAAGGATATGAAGTGTTCAGAAAGGATTAGAGAAGGGAAAAAGGGAGGTGGGGTGACATTTCTGATTAAGGAAGACATTGTAGTGTTGAAAAGAGGGATGTCCTTAAGGGGGGCAAGGACAGAATCCATTTGGTTGTAGTTGAGAAGCAGGATATGATCATGCTACTGGAGGTATTCTATAAACCTCCAAATAGTGAGTGTGTGAGAGAGAGAGAAGCAAATCTGCAGGGAAAATCAAAGAACTATAGAGTGGTGATACTAGGAGGCTTTACCAAAATATCGATTGGGATAATTTTAGAGTAAAGGGAAAAAACGGGGAGCAATTCTGAATTGTGTCCAGAACTTCCTTGATCAGTATGTTCTTGGCCCAACTAGAAAGAAAGCATTGCTGGATCTGGTGCTGGGAATGAGGTGGACCAAGTGTCTGTCAGGGAGCATTGGGTAAATGTGATCATTGTATCATGCAGTTTAGACTCTCAATGTTGAAAAGCAAGGAACAATATAAGGTAGAACGGCAAGATTGAAAGATGGCTAATTTCAATGCGATGTGAAGGGATCTAGCCAGGATAAAATAGAACCAAAGATTGATGGGAAAAAATGTAACAGAACAATGGGTTATCTTTAAGGAAGAGATGCTTCAGGTACAGGGTAGGGTAACCACAAACAGGGCTCCTTGAATGATGGGAGAGATAGAGATTATGATGAAACAAAAAAAGGGGTGTATGATGCATGTCAGTTGAATTCTTCAAGTGAGGAAATACATTAAGCTGGGAGGGGAGGTGAAGAGGAAAGTAAGACTGGCAAAGAGAGAATATAAGAATAGAATGGCAGTCAACATAAAAGGGAACCCAAAAATCATCTTTTGGCATATAAATAGTAAGGGGGTAGCAAGAGGTGGAGTTGCACCTATTAGGGACAAAGAGTAATATATACTTAGAGGCACAGGGCAAGGCTAGAATACTTAATGAGTACTTTGTATTGGTGTTTACTAAGGAAGAGGAATCTGACAAACTTATCAGAACGGAGAGAGTAGAAGCAATAGATAAGATAAAAATTGAGAGAGAGGAAGTACTGGAAAGGCTGGCTATGCTTAGGGTCAATAAGTCACCTGGTCTAGATGGCTTGCATCCCAGGTTGCTAAAGGAAGTGGGGATGGAGATAGCAGAAAGGCTTGCCATAATCTTCCAACCTTCCCTCTATGGGGGAGGAGCCAGAGGATTGGAGAGTGGCAAATGTGACACCCTTATTCAAGAGGCTAGTTTGTTTGGCTGGCACAGACACAATGGGCTAAATAGCCTCCTCCTGTGCTGTAATTTTTCTATGGTTCTCAAGTTCTAAAGGGTGTAAGGACAGTCCTAGTAAACTGCAGGCTAGTTAATTTAACATCAGTGGTGGGTAAGGTTTCACAAACAATCAGGAAAAAAAAAATCAACAGGCACTTGGAGAGGTTCGAGTTAATTAAGGATAGCCAACACAGATTTGTAAAAGGCAGATCATGCCTGACTAATCTAATTGAATTTCTGATCAAGTAACAAAGTTGATGAAGGGAATGTGGTGGAAGATGTCCATATGGATTTTAAGAAAGTGTTTGATAAGGTACCACATAAAAGGCTGGTTAACAAAATTGAGGCTCATGGAATAGGAGGGTCAGTGTCCAATTAAATCAACAATTGGCTTAAGAACAGAAAATAGCGAGTTGTGGTCAATGTTTGCTTTTCAGCCTGGAGGATGGCAGAGAATGGTGTTCCCGAAGGGCCAGTGCTTGGACCGCTACTTTTTTTCTATATATAATATACTTGGATCCTGGAATACAAAGTAGAATTTCAAAATTTGCTGACGTACCAAACTTGGAGTAGCAAACAGGGAGGTTGATACGAACCACCTGCAACAGGACCTAGATAGGGTAGCAGAATAGGCAGACCAGTGACAGATGGAATTTAATACTGACAAGTGTGAGGTGATGCATTTTGGCAGAAGGGAAAGGGAGAGGTGATTATAGACTTAATGGCACAATTCTACAGAGTGTGCAGGAACAGAGGGACTTGGGGGTGGCTGTACATTGACCTTTGAAGGTGGCACGACATATTGAGAGAGTGGTGAGCAAAGCATATGAGATCTTCGGCTTCATCAATAGACGCATCGAGTACAAAATCAGAGAAATTATGCTGAACCTCTATAAAGCTTTGATTAGGCCCCAACCGAGAGTATTGTGTCTAGTTCTGATCATGCTTTAGCAAGGATGTGAGGGTCCCTGAGAGGATGCAGAGGATATTTACCAGCATGATTCCAGGGATGGGGGATTTTAGTTACAAGGTTAGGTTGGAAAAGCTGAGTTTGTTCTCCTTAGAACAAAGGAGATTGAGGGGTGATTTAAAAGAAGTGTACAAGATTATGATGGGCTTAGATAAGTTAGACAAGGAAGAACTGTTCCCATTAAGGACTCGGGGACACAGATTGAAGGTTTTGGGCAAGAGATGCAGGGGGGATATGGGGAAGAACTTTTTACGCAGCAAGTGGTAATGGCCTGGAACTTGCTGCCCACGAGGGTGGTGGAAATGGAGACAATCAATGATTTCAAAAGGAAATTGAAATGGGCACTTGAAGGAAATAAACTTGTAGGGGAGTGGAACTGACTGGATTGCTCCGCAGAGAGCCGACATGGACTCTGGACCAAATGGCCTCCTTATATGCCGTAAATGACTATGACTATAAGAGGTATTAAGGAGCAAGTGGAACATGTTTCACTGGAAGAGCATTTGGGGAACAGTGATCATATCAGGTTTAGAATAGTTATGTAAAAGGAAAAGGTACAATTATGTAAAATAAAAACTTAACTAGAACAGCACTAACTTCAGTGAGCTGAAGAGAGATCTGGCCTAGATGGATTAGAGTCAAAAATTGGTCAGCAAAACAGCATGTAACTATGGGAAGCCTTCAAAGTGAAGATGGTTTGGGTAAAGAGTGACACAAAGCCGAGAGGAAAAGGAAGAACATCCAAAGCTCGAGCTCCCTAGAGGTTAAAATGAGACAAGAAATGACTTATGATAATCATCAGGTTCATAATACATTATAGAACTACGCTGAACATAGAAAGTACAGAGTAAATCTAAAAAACAGAATAAGAGGGGCAAGGTCAGTACCAGAATTGATTATTGGCTAATATAAAGGGGAACTCAAAAATCACACGCACATAGTAAAAAGGTAGTTAAAAGGAGGATGGACCCCATTAGGGACCAAAAAGGAGGTAGTCTTGTGTAAGTAATGGGTGTGACTGAGTTACTAAATGAATATATTGCATTGTCTTCACTGGAGAAGAGGATTCTGCCAATGTAGCGTAAAGGAGGAGGCAGTAGCGATATTGAATAGGATAAAAATAAAGAGGAGGTACTTAAAAGGTTAGCACTGCTTGTAAGTAGGAACGTCACCTGTTCCAGATCGGATGCTTGCTAGGTACTGAGGGAAATAAGAGTGGAAATTGTGGAGACTTTGGCTGCAATCTTTCAAACCTCCTTGGATTTGGGAGTGGTGCCAGAGGGACTGGGGGATTGCAATTGTTCACCCCTATTTAAAAAAGGGCAGCAGAATAAAAGGGGCATTGCAATATTAGTTAAGGGGTCAGTTACTGCAGTAAGGAGAGATGATATCTTGGAGCGGGCATCAAATGAAGCTTTATGGGTAGAGTTTAGGAATAAAAAAGGGACAGCCACATTGCTAGGTGTTTATTATAGACGCCCAGATAGTCAGCGGGAAATTGAGGAGCAAATAAGTGTGCAATTCGCAGAGGTGTGTAAAAATAATAGGGTAATTATATTAGGTGATTTCAACTTTCCCAACATTAATTGGGATAGTCATCATGTTAAGGACTTAGATGGAGTGGAGTTCCTAACATGTATACAGGAGAACTTCTAAGCTCAATATGTAGAGGATCCAACAAGGGAGGGTGCAGTGCTGGGCTTAATTCTGGGGAATGAAGCCGGACAGGTGGTTGATGTTTTGGTGGGGGAGCATTTTGGTGATAGCGACCACAACGTGGTACAATTTAAGCTTGTTATGGAGAAAGAAATAGACAAGTTGCAAAAAAAGGTTTTGGATTGGGGGAGAGTAAATTTTAGTAAAATAAGGCAGGATCTGGCCGAGGTAGACTGGAAAGAGTTACCTGTCGGGAAATCTACAGAAGAGCAGTGGGGGGCATTCAAAAAGGAAATGGGGAGGGTACAGGCCCAACATGTTCCCTCTAGGGTAATAGGTAGGAGCAACAAGCCCAGAGAACCATGGATGACCAGAAACATTCAGTGTACGATGAGAAGGAAAAGAGAGGCTTTTAGCAAATACAAGGAGAGCAAATCAACTGAAGCATTAGTGGAGTACAGAAAGTGTAGGATGGAGGTTAAGAAAGCAATTAGGAGAGCAAAGAGGGGATATGAGAAAGCCCTGGCTGGTAAAAGTAGAGAAAATCCCAAGATATTCCATAAGTATATCAATGGGAAGAGGATAACCAGGGAAAGAATAGGACCCATTAGGGACCAAGGGGGAAATCTGTGGGTGGAGCCAGAGGACATTGGTAGGGTGTTGAACAAATACTTCACATCTGTCTTCACCCAAGAGAAAGAGGATGTAGATATGGAACTCGGAGACTGTGAGGTTCTTGAGCAAATTGTCATAGGGAGTGACAAGGTATTGGAGGTTTTGGCAGGTTTAAAAGTGGACAAATCTCCAGGTCTGGACGATTTGTGTCCCAGGATGCTGTGGGAGACGAGGGTGGAGATTGCAGGGGCTCTGACCCAAATTTTGAATTCCTCTCTGGCCACGGGGGAGGTGCCAGAGGACTGGAGAACAGCTAATGTGGTCCCACTATTTAAGAAAGGTTGTAGAGATAAGCTGGGGAACTACAGGCCAGTGAGTCTCACATCAGTGGTAGGGAAACTATTGGAGAAAATTCTGAAGGAGAGAATCTATCTCCACTATGGAGAGGCAAAATTTGATTAGGAATAGTCAGCATGGCTTTGTCAGAGGGAGGTCGTGCCGAACAAATTTGATTGCATTTTTTGAGCATGTGACCAGGTGTGTAGATGAGGGTAGTGCAGTTGATGTAGTTTACATGGATTTCAGCAAAGCCTTTGACAAGTTCCTACATGGGAGACTTATCAAGAAAGCAAATGCACATGGGATACAGGGTAACTTGATAAGGTGGATTCAAAATTGGCTTAGCTGTAGGAGACAGAGAGTGATGACAGACGGCTGTTTTAGTGACTGGAAGCCAGTGTCCAGTGGCGTACCACAGGGATCTATGCTGGGTCCCCTATTGTTTGTCATTTATATAAACGACATAGATGACTATGTGGGGGGTAGGATCAGTAAGTTCGCGGATGACACAAAGATTGGCCGAGTGGTTAACAATGAGGTTGAGTGTCTTGGGTTACAGGAAGATATAGATGGGATGGTCAAATGGGCAGAAAAGTGGCAGATGGAATTTAACCCTGAAAAGTGTGAGGTGATACACTTTGGAAGGAGTAATGTGACACGGAAGTATTCAATGAATGGCCTGACACTGGGAAGTTCTGAGGAACAAAGGGACCTTGGCGTGTTTGACCATAGATCTCTGAAGGCAGAAGGGCAGGTTAATAGGGTGGTGAAAAAGGCATATGGGACACTTGCCTTTATCAATCGAGGCATAGATTACAAAAGCAGGGAGGTCATGTTGGAGTTGTATAGAACTTTGGTAAGGCCACAGCTGGAATACTGTGTGCAATTCTGGTCACCACATTATAGGAAGGATGTGATTGCATTGGAGGGGGTGCAGAGGCGATTCACCAGGATGTTGCCTGGGATGGAACATTTAAGCTATGAAGAGTGGTTGGATAGGCTTGGGTCGTTTTCGCTGGAGCATAGAAGACTGAGGGGTGACCTGATCGAGGTGCACAAGATTATGAGGGGCATGGACAGGGTGGATAGGGAGCAGCTGTTCCCCTTAGTTGAAAGGTCAGTTACAAGGGGACACAAGTTTAAGGTGAGGGGCAGGAGGTTTAAGGGGGATTTGAGGAAGAACTTTTTTACCCAGAGGGTGGTTACGGTCTGGAATGCACTGCCTGGGAGGGTGGTAGAGGCGGGTTGCCTCACATCCTATAAAAAGTACCTGGATGAGCACTTGGTACGTCATAACATTCAAGGCTATGGGCCAAGTGCTGGCAAATGGGATTAGGTAGACAGGTCAGGTGTCTTTAATGCATGGGTGCAGACTCGATGGGCCGAAGGGCCTCTTCTGCACTGTACTATTCTGTGAATAAACACAGCAACTACAGGCCACTCTGTCTAAAATAGGTAGTGGGGAAGCATCTACAGACAAATATTCAAGACAAAAGTAATTGCCATTTGGAAAAATATGGACTAATAGATGAAAGTAAGCATGAATTCTTTAAAGGCAAATTGTGTTTGACTAACTTGATTAAGTTCTTTGAAGTAATGGGGAGGGTTGATGCAGTAATGCATGGTTGTGTAGTATGGACTTTCAAAAGGCATTTGACAAAGTACCACAATTTTTTTCCTGACTTGTAAGAGCTAACCTGCGAAAACATTTTCTCCCCAGTCCTATTATAAAATTATCCCACCTCCTGTCAGTAATTTGAAGGGACCATTCCCTCCATGATATCCTGGTCCACTCCTCCATCACCACCCACACCTCATCCCCTTCCCAAGGTACCCATCCAATTGCAGGAGGTGGAACACCTGCCTTTTTACCTCCTCTCCCCTCACCATCCAAGGCCTCAAACATTCCTTCCAGGTGAAGCAGCGATTTACTTGTACTTTGAATTTAAGTATACTCTATTTGCTCACAATGGAGTCTCCTCTACATTGGGGAGATCAAATGCAAATTAGGTGACCGCTTTGCAGAACACCTCCACTGACCTCGAGCTTCCAGTTGCTTGCCATTTTAATTCATCACTTTGTTCTCACGTCCACATTTCTGCCTTCAGCCTGCTGCAGTCATCCAGTGTAGCTCAACGCAAGCTCGAGGAACAGCACCTCATCTTCTGATTAGGCACTTTACAGCCTTCTGGACTCAACATTGAGTTCAGTAATTTCAGACCATGACCCCCATTTTGATTGTTTCTTAACCAAGTGTTGATCTTAAACATGTTTTTCATGTTTATGCTTTTGGACAGAGCTGTTCATTATTCTGCCATTAACACACTCTGAACAAATGCTTTGTCTTTTACTACAACTGTTACTATTCCCTTTGCCTTATGTTCCATGACATCTTTGTCATTTAATCTCTCCTGCCCTCTACCATATCACAAACCTTCCCTTTTGTTCTTCTGCCCCCTACCCCCCCCCCTTTCAACAGCATAAAACCCATCACATTTCTACCTTCCTTCAGTTCTGAAGAAGACATGTCCAACTCAAACGTTAACTCTCTTTCTCGCTCTACAGATGCTGCCAGACCTGTTGAGTAATTCCAGAACTTTTGTTTTTATTTCAGATTTCCAGCATCTGCAGCAACTTGTTTTTATAAAATTATCCACGTTTTATTTATCTAGTAAAGTTAAATTTCAAGAATACTTGATTTGTGCATTTGTCACCAACCTCTGATTTTTGTCCCTCAGTTCTAGATTCTTGAGTTGCAGAAACCTGGAGTAAAGCGTGATTGCACAAACTAAATGAGCCTGAAACTGAGTTTTACAATGGAAAGTGGTATTTTCACAATGAGTAAAACTAGGACGAAAAACATTTGAGCAGGTAAACTTCTCTCCTGGTCCTGTAACAATTACATAAAAAGTAACCTCTCGTTTTTCTTTTGCTATATAATAGCTTACATTTTTCCCTCATCATTCATCATGTCTAGATAGTTAATTGTTCTATGCATTGGTTAATTTACCCAACGCCCCCCCCCCCCCCCTCAATATTCTTAATGGGGAATTCTTGTGACTGTTAGTCAAGTTTTTAAGTAGCTCTGTAAATTATTTGAAATCTTTGGAATTTATTTGAAAACATTAGGGACAATTTTCACTTTCACCTAAATTGACAGCCGCAGCTTACATACCTCACACAATTTTTCAGTTGCACTGAAATTGAAAGAAAGAGACGGCATATTAGGAGCGGTTCATCCACACTGCCCACACCAAAAGTGACTGTTTCAAATAAAATCATTTTCTTTGCATAGTTAACCTTTTAAGGGAATTTAGTAACATAGAGTGAACAAATATAAACATGAATAGGGATAGCATTTGCATGTAGATGGCTTGGACTTGCTTTTAAGAAACACAATCTCAATTTTCTGATACAGAAGTAGGAGGCTTGAAAAATCGTGAAGAGGACTGAAAGGCTTCAGGAAGACAAGTTAGTGAAATGGGCAGATAGGTTGTCGATACAATTTAATGAGAATGTAAGGTGTTCTGAGGGGTGGGATGGAGTGGGAATATACAATTAAAGAGTGACTGGAATAACGAATGAACAGATAAATGAGTTCAGATATATAATTGCCTGAAAATGTAAGTAGATAAAGCTACAAATAGGCCAATAGAGTTTGGTGTTTTATAAAAAAAAAGAGCATCGAATTAAAGGCCTGTTCGGGTCTGTAAATGAAACCCGAGCCGAGCCCGACAGAACCGCATCCGACCCGAATCCTTTTATTTTTTTCCTGCGCCCGACCCAACCACGGGAATATAATCAACTTTATTGAAGAGGTTGTGCTCTACCTTGGATGGAATCGCTCACTGCAGACTAGTCCGGAGTGTTTCCTGCCTTGATGTCCTGGCTGTCACTGTGTCTGACCCGACCCGGAAGAGCGACCTGACCCGAACCCGACACGTCGCCTGGTTTGGGTCAGGTAGCCATGCTCTCTACATTGAATACAAGAATAAGGAAGTAGTAATGAATATATGTAAAATTTTGATTAGGTAATAGTTAAGAATATAGTGTGCAGTTTTGAATGCCCCATTATGTGAAGGGCATTAAAGCTATATATAGAGTATACATGATAGATTCACCAGGATAATATCAAAGATGCGATCTACAGTCATGAGGAGAGACTCGAGATACTGGGACTATTTACACTAGAACAGAGAAAGCTAAGAGATTTAATAGAGGTTTTTAAATCTATTAAGTGTTTATCCAGGGCAGGGCACTTAGAAAGATACACGGTAATCGGGCAGAGTCAAGTGGTTTTGTGAAAGGGAAATCATGTTTAACCA
The DNA here is from genome assembly GCF_036365525.1 of Heterodontus francisci. Taxonomy (NCBI): domain Eukaryota; kingdom Metazoa; phylum Chordata; class Chondrichthyes; order Heterodontiformes; family Heterodontidae; genus Heterodontus; species Heterodontus francisci. Next base: position 104,869,476 of record NC_090375.1, on the reverse strand, counting down.
ATTTATTGGAATTCTTTGAAGAAGTAACGTGCTGTGGATAAAGGGGAACCAGTGAATGTACTGTACTTAGATTTCCAGAAAGCATTTGATAAGGTGCCATATCAAAGGTTATTGCAGAAAATAAAAGCTCATGGTGTAGGGGGTATCATTTTGGATAGATGATTGGCTAGCTAACGGGAAACAGAGTTCGGCATAAATGGGTCATTTTCTGGTGAGCAAGATGTAATAAGTGGTGTGCCACAGGGATCAGTGCTGGGGCCTCAACTTTTTATAATTTATGTTAAAGACTTGGATAAGGGATCGAAGGTATGGTTGCTAAATTTGCTGATGACACAAAGATAGATAGCAAAGTAAGTTGTGAAGAGGATATAAGGAGGCTACAAAGGTATATAGATAGGTTAAGTGAGTGGGCAAAGATCTGGCAAATGGAGTATAATGTGGGAAAATGCGAAATTGTCCATTTTGGCAGCAAGAATAAAAAAGAAGCATATTATCTAAATGGTGAGATGTTGCAGAGCTCTGAGATGCAGAGAGATCTGGGTGTCCTAGTGCATGAATCACAAGAGGTTAGTATGCGGGTTGTTAGAACCTAGTGAGGAAGGGGTCTGAGGCTGTCCTTTCGTCCCTTCTCTGGTTTGACTGCAACATGGTTTATCTTTTAAACACTGTGATTTAACTTAGCACCACAGTGAGCACTTTCTCCTGTTCCTCTAATATAATTGCAAATGAACCAATCAGACAGGCTTTCTTGAGTTTAAACAAGAAAGATCTAAGTTTATTAACCTTATCACTCTAATTCACATGAGAGGTGTATACACACACACACACCAGAGTAAAAACAGAGTTGGGAGTTTGATGTAAAGTCTGTAATAAATGAAATTTACATACTGAGTCTCAGTGTCTTTAGCTGAGTTAAAGTCTTGAAGTCCTCGCTGGGCCACGTGCACAATTCAGGCTTGCTTCTCTGGTTCCGAAAGGTGGTAGAGGCGCTTTATCCATATCCTCTTTGTTGACTGTGAGGATCTGTAGATTTGAGGCTTAGCTGCAGCTGAGGCTTCCCTGGGACTTGGCGAGAGAGAGAGATATTCCCTGGATTTCAGTTTCTGTCTGCTTTCTGAGGCATAATTCACAAACTCTCAGTTATGTCATGTGACTACCTCATTGTTTGAAACAGCACCTTCTGGAATGATCTTTGAAATTCAAGGCTGTTCAGACATACTTGGTTGGGCAGTTGGCTCCTTCAAAGTCAATGGGTGTCGAAAGCTTTTGACGATCAACATTGATAAAACTATTCTAGGTAATTTAATCAAAGAGCACCCCCATTGTTCTGGCTAGACAGTAATTACTTCTGTCTCCAGTCGGCCTTTGGCGGTTGTGAATATAGACTGGAGAAGTTAGGACTATTTTCCTTGGAAAAGAGAAGGTCTGGAATGCGCTGCCTCAGAACGTGATGGAGGCAGGTTCAATTGAAGCATTCAAAAGGGAGTTAGACAGTTATAAGAAAAGGAAGAATGTGCAGGGTTATAGGGCGAAGGCAGGGATATGGGACTGAGGGAATTGCTCTTTCGGAGAGTCAGTGCGGACACAATAGGCCGAATGGCCGCCTTCTGCACTGTAACGATTCTGTGATTGGCTTTTCATGTGCAACTTCGTGCGTGACCATCTTTTGCTGCCCTGTCTGCTTTTTAAAAGTTATTTGTAATGATGTCCAGTAAAGTCTCAGGTAAAGTTCCATATGATGAAATTAATATTTCCATGTGGCATGTGGGGTTTCCATTACAAGGTACAACAAGTAATTAGGAAAGCTCACAGAATGTTATCATTTATTGCAAGGGGAATTGAATATAAAAATAGGGAGCTTATACTTCAGTTATACAGGGCATTGGTGAGATCACATCTGGAATATTGTGTACAGTATTGGTCATATTTAAGGAAGGATGTAAATGCTTTGGAAGCAGTTCAGAGAAGGTTTACTAGACTAATACCTGGAATGGGTGGGTTGTCTTATGAGGAAAGGTTGGACAGGCTAGGCTTGTATGCACTGGAGTTTAGAAGAGTAAGAGGCGACTTGAGTGAAACATATAAGATTCTGAGGGGTCTTGACAGGGTGGATGTGGAAAGGATGTTTTCTCTTGTGGGAGAATCTAGAACTAGGGGTCATTGTTTAAAAATAAGATGTCGCCCATTTAAGACAGATGAGGGTCGTGAGTCTTTGGAACTCTCTTCCTCGAAAGACGGTGGAAGCAGAATCTTTGAATATTTTAAGGCAGAGGTAGATAGATTATTGATAAGTAAGGGGGTGAAAGGTTATTGGAGGTAGGCGGGAACGTGAAGTTGAGGTTACAACCAGATCAGCCATGGTCTTATTGAATGGCGGAGCACACACAAGAGGCCAAGTGACCTACTCCTGCTCCTGATTCATAAGTTCATCACTGTGATAGCGTACATAGAGAAAGGGTATATCTTCAGGTTGGGGAGTTAGTAACAAGGATCACCAATGTAAAATTGCCACTGAGAGTGAGGAGAATAGTTAAGAAAGGTATGCAGAGGTTTCTTAGAGAATGGAATGCTTTGCCACAAAATGAGGCAGAGACTGTTGCGTTTTTTAGTGGAAGTTTAGATAATATTGGAAGCAGAGGAAGATTTTTTAAGGTGGGGCAGTGGGATTAGTTTTGGATTGCTCTAGCTGAGAGCATATAGACACAATGAATCTAATTATCTCCTGTAAACAGCCATGGTTTGAATGATGCACTGATTTATGTAAAAATGTTGTTGATAGTGGAGCAAGATGCTACAGCAGGTCAAAATATTTATTCAGACCTTCACTTCTGGAGACAAAAGTACACAAGAGAAAGAGGATTAGGTCTCCATTCAAAGACTATCCATAAAGAATGAATTATAAGTGCATTATGTTCTACTAACTTTAGTTAATTCTACAATAAGCTGTGAGCCATTAGAAAATGGTTCCCGATGTGGTGTTTGGCTTTAACAATTAGGGTAGAGTATGTAAAATATAGATAATATTGATGCAGTAAGGATTACTTGTCTGAAATCAGTTCAGTCACACCATATCTTGCCTGAATGACTTATGAAATTTTCTCAACAACTTTTATTGTTTATAGGTTCTAAAATGCCAAGTGTGTTGAACACATGAAACATCATAAAGAAGAAACCGAAGTCAATTTATATCAGTACACTTGGGCCAAACTCAAGTGTCCAGAGATTAGGCCTACTGTAGACTGCGATGGCCACTGTCATCCCGGCTGATCTTTTAGAAGTAAAGGAAACTCAAAAGGTTGTAGCCGGGAAGCGTACACGTAGTGAAATCAAATCGAGAAAATCCTTTCCTTGTCAGTTGTGTGGAAAGATCTTCACTAGTGTTGACAAATTGAAAGTGCATTCATATTCACACACCGGAGAAAGACCCTACAAGTGTTCACACGAAGACTGTACCAAGGCATTTGTGTCTAAATATAAACTACTGAGGTATGGAAAACCTTATACAGAATGGGAAGTATTTCTATTCTGCAGTGACATTGGGGGATACTTGCGTCCGACGTTTTGTTAATTTAGCATTGTAAATAATCTACAGCAATTCTAAATTTCAGATTTGTGCTCATTCTAAACAATTGCTTGCAACTAATGCACCTAAATCATTTCATAGACAGTGAAGGAGTCTGCAGCAAATTGGATTGAGGAAAGAAATACATTTTTGACAAAGTTCATCAAAGTGGTGGTGATTAAATATTCAGGCTGAAGCCGGTGCATTGGTTTTACATCTGGATTTAGGCTCACTTTGATGCAAGAGAGAAAGAGACATTTGATTAAATGTTGCTGTCAGATTTTTGAATGATTTTAAGGTACTGTTATTTTTCTAATTACTGTTTTTGTGTTTTAAACATATAAAATGTGTTGACATTCTGCAAAACAAAACAGTTGTGTCATGCAGGCCCCCACCTGCCAAGAATGAGGTACATCAATTTTGACATGAACATTTGATTTTTAACTGTTGTTGGAGCGAGGAAATGACTTGTTAAACATATCAGTCCTGGCTGGAAAAAACATTTGCATATTAACAGACGGTGCTTGTGTAGACAAAGAACCATTCCTTGACACATTCAACCCATAATGGATGTTGATCACTGGACAGTAAGGGGTGGGGAAGCGCATTCCAGGGCCTGCTGGGGTGATGCAATCCACAGGGGCCAGGACTGGTTGGACCAGCTGGTCACATGACTAACTGGCTGTTTCAGGGGATTTTTTGATCTAGCCGCAGAGAGTTTGAGGAGAAAGGCCGTTTGCTCCCAGACTGAAAAGATCTGTCCTGTCTGCTCCCATCTCTTTCTCACAAGCCTCTGAATCCACTGAAGACACACAGACCCCAAGAGAGAAAGATCTCCTACAGCGAACAAGGTTTAAGAATAATACTGGGCCCCAACGAAAAGTAAGATCGACCTACAATCAAGGACTCTACAGTGAGCTCAAAGAACTGTAACAAAAACTCTTCAGATATTACCTCAAACTTTTTCCACTTTATTTCTTCTCTTTTCTATCTCTATTTGCATGTGTGTATTGCATATGCATGCTAGCATGGGCGTGTCGTGTATCCGTAGGTCTCAACCGAATTAGAGTTTAAGTTTAATAAATTTCAACCTTTTCTTTAAACCTCAGAAAACCTGTTTGTGCAGGTTTCTTTGCCTTATAATTGGAAAACAGTGAACAAGGATTCACCAAGGGGGAGCTAAAAACTGTGTGTTTAAAATTAAATCCTGTTACAGTAATACCAGGTGAAGGCTGAGAGAGAGCCCTGGACACCTTTCTCACCTCTTAACAGTTGTAACTTAATTCATTCGTAAATAAATTCCAAGGGCAGGGGTTTCTGCTAGGTTGCCCTGCGATTTTCTTTGGTGCAACTCACCCAAAATCAGCCAAACCAGCACAAATTGAATTTCCATGTTATTTCATGCTAGTTTAAAAGACATTGCACTTGAACCTGGCCCTAACCACAAAACTTGTCAAGACACCACCTCGCCCCCAATCGAAGTAATCACTTGTGAGTCTGCATTAATTGTACCTGCTTGCAGGCCTTTGTGCTTCTTTTAAAAAAAAAAATTTTTTTTAAGGTGCAAGGATACTAAGACATTTTTTTAAAAGCTTTTAAATATTTTTAAGTCATTTTCAGTTACGGAAAATCGTTTTACTCACAGGTGGTGAACTAGCCACTTTGAGTAAATTTTTTTGTGACAACCCCATTTTCAGCTATATTAAGCAAACTGCACCAAGTTACCACTCACATATCAAGGAATATTTTTTAAGCAATTTTTTTTTAAGTTCTGAAAATGCTGCTCGATTGCAGTGGTTCAAGGCAGATTTTGTTTGGTGATGTGCAAATGAGTTTGAGTAGAAACTTGAGGCGGGAATACCACTTCCTAAAATTAGTGCAATTTTAGGTGCGATTTCGGCCTGATCGTAGATTCTGCCCAAAGTGGAAACTACCTTAAGATCTTTATTGAATGATTTTAACGTGTATCTTTAGTTATTTTACCTATGCTTTTTACTGTTTCAATTCTTTTCAAAACAAATGCATTTTTGAGTGCATCCAAAAATAGCATTTGAAAGGATAGGTAAGGTACAAATCCAAAAATAATAAGGGATATGGAGTTAGGTTGCAGATCAGCTATGAGCACAATGAATGGTGGAACAGACTCAAGGGGCTAAATGGGCTACTCCTGTTCATATGATCCTATGAATCTGGTCTAATTTGCAAGTAATTGAAGTAGCTGTGTGTTCACAAAAACATGGAACTTGGCATGAAGCCACATTTTTTTTATTTAGAGATACAGCACTGAAACAGGCCCTTCGGCCCACCGAGTCTGTGCTGACCATCAACCACCCATCTATACTAATACCACACTAATCCCATATTCCTACCACATCCCCACCTGTCCCTATATTCCCCTACCGCCTATCTATACTCGGGGCAATTTATAATGGCCAATTTACCTATCAACCTGCAAGTCTTTTGGTGGTGGGAGGAAACTGGAGTACCCGGCGAAAACCCACGCAGACACAGGGAGAACTTGCAAACTCCACACAGGCAGTACCCAGAATTGAACCCGGGTCGCTGGAGCTGTGAGGCTACGGTGCTAGCCACTGTGCCGCCCTTCACATCCTTCAACTCTAACAGCATATTTTCAACACTAACCCACATAACAATTATGATTGTGTGCATAAAATTTGGTAGAACATGCAGCTGTTTTTTTTTTTAAAGCAATACGCTCTCAGTAGTTGAATTTAACAGAATTTTAGTGTTTCCAATCTAGAATATCTTTCATTAGCTGAATTGTCAAACATTGTTGCTTTGAAAGTAATATAAACATTTCTGTAACTTTCTATGGTTTAGAACTGTTGTACATGTAAATATTTGACAAATATCAGCCATTTGTGTTTACCCACAGTACGATTAGAAAATAATGTTTGAAGTATTTGTGTAGAAAAACAGTGAAATTATTTTTCTTTAGGTTTGAGCCCATTTAATTATATTCAAAATAGTTTACAAATTAAGATATACCAGTTTTGATCTAAAATTCTAATTTTTACAATAACTATTTGAAAAGATATACTTTTAATTTTTGCTATGCTTATGCATATAAATATAGTCAAGTGAGGAGGAATCAAAGGGCTTCCCTCTTTTTCCCTCTCCTTGTTTGACCACAACAGCTTTAATTCCTTTTTTTAAGGTGGATGTACTGGCCAATTCAGTAGGTGTTTGGTTCTTGTTATGATCATAGCAAGTAAATAATTGGACAGGTTTTCTTGAGTTAACAAAGTGTTACGACCAGGTGAGAGAGAGATCTGGGAGTCTCTTTCAGCCTTCATCTGGTCTTACTGTAAGAGGGTTTTATTTTTTAAACAGTGTTTTTAGCTCCCCCTTGGTGAATCCTTGTTCACTGCTTTCCAATTATAAAGTAAAGAAACAAGCACAAACAGGATTTCTTAGGTTTAAAGAAGAAAGATGACAATTTATTAAAATTTTAAACTCTAATGCAGTTGACGCCTATGCTAGCATACATACGTGATACACACATGCAAATAGAGACAGAAAAGAGCAGAAGAAATAAAGTGGAAAGTTTGAGGCAATATCTGAAGAGTTTTTGGTTACGGGTCTTCAAGCTCACTGTATAGTCCTTGCTTGTAGGCAGATCTTGCTTTTCGTTGGGGCCCAGTATTCTTCGTAAACCTTGTTCACTGTAGAAGACTTCTTTCTTGGGGTTCATGTGTCTTCAATGAATTCTGAAGCTGGTGAAAAAGGGATGGGAGCAGACAGGAGAGAGATGTTCTCAGTCCAGTAGCAAAACTGCCTTCTGTCAGTTCAAGCACTGTCTGTACAACTTAAAACTCCCCAAGTTGGCCAGCAGGGTGGTCAAATGAGCGACTGGTTTGACCAGGTCTGTTCTGTGTATTGTATGGGAGCAGGGGATAGCTCCTTTGCTCCAATACTGTCTACTAATATGCAAAAATGTCTTTCTGGCCAGGGGCCTGGCAATTCCTTGTAACAGGCCTTCTCCTCTTCCCAGCAACAATTTGAAATTTAATGTCCATGTGGCAAACTTAATGTGCCTCATTCTTGGCAAGTGGGGGCCAGCATGACAAAAGAAAGAGGTTAACTTTATTGTACCTAAACCGAACTAATAAAATAATAAACAACGTGCCAACTTCCACTTTCTCATTCACACTCGCACACACACTCTGGAGGTTACACACACACACAAATAGGCTACAGAGTGGGGAAAGGTAGATTGGTTGAGTTAGGGTCCATTTTTTTTTTAAAAAAGGTACACAGTCTGTGAAGTTCAGTAATTCGGCTGGCTTCTAGCTGAATTCAGTGATCCTGAGGCTCTTAGTTTGAAGAGGTAGATGACTGGTTAGGTGAGTCTCTTGGAGATAGCGATGTAGATGATTTCCTTCAATAAGGTTTCTGATTGTAGCCGGAGTATGCAAAGGTGATCAGTCAACGAGCGGGATTTGAAAACTTTCAAGCTGGAATGGAGAGAGAGGGACTCCCACTTAGGGTCTGCTCATGTCAGAGTCCAGTTGCTTCTCCTTTGCTGCAGAGAAAATACTAGCTTAAAACCAGAGATGGGGGAGGGGTTTGTCACATGACAGTCACTTTGATTCAAAACATAGCAATTAGCAGTATTTCTCTGCTTGCTGAAAGAACTTCCTGGGTCTTGGTTCTTTCTGGGAAATTAACAGACATTTTGTCTCTCTCCTCACAAGCAGTGCATTGCAGGACACAGTGTTGCAAATTAGGTGATCATCTTAAATTGAAAAGATGATTTTGCTGGCAGCTTGTCTTTTTTAATATGTCTTCTTTAAAAAAATATATATAATTTCAGATCTCCAGCCAGTGAATTAAAGAAAATTATCATTCAACAAAACACATTAGCGTATCAATATATATGCTTATATTGTGGATATATTTTATGTGTTAATCATATGGACTTCTGTCAAATTTCTCTCGATTTTAACATGGGGTGATAACTCAAAATAAACATTAATGCTGCTATTAAATACTGGTGAGAAGAATTTAGTATAAATGTATTAAGATTCATAATCATGAAAGGAATTTAAAGTTTTGTTCCATTTATCCATTTTTGATAAATATCTGACTAAATCGATTAGTTTGTATAATTTTCAAAGGCTTTCTCAATATCTAAGGAAAGCATGATGGTAAACATGTCAAGTGTTTAAGTATCTTTAGAAGGTTCCTTGTTTGTAAATGATCTGCGTTTCCTGAATCCCAATAGTCAAATCTAAGAGTTTTTGTTTTCAAAGCATACTCCAGCACTTTAGCTATACTGTGAAGAATCAACATTTATCAGTATTTTAGTCTCGAAGTTGTAAGTATTTTTTTCTGAGCACTGAAGCCATAGTTTGCAGTAACAAACAATTCAATGCATTATTACTCAACCTACAGTAAAACCACTGTTTCATAATTAGTACATAAAATGACAACCAATTTCTTTGCCCATATTTTCATATTTATCAAAGCATTGTGAATCATACCTTTACAAAGAATTTCTGGTGTTATCTAAAGATGCAAGGTTTAAAAGTTTTTGAAATATAAAGGAATTTTTGCTGGGAAACAGTCTACTTGTTAGAATATTTCCAATTTTCATAATGGCACAAATGCTTCTATGTTAATTTTTTAAAATTTGACTATCTCCAACAAAATTTATAGCCCATTCAGATTTTTTCAACTGTTAATTGCTTTCTCTTTTTTTTTTGTTAATTCAATTTCTGTATTTCCCTGAGCGTGTTACTTCAGATGATAATTATAAAATTTGACCACGTAATGTTTCAACAGTTTCCTTCAATAATGTAGGAGCAATTTTTTAAAGGTATTTCTCTCTACAAAGTTCCCCATGGAAATGTTTTTCTGTCCATCTCAGGGATATTTTAATCATATGAATTGGATAATGCTCGCAGACTATAATTATGTGCTAATACATATAATGTTTATACTTTATTCAATATTTTTATTGTTAAAAAAACTTGTATTCCATTTTATGTTTTGATCAAAAATTTCAAACAAATGGCTAATTTAGTTTACATATGGTTATATTTAAATTATTTATATTGATATATAAACTGAAGTAAGGTTACAAAATTGTCATTTATAATCCAAATTTTCTTTTGAAAGATTAACTTAATTTTTGGGACACTATACTGTAATGTGTATTGCGTACCTGTTAAAAAGGAAGGCCGTTGCACTTCACTTTTGTGCAGATGCTTAAAAGAGTTTTCCAGTATGAATAACAACTTGTATCTATTCAAGGCATATGGTCACCCATTCACCCCAGAAGACCCACAAGTGTACTTACTGTGAGAAAATGTTCCATCGTAAAGATCATCTAAAGAACCACCTGCAGACTCATGATCCAAACAAGGAAGCCTTTAAGTGTGAGGAATGTGGGAAAAACTACAATACAAAGCTTGGTTATAAGCGTCATCTGGCTCTACATGCTGCAACGAGTGGTGACCTGACCTGTAAAGTGTGCTTACAAACATTTGAAAGCACTGGGGTGTTACTGGAGCACCTAAAGACACATGCTGGCAAGTCATCAAGTGGCACAAAGGAAAAAAAACACCAGTGTGACCACTGTGACCGTTGTTTCTATACTCGTAAAGATGTTCGGAGACATATGGTAGTACACACTGGAAGGAAAGACTTCCTTTGTCAGTACTGTGCCCAGAGGTTTGGTCGGAAGGACCATTTGACACGCCACATGAAAAAAAGTCATTCACAGGAGCTGCTAAAGGTGAAAACTGAACCACCAGACATTATGGATCTATTTAGCTCTAATCCATCATTGTCATTAAAAGAGGAGCTAAGTCCAGTGATGTCAATGGTTTCCAGTGAACTGACAACTAGGCCATTTACAAATACTTTACAAATGAGTATCTACAGTGCCCATATTCAGACCATGCAAACATTAGGGTCAACAAACCAAATGGTCTCTACTCCATTACCTTTAGGAATGGGTTGCCCACTAGAAATTGAGTCTTCAATTCGCTCTCCTCAAGAACTCTCCTCAAAATATTTTCTTGGTTCTACCTCATATGCCATTGCAATGCCTGAAAAAGGACAACCATTAAAGAGTGAGATAGACAGTTACTTAATGGATCTACAAAGTGATTGTCTTTCTTCTGCCCATGACGTACAATCGTCCTCATCAAAGCAAGGCTTGGAGCCCCAGGCAGGGTCTCTGAGTGATGGATCTGGGGGTATTTTGCTTTCAAAAAGCCCAGCAGTCCTCAGTGAACCTCTGAATACATCATGCTTGGACTTTTCTCAGTTGTTAAGTTTCTTGCCACTTAATAGCCCTCCATACAATCAGCCCGTTTCTTTGGGCAATCCTGGAATGTGTTATACGCAGGAGGAACCTCATGCATCCATAATTCCTCTCCCGCCACAGTGCCAGGATTCACATGAAACTGGCAACAGTATTGGTCTCAATGCTCTGCATCCCTTATCTACAGTCTTCACAACTAGCTTAAGCACAACAACCCTACCACGGTTTCACCAGGCTTTTCAGTAGACAGTAAGAATCTCTTTCTTATCCACTTCCTTTTACAAATATTCTCCAATGTGATGCCAGTTATCCAGATGGAACATTAAGGAATTGGACTGTAGACTTCTTAATGGCTTCTAATGTCTTTGCTGCTTTGTGAATAGCCGCAAGAGGCAAGCAAAACCAGGGAAAGATGGTCAGCATAGGACTGTATATTTTTGTTCATGATGGGAACATCCTATTTGGCAGTTAATGTATAATATTTCATTACATGTTAGTAAGCAGCTTTGCGTCTAAGCCACCACTAATAGACTCAAACTGACAAGTCTTGAGGTTTACAATAAGAATTCATACTCTGTAGCACTATACCAAATCCCAAGACTGTGATGGTTCTTACAGTTCTAATTTTGAGACTGTGCTGGCATTAAAAGGCGATATTTCAGATTTATCAGAGTGACTGCAACATTCACAGTGCTTTATACCTTTATATAAAAAAAATTAAGCAAATTATTCAATCTTTAAAATTTTATTGCTGCTCTGTTTAATGATTTAGCGAAGTTCAATTTTTTTTATCTCTTGGGGGTCTTAGAGTGATGGTCCATATTTGCGTTTTTAAAAAGGTTTGAACATCAAGTACCTTTTGAACTTGGGACATATCTGCGCACCAAGGACCTACAGCTTTCCAAGTTGAAAAGTGATTATGTTGGTTTTCTTTTAACTTCTGCGTGAGCAGCATTAATGAAAATTATGGATTTATAGAATAGATATTCAACTAAATTTTTGAATATCAGGTACATCTGAATAAATTCCGCAAAAGAAGCTGATAATGCTTAAGTCATCTTCTAAAGCAGTATAAATTCACCCCCATTAGATTATTGGTTTTGCCAACAAACTTGAAACATATCCTCAACATAAATTTATAATTCATTCTTGTTTTAATACAATATAAATGAAAGAGCTAAGTTCCCAAAATAAAGCACAGCCTTAAGAGAGGCAAAGAATTGACTGGTAGAAACTAATGGCAAATAAATGAAGTTTTGGTAGAATTATTCACTTATAACATTAAATTTATTTTGAATTTTAATAGCATAATTTAGCCAATATGTTTAGCTAATTATTTAAGGTTATTTAGTATATTGTACTTTTTTCAATATTTGCTGCTTTGAAAAACAATTTGATCATTTATAAGAGAACCATTTCCTTCATCCTTACAGAATTGGTCAACTCCAAATTTGAAATTGTGACAACAGTTTAGGATTGATTTATTTTTCCAAAGGTTTCAGTTGATCTTTGTTAATCAACATCATATTACTGATGATCACTTTCATGCCTGCATTATTGTAGTGTGCTTGAATTTATTGCTTCATTGATGAAATGCAGACTATATGTATGAAATTTCTATCTTTTGCTAGACTAAACCTTAAATATAAAAAACCCCAAAGATCTATTTTCAACTGATAAAGCAATTGTACTTACTGAAGTTTCCTTTTGTAGTTGACAAATGTACTTCATATATTGGTACTTAAGAAAAACTATCTAACATGCCCATTTGAATTTAATTTGGATTTTTCTTAAAGTTCACTCACTGGCAAAAAAGAAATTCTATTTTGAGATAACGAAAGCTGTTTGTCCTCTTGTACTGTGCACTACAAATGAGTGTAGTACAAAAGCAAAATACTGCAGATGCTGGAAATCTGAAATAAAAACAGAAAATGCTGAAATACTGAGCAGGTCTGGCAGCATCTGTGGAGAGAGAAGCAGAGTTAACGTTTCAAGTCATTGTGATGTATTCTGACAAAAGGTCATTGATCTGAAACGTTAAGTCTGCTTCTCTCTCGACAGATGCTGCTACACCTTCTGAATATTTCCATCATATTCTGTTTTTATTATAAATACGTGTTGGAATTTGTTTTGATAAGAATTTAACACATTACTGCAGTGGCAGATTTTCAGCAGTAATACAATACTTTGCATGGTCTAAGTGATCATGATTTAGCCAGCTGGTCAATCCCTCTGAGCCATTTAACAAATTAGATTTAAATTTAGTAAACTATATTATAATGAAGTAGTTTGGCAAGATGTGTTAGAATCTGGTTTATTGGTTGGCTGTTAGCAACCTTGTAATGTGCTGCAAAAGGTTTTACATTGAAATTCAAACAGGCTAAAATAATTGAATAAAAAGCAAAAACTGAAAATATTAGAAATCAAGCAAAAACAAAAAATGCTGGCAACAATAGGCCAGATTTTAACTTTGTAAATTAATGGGTTTTGAGTGAGGGAATCTCGTCCAATATGTCTGTTGGCATCTGTGGCAAGAACAGACAATTTAACATTTCAGGTGCAACCCTTCGGAAGTGTTGAGTGACATCTGAAATGTTAACATGTCTGTCCTCTCCACAAATTGACCTGCTGACTGTTTATCAGTTATTCATGTTTATCTCATGGGTTTCTTGAGTATATTATCTTGGTGGAATATTGCTTAACCAAAATAACCTGTAGCCCAAAAAGATGGAATGTAGGGAAGGCCAAATGCACTGTCTATCTTTGATGTACATGTTACTTCGTAATCGATCTGTGTGTGGTGTCTGTATTCTTCATGATAACTGCTGACAGTAAATTGATGCAATACTGCACTACTTCAGTAATGTAGTATTAGTTCTTCACTCTCAAAATTCTGATTTTCCTGCCCAGTAAATCTGAGTAGCAGTGATTCACAATTTAGCAGTTAGTTAACACTTAATTGTCCCTGTAAATCCTAACTAGAAAAATACTCTACCCCCACTACAGGAAAATGATTTTAATAATTGAAACTCAAATACGTGGATCATTTTTCTGCATTCTGTAGATCACACTCATTACACTTCAGGCTATTGCAGATATTGGCCAGTCTCCATTACTTTGGATGAAAGTCCTCCTGTCAATGATTTTAACCAAAAAGGTGATGAGTACAAAATGAGAAACATCACTCTCTTTTTGCTGAAATTATCAATAGGAGAAATTTATCCCCTTTATCAGCCAGTGATTAGGAAGCACAGGATTATAATGAGGCATGTTAACATTTCAGTAGAGTTTTTTGTATTTTTGCTTTTGACACTTTGTGAATTAAATTCAAAAACTGTATCTGTTTATTTAAATACCTGAGTAAGGACATTGTTACAATAAGTAACAGTTTAACATTCTGAAGCCTAGGTTTTTAGTTCAACAAATAACTTTTTAAAAGGAGAGCAGGAGAGAACAGCAAAACTTCATACACTGTGAGATTTTAACACTTCCAAGAGAGCTCACATTATTCAGTTGTGCAAATGTAGAACACAACTTCTTGAAAAGACAAGCAAACAATCCTTTTTTTTTTTTGAAGTACAGTAAATTGCACTTTTTGGTGTTAATGGCTTAGTCTCATTTGTGCTGAGTTACTCAGTCTTGGCTGGATTGATATTAGGAACACTAAACCTGAGCTGAGCAGTGTTGGGCTAGGGGGAGGAAAAGATTAACTAGGGTGTATTTCTGATCATCTGGTCAGTGACATTTACTGGAAAATGCATGCACGAACAAACCACCTCCCTGTGCTGCCAGCTCTCCCCATTCTCCAACCTTCCCCACCCCCCAACTACCAGATAATCAAATAAGCTGATGTATGAAGAATGGACACTTCAGGGAGATGCTGGACAACTTTTGGCATCTGTGGAACTTAAATTACTAACAAGTCCCTGCCAGCAAGAGAGGTGGAGCAAAGGAAAAAAATTAGAGGGAAAAATTATTTCTTTAAATGAAAGGACATTTGGTTAAGAACCTTACATATGAAAATACTGCAATTTCTTTAGGCAAATTTCTTCTGACCTTCATTGAGATGCATCCTTGATCCCACATCTCAGTACCTGTTCATGATCTGTTCATAATGTTGCATCATATGATCCACTAACTATCTGGGAATCAGCTTTTTAGTTATACAATATATAAAGTGATGAAAATCCTTGTCTTTGTTAGTTTTCTTGCGAAACCTATCATGGCTATAAAGTGGTGATTTAAAATTAGTAAAAGCAGGAAATGCATCCCCACATCTACCAATATTTTAAAAAGCTGCTTCCTTAGTTATTCTATAAAAACAAAAGGGCGAAATGGCCTTTTCATTCCTTTCAAGACATCACTCTATGGATTCACCCATGGCATCTACTGTTTTTTGAGTAGGCATAATACCTTTTGGCTGTTAGTTTGCTTGGTGGATTATGAAGATTTCCATCACCACAACTGCCCTATACCTAAAGCCTGTAGTTACAGAATTTGTGGTGGTAATGAGCCTTCGAGGAGATAAAAATAGGATTTAAAAAAATTAAATGTGCACTTCTGAAGGTTCCCAAACTTAAGGTATTCTAAAATTGTACCTGAGGATAGTTTTTAAATAACTAACTTTTTAGTCATCCATGTAGACATATACAAATTAGTTGAATAGTTTTGAACACCCAAGTACAAATTCATATTTGATCAGATTTAGTAACTCATTAGAATACTGACTATCTCAGAGTCCGGGAGAATGCCCAAGAAAGATAACTGGAGACTTGATGATGCCAATGATGGTAATAAATACTAACAGGTACGGTACTTCAGTCATTAAAATAATACTGGCATTTATATAATGCCTTTCATTCAAGATGTCAATTCTTTACATGATCAATTACCTTTTTTGAAGTGCAGTAACTATTAATATGTTAGCAAACTTCTTTATTATGTTTGCACTACCCTCAATGAACTTGAATTGTGTTGGATGGATAATTCTTAGTTTATAAGAACTGAAACCTGTTAAGTTTTTACACTTGGAAATCATATTGGAGGTATTGTCTTGCATATTTGTACCTTGCAGTGGTTCTGTTTAAAATTTTTAAACTACTTGTGTGTTGAATTAGCATTGACTATTTGGTGTACATTCATTGTTATTGGGTGGAAATCTAGCCCATGCCCAAATATAGCGTTAAAGGAATCTTTTTATTTTTGCCTATAGCCCTGGATTGCTACCTGGATTTGAAAGTTAGCATCTTTATTTGGTCATTCACCCAATTGAGTCTAATGTTTTTAAGTTAATGGAAGGTTTAGCACTTAAGCATATATTATAATTTTGAACTATGACTAAGAAAAACTTCAGATTTGGCATTTACTCAACACAATATAATTGGTGCTTATTGTGTACAATGTATTAATCAGGAAATAAATGCCAGTGCTGCTGAATAAATGTCTTCCATCCCCGTCCCCGTCCTGCCCACCACCGCACCCCCCAACACCTCCCCCACTTCTGTGGTAGATGATTTAAACAAGTGGCAGAAGAAAATTATCTGTTGTCTTTTTTTAAAAAATATCAAGTCCATGAACTACAGGATAATGTGCACAGACATTCTTTTTAGAAAGTATCCTTTACAGAACTACATTCAAAATGTAAGACAGATGGAATAAATGTAGGTTTCATAGATCCTAATTGAAAGTATAAAGGAAAAATTGGGCTATTAGATTATTTAAACACCTAAGGCAACAATCTATATTGCATTGTGTACTGAACCAATCAAATCTTGTTGCTAGTTTTATTTTCCATATATCCCAACATTAATTACATGGATGTTATAGGGATAACTTCTGCAAATTTGCATTCCTAGCAAGAACCTTCATCTGCCAGCTGTACTTATTGAAAACTCTGGTGCACATTGTACGCAATTTTTCAACCATTAATTTAAATGGTTGGAAAATAATACACAGCACACACCCAAATTTCCAGTATATTCTTCCAATAACTGAGGCTTTCTGCCAGTAACACCAAGTTGGAAAATTACCCCTTATATTTAAAACTGTAGTCAGATTTCCTTGCACAGGCACAGAAGCAGACTAAGCAAGCTGAAAGGGGAATGGTATGAAGATAGCCAATGGGTAAATTGTTTACAGATACCCATCTATGTTTTGCACACAATCTTTACATGGAACTACAAATCCAATTCTATGGTATTGAAAGAAAGGGCACTACTGTACATCAGAAATGCCTCCATTTAAATACACGTTCTGACTTTGAGTTGTTTTTAGGTTTAGACCAGAGAAAATATTTGTATTTGAGGATGTCTTCTGGCTTAGAATAAATAGAATGACAAATTTAATGTGTCTGGAGGAATAACTGCACAACACATAATAGGAGGAAAAAATTTCAAAAGACAACAACTAATTCAAACCAACTTGTTAAGTGAAAATGCTCATTGAGAACATAATCTCCCATAAACTAAATAAACTGGATGGATATTGTTTTCAATTCCTACATTCAAATTGCATCCAAACTCCAATTGAATAAGTAAGTGGACTTTAAACAGTTACCCTTTCACACATGATTATTTTTATATATGTATATATGTTTCCTGTCAACTAAAGCACAACCAAGTGCATGCTGCTTGAGAAATTAAATTTTCATAAAATGTTAGATGTATTTTTTCAAAGTTGTACAAAGATTTTTAATAGATGCATAACTGAATAACATGTTTAGACTATAGTTGCAACACACAAGTATATGGTGAATAGTGTATAAATTGTAGCTTTGTCTACAGAACATGTGCAAAATAACCTATATTTTTAGCACTTTCATATACCTTAACTCTTTAAGAGTATCTCTTGAAGGTCATACATTTAACCATCATTACAAACTTGTTTCAAGTGCCATTAGATTTCATATTTTGTTATTAGAGCATTAGATTATAAAACAATTCTTGTATATAAAAATTTTACATTTTCTATTTAACTTTTAGCAGGTACAAATGCCATAGTGTTTCTTTTTTTTTAAACTGTCATATTTGCTTTACGTACACTGAGTTGCTGTCTCACTTGGAGTGTTTTTAAAAAAATTATAACTAATATGACACAGTTCCTTGCTGCTGCCGTCCCATCAGCTCCCTTTAAATAAATATATTTATTCAGACAAAGTAAACACCTGGGTGAAATTATTTTGTAAAACTCAAGTGAAGCAAATTCGATGAACACTCCAACTTTTTTTGAATTATATATTTTGCTGCTAATGCACATTGACTAGAGGAAACCAGTTCTCATAGTGCTGTCAACTTTTCCTTTCTTAGTTTATTACTATAATTGTATAATGCAGTTATCAATAAACACAAAATCAGCAAGGCTTGAATGCTGCAATACTCCTAAATGCCATGGCCTTCGGGTGAAGCCACAACACTGTGATGCAGTTGTGGCAAAAAAAAAACTGTTGGAAGGTTTTAAGGTCTGATCAAAATCAATCAGGAATTAATATTCCTTGTATCTCTATATTGGAAGTTTGCTGCAGCCACATGAGCTCTAGGCATTTAAAGTGAAAGTATTGTCAAGCATTTTGCGTATAAGATGATTGTCTCTTCCCCCAAAGTATTAACTTTATTGCTTGATGCATTCACATTGTGCATCCCCACGAAGAACTGAGATTCCAACAATTGTTCCCTCCTTTGCATCACAGAAGTGCAAGGTTTAAGGAGATTGAGTGAATGTTAAAAATATGTAAACATAATTAGATATTTAATGTGACTGGTTTAAAGCATGATTTTAGTTTGAACCAAAACTGATGGAATAGAGAAACTAACTGCATTCCAAATTGGACTTTTGTACTACTTTGCATGTCAACAATTGTTACACCGTTCAGAATGGGAGACATGTTGCTTACAATGTATACTCAATGTATTTACATACTACTGGTATATCTGTACAAATCTAGGCATAAAAGGTGTGTTAAGATAGCGTTCACAACCTAAAGCTGCAGTAAAACCTTTTAGAATTTAATCTTTACATCCAAAGAAATGCTTCAAAAGCAAACTCATTTATTGTGTTAGATAATCTGCATTTTTATAAAGCAAATTTACTATAATAAAACCGTTCCACTGCAGCTCCATTTGGTCTAAAGTGTCGTATTAGTATCCACAAATGTTTAACATTGAATTAAGATTGCATAATTATGCAGTGATGCTGAGAGATGGATTTAAAAAAGTGCAATTAACTCAGTTATTAGAAAAAACAGTTGTGCCCATTGTTCAACTTATGGAACTAAAAGGCCTTTTTTTTAGGTAGGTGGTGGGGGAGCCCAGTTAGCAGGTGGCATCCCCAGACAAGTTGGTGAAGGTCAGCCCGGCCCCATTTAAATAAAACTTCCTGGAGTTGCCCAACCACCTGGCAGCAGGTTGGAGCAGGAATTTGATCTTAGCATGGTCTCTGGTAGGTGTTGGAAGGAGGGCTCCAAGGCAATTACCTTAATATTACGGCAACAGGTTGGTGGCAGTGTAATGGCACCATATTCTATAGCCTCTGTTAATCCACACCCACCCCCTCGCCTGACACTTTCCTGTCAGTGGGTTGGTGGAGGGAGAGGAAAATCAAGGCCATAGAGTCTGTTAATATAATGATTATGGTACAGAATAGCAGTCCAGAGGTTGAGTGTTCAAATTCCACCATGGTAAATTGAGATTGAATTTAATAATTTAATTTCTGGGTTAATACCAGGAAAAATAACCACAAAACCTGATGGATTATCATAAAAATCCAACAAATTCATTGATAGCCTTGGGGAAAGAAAGCTTGCTGCCCCTGATCAGTGTCCTAAATATTCCAATTCCATAATATGTGGTTAACTCTTAATGTCCTCTGAAGTGACCTAGCATGTCCTTCAGTCAGGAGTGCAGATCACAACTGATCATTCTGTTTTGTCCGACAGGTGAAAAACAGTAGCGGTCAGGTAGCGTCTCCGGGGCATGCCCATCCACC
This sequence comes from Heterodontus francisci, assembly GCF_036365525.1. NCBI lineage: Eukaryota > Metazoa > Chordata > Chondrichthyes > Heterodontiformes > Heterodontidae > Heterodontus > Heterodontus francisci. The sequence goes on along the minus strand of NC_090375.1, from coordinate 104,849,638 downwards.
TCTGAGGAGGAGGAGGGGACCTCAGAGGGTGCAGCGTCACATCCTTTCTCCACACCAAGCACCAACTCAGAAATGGACACTTTGGTTGGGCTGTTAGCATCTTCGGATTCGTGGTCACAAGTTGGTGCCAGTGCCGCATCAGTTGCCAGAGGCAGTTTCGGCTGAAGCCTCTGACAACCTGAGGACTGTGGGAGGCCAGGCCAGTGCTGAATCCCATGCTGATGATGAGCCTCTGAGGACATCCATTTGGCGGGAGATGCTGCAGGTGCAGCGTGATGCGCGTGGAGATCTGGCGGAGTTACTAGAGATGATGCGTGCTGTGGCTCGGACTTTGGAGATGTCCCTCCAGGCCATGAGTAACGCACAGTCCCTGTCATCTGCACAACTGGCTTCCTCTGTTAACTGATTGGCAGCTGCAGTGGAGGGCCCGATCCAGCAGGCCCTGCAAAACCCCAAAGAAAAAAGTGAGCTCTATGCCGCAGTGCCTCAGCGAGCTGTCAACGAGGCTCCTGCTCATCCCTCCTTGGTCAACAGGGAGACCCAATTGAGCCTTATCAGGGCATAGGATCAACAGCTGCATGCATCTGGGAGGTCCTCTCGGCAAACCTGATGAGTACAGTGGCTCCTTGTCCCCTCTGCCAGTGACATTAGCACCTCAGAATCCCAGGGTGAATCCCTGAGCAGCCACCTGCCTCCACTATAGCTGGTGGCGAGGGGTCATTGACGCACATGAGCACTCGCAAACATTTTAAGAAATCACGTTAACTGTACTTAGGGGTTACTGGTGCAATTTGGAATTATTTATTTGTTGTTCGACTTTACACATGACTTAAATTTCTTACTAAAATAAGAGCAAAATACTTGGCTTTTTTATCAGTCTCAAGTCACTGATGATGTTTTAGGTGATCTTTTTGTTCTGCATGAGATGGAGATTTGGGAGAGGTGACACAATGGGCCATGTTGTGTTTGAGGGAAAGGTGGACCGTTGCTGCCTAGATTTGTAACTGCAACTGAGTGCTTTAGCGCTTCCAGCTGATGCGAATGCCTGAATTCAGATTGATGTCAGTCGCTGGGTGATGAGCCTCCAATCAGGAGAAACGCCTGAGTATTAGAGCCTCCCGAGCCTCCCTTGCACTCAACTCCTGCAAACCTCCAACTTTTTCCCCCTGACGTTCAGGTGGCTGCACCCCCTCCTCCTCCTGCTTAACCCTTTCACCCTCCTCGTCTAAGGATACCACATGCTAAACAATGTCCTCATCATCCAGGCCCTCCCCCCTTTGTAGCGCCAGGTTATGTAAAGCACAGCAGACAGCAATGCGAAATACTCTTGCTGGCGAGTACTGTAGGGCAGCACCTGAGCAATCGAGACACCTAAATCTCATTTTCAGAAGACCTATGGTCAGCTCGATGGTGACTCTGGTGGTCACATGGCTCACATTGTACCGTTCCTCTGCTTCATGCTGTGGGTTCCTCACAGGTCTCATCAGCTATGTCTTCAGCGGGTAACCCATCGCCAAGTATCCACCCTTGCAGGCAGTCTGGGGGGGAGGGGCTGAATATTGCTGGGGCCCGGGAGTTCTGGAGAATGAATGTGTTGTGACTGCTCCTGGATAGTGAGCACACACCTGCAATCTACCCTGACGGTGGTCACAGACAAGTTGCACATTCATTAAGTGAAACCTCTTTCGATTAATGAAGGCCCCTGACAGACCTGCAGGTGCTCTAATGGCCACAATTGCGCAGTCAATCACACCTTGGACCATGGGGAACCCAGCAATGGCGCTGAAGCCTCTGGCTCTCTAAGCCTGACTGGCACAGTCTGTCTGGAACATGATGAACTGGTTGGCACACCTTAATGCAGTGTTGCGCTGATGACTCTGAGATTCCGCACATGTCTCCTGTGGAAGCCTGGAAGGAGCCTGATGAATAGAAGTTCAGAGCGACTATGACCTTTAGTGCGACCAGCATTGGATGGCCACACATGCAGTTGGATGCGACCTCCGCTGCCAGCATCTCATACAAATATATGACAGTATCTTGGGATAGGCACAGTCTTCTACAGCACTGACGCTCTGACATCTTATAGCCTTATTTCTTATAGCCTATGGAGCTTGCATGATTCATTGTTCAATCACCTGACCTCAGCACAATTAATGCTGTGGCTTGCTCTGTCCCACTGCCAATCTGGTGACCTGATATAGCTACCTGGTGTCTCTGCCCAAGTACCGTTTCGGTGCTACACCTCTTGTTGCTACATGTAGGGGATCTTCCCTAACTTTTAGATTCCCTCTGTAGCTTCAGAATTACCTTGATGTACTTCTATACGCAGGTGCTTTCTGAGAATTCGACTCCCTGTCAGAACCGAGTCCTCTACTCAAGTCTGCGACAGTCCAATTTCACAGCCAAAGTGCAAACATCCGTACGCTAGGCAAATGCAGAGCCCGCTGCACAGGCTGCTGTGGTATTGCGAATGATGCATCAAAAGTCCCCCTGAGTCTTTGAGGATCTTCTGATGTCTGTGAACTGGCACCACATTAAAGAAGGTGGAGGTTAAAATTGTAAAATCTCCACCGCTGCCACCGTTTTGTTTTTTCTTCCTGTGTTAGTGTTGACTACATACAAGTAACAACCAAGCATAAGGGATCAGTTAACACATAATGTCGGTTCTTTATTGATGACTATACTGCATGTGTACAACTAGGAGTAATCTTATGTAAGTCTGGTCTGGACAACTACTCTCTACAGAATCAGAGAGTCACATGGTACATCAAAAACCTAACCACACCTTCTTAAAGGTGCACCACAACACTCACCATTGCTGAGTTCAGGTTCTACGAGAACTATTTTGCTCTAGACATGGGTGCAGGAACAAAAAGAGCCTTAGCAAAACTAAATCAACAGGAGTCAAAAATAAATCATGGTTCTGGTTGTTAGAGGCCAACTATCACAGCCACATGATCTTAATGCAGGAGTTTCTCAGGGAAGTGGCCTCAGCTCAACCATGTTCAACTGCTTCATCAGTAACTTTCCTTTCATTTTAATGTCAAAATTGTGGCTGAGTACTAATGATTCCACATTATTCAGCTTCATTCATAACTACTCCGATAAATAAGCAGCCTATGCTAGCCAACCAGCAGCAGAGCTTGGGTAACATCCAGGCTTGAGCTCAAAAGTGGGAAGCAACGTTTATGCACATAAATGCCAGGGAATGTTATCTCCAACAAGAGGAATTTCAGCCATTTTTCCACCATCAATATCTTGGGTATAGTGTTGACCAGGAGCTTAACTCACCAGCCATATCAACATGGCTACAAGAGCATGACAGAAGCTGGGTACTCTGTGATGAATGGCTCACTTTCCTACTATCTTACAATGTTTCTATCATCTACAAGGCACAAGACAGGAAGGTGATGGAATACCCAGCATTCACCTGGATGAGTGGAGCTCAGCACCATACAGCATTCACTTGATTTGTTGCCCCTGTATTGCACTCAGTATCCAACCCTTCATCACCAGTGTTTTGTTAAATATCATCTACAGCATGCACTGCAGTAACTCATCAAAGATGGTTTACCAGCCCCTTTCTGTCCTATGGCCTCTACCACTGAGTAAGAAGAGCAGCAATGGGTGGAAAGACAATAATCTAGAAGGTCACCTCAAAGCGAGACACTTCAAATATACTACCATTGCTTCACTTTCACTGGGTCAATGTCCTGAAATTCCCCACCTAATAGCATTGTGGGAACAATATAACTATAAGAACTGCAGTGGATCAAACAGAAGTGCCACCATCGTCTCAGGGCTGGGCAATGGCTGGATATTGCCTTGCCAACAGTGCCCATATCCCATAAACAAATAAAAACAAATCCTGACAGTGACAAAAATGGCTCATTGATTGACTGTTTTAAAGACTAACATCCCTCCTCTTGGTACCTACTAGTATGGGACCTTACAATCTCAGTCATATACATATGAACATAAGAACGAGGAGCAGGAATAGGCAATTCAGCCCCTGGAGCCTGCTCCGCCATTCAATACGATCATGGCTGATCTCATCTTGGCCTCAACTCCACTTTCCTGCCCATTCTCCATAACCTTTCAACCCATTACTAATTTAAAATCTGTCTATCTCCTCCTTAAATTTACCCAATAAACCAGCATCCGCCGCACTCTGGGTTAGTGAATGCCACAGATTCATGACCCTTTGAGAGAAGTAATTTCTCCTCATCTCTGTTTTAAATCTGCTACCCCTTATCCTAAAACTATGACCTCTCGTTCTAGATTGCCCCACAAGAGGAAACATCCTCTCTATGTCTACTTTGTCAATCCTCTTAATCATCTTATAAACCTCAATTAGATCTCCTCTCATTCTTCTAAACTCCAGAAAGTAAAGGCTTAAACTGCTCAATCCCTTTTCATAAGACAAACCCCCCCCCCCCCCAATCTCTGGAATCAATCTAGCAAACCTCCTCTGAACTGCCTCCAATGCAACTACATCCTTTCTCAAGTAAGAGGACCAAAACTGTATGCAATACTCCAGGTGCGGTCTCACTAATGCCTTGTACAGTTGCAGCAACACCTCCCTACTGTTATACTCTATTCCTTTAGCAATAAATGCCAAAATTCCATTTGCCTTCCTTATTACCTGCTGTACCTATATACTAGTTTTCTGCAATTCAAGCACGAGGACACCCAGATCCCTCTCCACCGAAGCACTCTGAAATTTCTCTCCATTTAGATAATAATTTGCCTTTCTATTCTTCCGACCAAAATGGATAACCTCACACTTATCCACATTAAACTCCATCTGCCAAATTTTGGCCCATTTATCTAATCTATCCATATCCATTTGTACATTTCTTATTTCTTTATTGCAACTTACTGTCCCACCTATTTTAGTGTCATCTGCAAATTTGGCTATAGTACCTTCTATCCCTGCATCCAAGTCATTTATACAGATTGTAAATAGTTGGGGCCTAAGGACCGAACCCTGTGGCACCCCACTAGTTACATCTTGCCAACCAGAAAAAGACCCATTTATCCCGACTCTCTGTTTTCTGTTGGTTAGCCAATCCTCTATTTAAGCTAATAAATTGCCCCTAATGCCATGCGATCTTACCTTGTGTATTAACCTTTTGTGCAGCACCTTATCAAATGCCTTCTGGAAGTCCAGATATACTACATCTACAGGATCCCCATTATCCACTTTGCTTGTTACAGCTTCAAAGAACTCTAGCAAATTAGTCAAACAAGATTTACCCCTTCATAAAACCATGCTGACTCTGACTCAGCCATTTCCTGGTATTACGTGGAGTGAATTGGATTGGCTGAAGATTGGCATCTGTGATGCTGGGGCCCTCAGGAGGAGGTCAAGATGGATCATCCACTCAGCACTTCTGGCTGAAGATGGTTGAAAATGCTTCAGCCTTTTCTTTTGCACTGATGTGCTGAGCTTCACCATCATTGAGGATGGGGATATTTGTGGTGCTTCCTCCTCCTCCAGTTAGTTGTTTAATTGCCCATTGCCATTCACGACTGGATGTGGCAGGAGTGCAGAGCTTTGATCTGATGTGTTGGTTGTGGGATCGCTTAGCTTTCTATTGCATGCTGCTTCTGCTGTTTGGCATGAGAGTAGTCCTGTGTTGACACCTCATTTTTAGGTATGCCTGGTGCTGCTCCAGGCATGATCTCTTTATTAAACTTGGGTTGATCCCTTGGCTTAATGGTAATGGTAAAGTGGGGGATATGTTGGGTCATGAGGTTGCAGATTGTGTTTCAATATAATTCTGCTGCTGTTGATGGTCCACAGCGTCTCATGGATGCACAGTTTTGAGCTGCCAGATCTTTTCTGAATCTATGCCATTTAGCACGGTGATAGTGCCACACAACATGATGGAGGGTATCCTCAGTGTGAAGACAAGACACCGAGCCACTCTTTGGTGATGGACATAGAAGTTCCCCCATCCAGAGTATATTCTGTGCCTTGCTACCCTCAGTGCTGCTTCCATGTGGTGTTCAGCATGGAGGAATACTGATTCATCAGCTGAGGGAGAGTGGTAGGTGGTTTCCTTGCCCGGGTGTGACCTGATGCCATGAGACTTCACAGGGTCAGGACTCAATGTTGAAAATTCCCAGGGCAAGTCCCTTGTAACTGTAAACTGATGTGTTGCCACTTCTAGTGAGTCTGTCCTGCTGGTGGTACAGGACATACCCAGGGATGGTGGTGGTGGCTGGGACATTGGATGTAAGGTACACTTCCGAGCATATGACTGTTGCTTGACTAGTCTATGGCACAGCTCTCTCAATTTTGGCACAAACCTCCAGGTGTTGGCAAGGAGGACTTTGCAAGGTCGACAGGGCTGGTTTTGCCATTGTTAAGATATTCCATCTAATTTAATTCCTTTTCAACTTTTGAGTAGCTTTGTACAACGGAGTAAAACTGCTAGGCCATTTCAGAAGGCAGTTAAGAATCAGCTGCATTGCTGTGGTCTGGAATCACATGTAAGCCAGACGATCTAAAGACAGCAGATTTCCTTTCCTTAAGGAAGGACATTTGGTCACAATTACTGAGACTAGCTTTCAGTGCCAGATTTTTATTAGTTAAATTTAAATTCCACTAGCTGCCCATGGTGGGATTTGAATTTGTGTCCTCAGATTAGCTTGGATCTCTGGATTACTAGTCCAGTTACTACTACATTGCCACTATCTCCCCTATCAACACCATGCAGTCACCCCACACCCTCCTGCCACACAGGCACCCAAGAGGAAAATTCAATCAGCACAAAGTACACACTTTACGCATTGAAGCACATTATTAGTTCTGATTAAAATTTGATTTCTCTAAAGTTGTGCATGCAAGATTCGAAGTGACTTTGTTTAGATGATGTAACTGGGAACTATATCACTATATCAGGAGGATTCTGTAGATAATATATTAGTGATGGTGGGGGAGATGTACAAGGTTTGTTGATGAATAGCCAAATGTGATACTCAAGAGAATATCGGTATCACTATAACATATCTGTTACCTGCAGCCAAGAAGAGGTTGTCTTGCATATCCACTTCAAGCTATTATTCCTCTGACAAATATAGGTAGGAGCATTATGATCTGTAGCCTTTGATGTGGGGGTACCAGCTAGGTGACATCTTTCTCCAACTCAGCCTCAACGTTCTGGCCTCTGTTTCTCCTCATTTTCTTCTATGAAACTAAAAGAAACGAAACTAAGGTGGGGGAATCCATATTGTGTCCTGTCTGGAGGGGAAGCGAGTCCCAAAAACAAATGGCAGAAAGGCCAAAGGTAAATAATTTTTTTAAACTAATGAAATAATGCGCTTCCACAAAGTTTAACATAGCTCGTTTGCTCTTAATATTGATTTCCGCCTTCTTCAGCAATACGAGCGTGTTTACGACAGAGAGTAAATAAGGCGATATTGAAAGAAACGGCAACATTTTACCAGCTTACATAAATACACTCCCATTTTATAATAATCACTTCTACTATTGGTGGAGAGAACATTAAAGAAAATTAGGTGGATACTAAAGTGGAAAAAAATTGGTCTCATAGATCAGCAAATACCAGCCGAAAATCAAACAGTGTACGAAGAAAAATCTAGCTATCCAGATCTGAAGTATAGTTTAAATTACCCATACTCTCACGGAGTTAGTGCTCATGGGGATATTTAACAATTCCAATTATTTAATAATTAATAGAAACACGTTGTCTTTTAAAGACCTTTACGGTCATTTGATGTTTTTGATCAAAGCTTATTTTAATAAAGTGTGTTGCTATAATTGACCCGAAGTTTCCTTTGAACGAAGATTGATCCGGGGTGTATTGGTTCGAAATAAAAGGTTTCACTAGAACTGATTTCTCTACCACTTGAGTCCCACATGTTCATTTTTGGACTTAGCCAATGCCCTGGATGTGTTCAGCGAGCGCCCGACTTTGCTAACCATGTGCAGATGTAATTCATTGACACATCAATTAATGGTCAGCAATAAAAGATGCTGCCCTTAGCACCTAACAGTCTTTTAGGGTGTATATTGAAAGAAAATAATGCCATCGCCTATTCTAGTTCACCGTATTTTACCGAACGGGTTTTCACCTGCCATAACTCTGAGACCTTGCAGTAGCCCCAACCAGTTCCGAGGAAAGGGTCGGCACATCTCTTTTACAAAGGCATTACCACGAAGCTCTTGGTACACGGTAATTTGGGATGAACTAAAGCTACTTGATCTTTTGGGTTCAGGCGGCTTCGGGTGGGTTTATAAAGGAACGTATTACGGTCAAACTGTAGCAATAAAGAAAGTGAGAAAATGTACTAAGAACAAATTGGCTGCTCGGCAGAGTTTCTGGGCAGAGCTGAACGTCGCTCACTTGATTCATGAGAATATTGTAAAAGTTGTAGCAGCTACTACATCTGTTCCTACAGATCTAGAGGTTGAGGATAGTGTGGGCACGATCATCATGGAATATGCCGGAGGAATAAGCCTGGACCAGAGGATTTATAACTGTCCAGACCCGTTAGACATAGGAAGGTGTTTAACGTTTTCTAGTGACATTGTGAGTGGATTGAGTTTCCTTCACTCGCACCACATTGTCCACCTGGATCTAAAACCAGCCAACGTGTTGATTACAGAGGTAGGACGCTGTAAAATTGGAGATTTTGGATGTTCTCACAAATTGACAACCGGCAATGACTTGACCCCCAATGTCCAACTACTCCACCTTGCTGGTACCTATACCCACCGGGCGCCTGAACTGCTGAGAGGCTGCAGTGCTACTTTAAAGGCGGATATTTACTCTTTTGCAATCACTTTATGGCAGATGATGAGCAGAGATCAGCCCTATTCCGGCGATCGTCAGTGTGTGATGTATGCGGTGGTGGCTTACAACCGACGTCCGTCTTATTCAGCTGTTTTCAATGAGTCCCCGATGGGTCGGAAGATTCGATCGATCATCGATCACTGCTGGGAAGTTGAACCAAATGATAGGCCTTGTGCAAAACAACTATTGGAAAATATTAATCACTTGGAAGCACAGATATAGCGTTAACTTGATGTATTTTTAAAAAATTGTATAATTTAAACTTTTGGTATTTACTGTCTATATTTTTTTTCTGAACAAAATAAGTAACTGGCATTGTCTAAATAAAGAAAAAAGAATTTTTAAAAAATCAACTCTTAAAATACATGTCCTAATGCCCGATTATGTTTAGTTGATTACTGTGTTTTGTACCACCCGAGCTACGGCAATTGGAGGGGAAGTAGTTTAGCAAATCTATATAATTCGATGTTTTGTATGTTTTCTGTTCTGAAAAGCAAGTCTATCTACCCTCTCAAGATATGTGCTTTCACGGTCTGTCTATAGGGAATTCTCTGCCCATACTAGAACTTGTTAATTTTCCAATTGTCTCCAGTGTCTTTATCTGAACTAAAGCTGTAATAAAGAATACAGTTATACTTGACCTACTGGTGTTTAGTACCCTATTTGCAGCTTCCCTCCGTGTCTGAGCGTATATGTCTTGAAAGATTTTGAGCATAGGTGGCAATCTACTTAAACTCTAGATTGTCCAGGAAGTTTATAATCCATTTTGAAGAGTATTGTGAAATGTCTCCCTCCATTGTAAGGGATGGAGTGTCTTTCATCTCATTTAGGTTGGTAAATTTTAATGCTGGGTGGTCAGATTTCCCAGGGCTCAGAACCTGATAACTAAAAGGAAGTGACAACAGTAGCTGGCTCATGCAGAGCAGTGCTTGAGACAAGAGGAGCAGGAGTGCTGCCCTGGACTCTCGAGTAAATCTATAGGTGTCCTACTGCTAATCGGCAATCCTGTGTATTCTGCCCTGTGGAGGCTCATTGTTTTTACTGAAATCTGACATTTTAAGGGCTGTAATAGTACTGCCTGTAACTGTTCATACCTTTCCAGCAGGTACGGCTTCAAAAGGGAAGTTCTGTGGGTGGGGAAGGAAAAGGGGAATGGCTTTGCTTAACTTGTAACCTCCATTGAAAGTTCCTTCAAACTCTCGAGTACAAATATAGAGAAACCATCCTATATGCTGACAGATGGAGAATTGCAAGCCTTCATTAGAGCAGAAGACTTTTTTTGCTGTAGAAGGTGCTTGTGCAGCTTGACATGGGAACTACGACATCAATTTGCTTTTCAAAGCAAGATTATCATTTAGGTTGCAATTTGGATAGCTTTTACTGATTGATTACCTTGTCAGAATTGTTTAAGATATGCATTTGATTTGAGGTGATATTGAAACAAGATTTTTAAGGGGGCTTGACAGGGTAGATGTTGAGAATGTTTCCACTGATTGTTCCCTAGTTTGAGATTCCCCCATAGTTACAGAATAAGGGGGCATGCTTTTAAAACTGCTTTTAAAACCAAAGGGTATTTGACTTTTTTTAAAGATTAATGTGTGAATAGGACATGGAACTGCTCAAGCCATTCAATTAGATCCTGGCTGCTCTGTACCTCCATTTGATTGCCAGCCTGTACCCAACAACAATTCATTGATCTGTCTTAAACTTCAGTTGAGTCAGCTTCCATAGCCTGTTGGGCATAAAGTTCCACATTTCCACTACCCAGCTAGGGGGAGAAAAAATATTTCCTAATTTAATTCCTAAATTGCCTAGCTCTGATTTTGATTCTACCTATTTGTTCTGGACCTTCCCATTAGTGGAAATGGTTTCTTTGTATCTACCCTGTTGAATTTATTATTTTAAAGACCTCGATTAGATCACCTTCCTGTTGGACTCTCAGGAATAGATATGCAACCTAGCCTTGACACCAGGTGTAATTCTGGTGAATCTACACCGTACCCCCTTCTATAGCTTCTTGAGCTTTGCTGCTCAAAACTAAGAGTAGTTCTTCCAGATGGGATATGACCAATGCTCTGTATAACTGAAGCACTCTCATCCTCTTTTATATTCCAACCCCTACATTAGATAAAGAGCAACAGGGACACTTGGCTGTCCAAACATGGGTGAAAGAGCTGCATTCCAGCAGTGCAGTGAGAATGACTGCCTTTACCATCAAGTCAGCATTTAACCAACTGGCAACAAGGAGCCTGAGCAAAATTGAAGTCAATCGAATCTAGGGAAAAACTCAACTATTTGGAGTTATACTGAGCACAAGGGAAGATGGTTGGCCTCCAACAATCTCAATAATCTCAGCCCTGGAATTTTGTTGGAGTTCCTCTGGGCTCAAACATCTTCAGCTGCTAAGGCAAGGACCTTCCCTCCACCATAAGATCAGACGTGGGGATGGTTGCACAGTGTTCAGTACTATTCAAGACTCCTCAGATACTGAAGCAGTCTGTGCACGTGTGCAGCAAGATCTGGCTTGGGCTGATAAGTGTTAACAGTCAGGCCTCACAAATGAAATACAATGACCATCTTCAAAAAGAGAAAATCTAACCATTTCCTCTTCATGTTCAATGGCATTTCCATTAACATTCTGGGGGGTGGGGTTACCATTAACTGGAAACTTAACTGGACCAGCCAAATAAATACTGTGGCTACAATAGCAAGTCAGAGACACAAAATTCTGCTGTGAGTAACTCACCTCCTAACTCCCCAAAGCCTATCCACTATCTACAAGGCAAGAGTGATGGAATCTTCTCCACTTGCCTGGATGAGTGCAGCTCCAACAACACAGAAGAAGCTCCACCATCCAGGACAAAGCAGCTCACTTGATCAACACCTCATCCACCATTTTAAACATTCACTCCCTCCACCAGCAGCACACTGTGGCAGCAGTGTGTACCGTCTACAAGATACACTGCTGCAACTCATCAAGCCCTCCTTTGACAGCACCTTCCACACCTGCGACCTCTACCACCCAGAAGAACAAGTGAGTAGACGCATGGAAACACCACCCTATGCAAGTTCCCCTCCAAGTCACACACCACCCTGATTTGGAAATATATTGCCAGTCCATCACTGTCACTGGATCAAGAACCTAGAGCACCCTCCCTAACAGTACTGTGGGTATGCCTATACCACATAGGCTGCCCTGGTTCAAGCAGGTGGCTCCCCACCACCTTCTCAAGGGCAATTAGGGCTGGGCAACAAATGCTGGCCTTGTCAGCGATGCTAACGTCCATGAATGAATAACAAAAGTTCCACTAATTTTTTTGATTACTTTAAGTTTGATTACTCTTTGTACCTGAGAACTAGATTTTAATGACTTGTGTACATTATCAATCCCTTTGCTCTTTCACAGCTCTTAGCCAAAGAAATTTCTGACTTCTTTCTCTGAAGCAAAGTGGATGCCCTAATTTCCACACATTGCACTCCATCTGCTACAGTTTTACTAACTCATTTTGTCATTCAATGTCCCTTGTCCCTTTGTAACATTTTCATTTACACAACTAATTGTGCCTCCTAATTTAGTGTATTTGCAAACTTGGATATACAGCTTTGTTCCTTCATCCAAATCATTCCAAATATGCTAAAAAGCTGAAGACCCAGTACTGATCTCTAGGAAACACCACTGGTCACATACTGCCACTTATATATTTAATTGCTCCCACTCTTTCCTACCTCCCACCCAATGACTGACCTATGTCACAAATTTACCTCCAATTCTGTGCACCTTCATTTTTTGCTAATCTTTTGTGGAACCATATCCAATGCAGTCTGGAAGTCCATAAACAACATATATCATACTCCCCTATGCTAATGGCTTCCTCAAAAAAATTAACTCGTTATTCAGATGAGACCTCCCCTTTACAAATCCATGAAACTTGTCAAAGTGCTCAGTCACTTTTGTTAATGTTAGATTCCAGAAACTTTTCCACTGTTGATGTTAAATTTATGGTTCTGTGGCTACTGGTTTCTACCTCCCTCTCTCTCTTTTTAAATAGTTGTCTAATTGTCCACTAATGGAAGGAGGAGACTCCATAAATATCCCAATCCTCAATGGTGTGAAGCCCAGCACCTTAATGTAAAAGACAAGGCTGAAGCATTTGTGACCGTATTTAGCTAGAAGTGCTAAGTGGAATATCCATCTCAACCTTCTTCTGAGATCCCTACCATCACAGAAGTCAGAGTTCAGCCAATTTGATTCACTCCATGTCATATCAATAAATGACTGCATGCACAGGATAAAGCAAAGGTTATGGGCCCCTGACAACATCCTGGCAGTGGTGCTGAAGACTTGTGCTCCAGAACGAGCCATGCTTCGAGCCAAGCTGTTTCAGTACAGCTACAACACTGGCATCTACCCAACAATGTGGAAAATTGCCCTGGTGCGTCCTGTCCACAAAAAGCAGGCCAAATCCAATCCGGCCAATTGCTGCCCCATAAGTCTAATCTCAAACATCAGCAAAGTAATGGTAAGTGTTATGGATAGTCCTATCAAGTGACAGTTATTGACCTACAACTGCTCACTGATGTTCAGTTTGGATACCTCCAAAACCACTCTTCTCTATACCTCATTATGGACTTGGTCCAAACATGGATAAAAAGCTGAATTCCAGATGTGAGAGTGACTGCCATGGACATCAAGGCAGTATTTAACCGCATGTGGCATCAAGGACCCCTAGTAAAATTGAAGTCTATGGGAATTAGGGCAAAACTCTCCACTGGCTGGAGTCATACTTAGCACAAAGGAAGATGTTTGCGGTTGTTGGAGACCAATCATCTCAGCATCTGGACATCATGACAGGAGTTCTTCAGGGTAGTGTTCTAGGTCCAACCATCTTCAGCTGCTTCATCAATGGCCTTCTGTCCATCATAAGGTCAGAAGTGGGGATGTTTGCTGATGATTGCATTGTGTTCGATTCTATTTGTAATGCCCCAGACAATGAAGCAGTTTGTGTCCGCTTGCAGGAAGATCTGGACAACATTCAGGCTTGGGTTGATAAGTGACAAGTAACATTTGCAGTGCACAAATCCCTGGCGATGACCATCTCCTTAACATTCAATGACATTACCATTACTGACCCCCAATCAAATGCTTAAATGAGTGGAGCTCCAACAACACTCAAGAAGCTCCACACCATCCAGGACAGAGCAGCCTGCTTGATTAGCACCCCACTCACCATCTTAAATATTCACTCCCTCCACTGGTGCAACATGGCTGTAGTGTTTACCATCTGCAAGATACACTGAAGTAAATCGTCAAGGTTTTTTCGACAGACCTCCCAAACTTCTACCATGCTGTTTCTTCATTGTCAATTTGGTCAAATTCCTGTAACCCCCCTATCTAACATTACTGTGGGAGTATCTTCACCACAGACTGCAGTAGTTCAAGAAGGTAACTCACCACCACCTCCTTGAGGGCAATCCAGGATGGTAATAAATGCTGGCCTTTCCAGCAAAAGCCACAGCACAAGAAATTTTTTTTTAAAAAGGACAGACATTTGTAATTTTCCAATCCATCAGTGCAATTCCTGAATCTGCAGAGCTTTGGAAAATTATGATTCCATCTACAGATTCCTCAACTTTTTTTAATACTCTGGGGTGGAAACATCAGATCCTGGAGTTTTTGTTATCATGTGGCCCATTATTTTCTCTATTATCATTTCATACTTCTTTTAAATCCATGCACCCATCCCAACTCTCCCCAATTTATTTTTGTCTTCCCTTATACAGCAACTACAGCAACAAGTAGGGGAGGAGCAAGAGAAATCTGCCTCCTCTATTTCAGAGCCTCTTCCCATATTGCTATGCACTTTTTGCTAGGTACCAGTCTAGAAGCACCCAGGATGGCACACAAAGCATGAGCGCCCTGGAGGAGGATGATCTGGAAGATTAGGAGGCAGTTGTTGATTGGAGGTCTGTCCTCAGTTGAGGAGGCTTAGGAACTAAATATTAGAGTTCTGTACTAAAGGTATTCTTGTAAAGCATCAAGTGTATGTATATTGGGGCCTATTGGTGTGTCATAGTATAGTCCCTCTGGTTTTGTACATTTCCGTTATCCCATGTCTCAGAATATGCTGCAGAAGGTGCCCCAGAGAAGAATTTTATCACCTTCATCTGTGGAAGCATGATGGTGTATATTGAGCCTTGTAATGTGGGTGGCAACAAACTACACCACACACTACACCCACCACATCACACCAACGACATCTGGCATGAAAGCTGTGAACTCTGGCTTAGACATCTTGGGTAATAGAGTGGAAAGGGCTGTCTCTTCTGACCTGAAAGCAATTGAAGCTGGAATTCATGTCTGTACTGTTTGGTTAACTTTCCCTCTGCTCAGTGGCTAACTGGAGCTAAGGCTTAGCACTAGTCACCTAACAGGTGTATGATAATGCTGTCTCTCAAGACAGTACACTGTGTGTGTTCTCCTGCCAGCTTGCTCAGATCCTTCATATATGGCAGAAAGTGTCCAATGCCTTTCAGCAACAGATATGACACAACCTACAACAAGTCCTTCTGTGGCCCTCAGCTGCCCTGAGATGAAGGCCACCTCAAGCCCTAAAGACGTGTGGCATAAATTATCAGCCACTTTTCATCTTCCTGCCATGGACAAAGCACTAAAGAAAGTAGGTTTGGACTGAAAAGGCACACAATGGTAAGCAATAAGGGGAACCAAAGTGTCAGAAGGCACACAAATATTTATTCATTAAAGGATTGTTTGCAGTGATGGTATATGTGCAGACTTCTGCCTGCTTGTGGGAATGATTTGAGGATGTTTCTTTTAGAAATAATAGGCACTGAAGTTGCACACAAGAGCCAAATCTTTGTTTTCGAAGAATTTGGCTTTCATGGAAATGGGAAACATGGAGCTTGTTGTTGCAGTGGCCACAGTTAATCAGGAAAAATGTCCTTTATTACATCTGCCTACAGATATCTTGCAGTAGGAAAGGGGTTCTTTGGTGTAAATTATTCTAGTAGTAGACCTTGATTATCAATTCACCCTTCTGACTTGGGTGCTACTCCTTCTGCTGTGGCAGTCAGAGGTGAAGAATGAAGTTGTCTGATATGCAGCACACTACCACGACCCTAGTCATCCTGTATCCATCAAGATACCTGAAGTGTGCCTTCAAAGTACAAATTATCTACTCTATAATGATTTTGATGGCACCATAAAATTCATTTTATCAGTGCTCACCTGCAGTCCTAGGGAACTGATTTGCTGCAGAGAGTAGCTCTATTCTCCAAGGGTTACCAAGCTATCATCTGCAAACAAAGGTATGATAGACAGGAGGTAAGTAGGGATGGGCTCACCAGGCCAGTCAAGCAAGCCCTGGTGAAGGGTGGGGAGGGGGCAGAGTGCGGGTGGTTGAGGGCGGGAGTGTGGGGTGTTGGTACAGCGGCGGCCTTTGCCTCTGGGGGCATGCTGTGGACCGCAGGTTGCCCAAGTAGGAAGGCACCCCTCTACCAGCCCACAGGGAGGGCACCTGGTTTTACTGGACAACATCCCTACGTGGCAGGACTGCCACCATCTGCTGGTAAAATACCAGCAGCAGCAGGAAGATTCCCTTAAATGGCCATTGGCCATTTTAGGTTCTGAATTGACCTTTGGGCGGGAAGGCCGTCATTGGCCTTCCCCACCCCTGACTAAATTGAATGGCGTCAGGAAGGCAACGGGAACTCCATTTCCCGTCTTCCGTCCCTATTTTGTGACGCCCCCCGCTTCCCTGCCCATCCCTAGAGGGCGGAAATAATTCAGCCCCTCAAATGTACAGCATGGAAAAAGACCATTCGGCCCAACAGATCTATGCTGGTGTTTATGAACCACACGGACTCCACCATACTTAATCTACCCCTATCAGCATATCCGTCTATTCCTTTCTCCCTCACGTGATTCTCTAGCTTCCCTTTAAATACATCTATGTTATTACCCTCAGCTGCTACTAGTGAACAAAGAACAAAGAACAGTACAGCACAGGAACAGGCCATTCGGCCCTCCAAGCCTGCGCCGATCTTGATGCCTGCCGAAACTAACACCTTCTGCACTTCCGGGGCCCATATCCCTCTATTCCTTTCCTATTCATATATTTGTCAACATGTCTCTTAAATGTCGCTATCATATCTGCTTCTACCACCTCCCCTGGCAGCAAGTTCCAGGCACTCACCACCCTCTGTGTAAAAAACTTGCCTCGCACATCCCCTCTAAACTTTTCACCTCGCACCTTAAACCTATGTCCCCTAGTAACTGACTCTTGTACCCTGGGAAAAAGCTTCTGACTATCCACTCTGTCCATGCCGCTCATAACTTTGTAAACATCTATCATGTCGCCCCTCCACCTCCGTCGTTCCAGTGAAAACAATCCGAGTTTTTCCAACCTCTCCTCATAGCTAATGCCCTCCAGACCAGGCAACATCCTGGTAAACCTCCTCTGTACCCTCTCCAAAGCCTCCACGTCCTTCTGGTAGTGTGGCGACCAGAATTGCACGCAATATTCTAAGTGTGGCCTAACTAAGGTTCTGTATAGCTGCAACATGACTTGCCAATTTTTATACTCTATGCCCCGACCGATGAAGGCAAGCATGCCGTATGCCTTCTTGACTACCTTATCCACCTGCGTTGCCACTTTCAGTGACCTGTGGACCTGTCCGCCCAGATCTCTCTGCCTGTCAATACTCCTAAGGGTTCTGCCATTTACTGTATACCTCCCACCTGCATTAGACCTTCCAAAATGCATTACCTCACATTTGTCCAGATTAAACTCCATCTGCCATTTCTCCGCCCAAGTCTCCAACCGATCTATATCCTGCTGTATCCTCTGACAATCCTCATCACTGTCCGCAACTCCACCAACCTTTGTGTCGTCCGCAAACTTACTAATCAGACCAGCTACATTTTCCTCCAAATCATTTATATATACTACAAACAGCAAACGTCCCAGCACTGATCCCTGCGGAACACCACTAGTCACATCCCTCCATTCAGAAAAACACCCATCCACTGTTACCCTCTGTCTTCTGTGACTGAGCCAGTTCTGTATCCATCTTGCCAGCTCACCTCTGATCCCATGTGACTTCACCTTTTGCACCAGTCTGCCATGCGGGACCTTGTCAAAGGCTTTACTAAAGTCCATATGGACAACATCCACCGCCCTTCCCTCATCAATCATCTTCATCACTTCCTCAAAAAACTCAATCAAATTAGTAAGACACGACCTCCCCTTCACAAAACCATGCTGTCTCTCGCTAATAAGTTCGTTTGTTTCCAAATGGGAGTAAATCCTGTCCCGAAGAATGCTCTCTAATAGTTTCCCTACCACTGACGTAAGGCTCACCGGCCTATAATTTCCTGGATTATCCTTACCACCCTTCTTAAACAAAGGAACAACATTGGCTATTCTCCAGTCCTCTGGGACCTCACCTGTAGCCAATGAGGATGCAAAGATTTCTGTCAAGGCCCCAGCAATTTCTTCCCTTGCCTCCCTCAGTATTCTAGTGGTAGCACATTAGGTAAAGAAATTACTCCTGCATTCTCTATTACACTTATAAGTGGCTATCTTATATTTATGAGCTTTAATTTTGGACTCCTCATAAGTGGAAACATTTTCTCTATGTCTATGCTATCAAACCCTTTCATTATATTAAAGACCTCTGGAAGGGTACTCTTCAGTCTTTTCTAGAGAAAAGAGCCCCAGTATGTTTATCCTTTTCAGATAAGTATATCCCTTCAGTCCTGGTATCATCCTTGTGAATCTTTTTTGTGCATTTTCCAATGCCTCTGTTTCCTTTTTATAATATGGTCGGAACTATGCACAGCAGAAAGTTGGAAAGGAACGTTGATAGATTAGATGAGTGGCCAAAACTGTGACAGATGGAGTTTAATGTGAGAAAGTGTGAAATCATTCACTTTAGACCTAAGAAAGATAGATAAAACATTTTCTAAGTGGCAAGATGCTAGCAATGGTGGATGAGCAGAGAGATTTAGGGTTCCAAGTATCAAAATCACTAACAGCTAGTGGACAGGTACAAAAATATAATGTAAAAGGCTAATTGAATGTTGGCCTTTAACTCAAGAGGGCTGGAATACAAAGGGGTGGAAGTTATGTTACAACTGTACAAACCTCTGGTTAGAATGCATCAGGAGTACTACATTCGGTTCTGGGCATGCTCCTCTGGAAGGATATTTTGGCCTTGCAGGAAGTACAGCACAGATTCACCAGAATGATGCTGGGCTAAAAGGGTTAAATTATGAGGACAAATTGCAGTGTCTATGGTTTGTATTTTCTTGAGTGTAGAAAATTAAGGGGTGATTAAGGGGTAAGCACAGAGTCCAGCTTGACAGAGTACTGCTTTGACAGAGTACTTGGGGAATTTGAGACTCACCAACAGCATCAGTGGTGATGGACCCAGGTGGAGACTGAGCACAGTGACCGAGGAATTAAAGGAGGGGAGAGAGCCTCCAGCAAAATCTCTGACAACAAAAGCAACTTCTGCAAAGCAGTTATAACGACATCCCAACCAAGGAAGGAGCCAACCGGTGAGTAGCTGGTAAGTAAATCCAGGTAATAGGAACCACAACCTCGTTGAATGCACATCCTGTGCCATGTGGAAAATCCTGGATGTTTCTTGTGGCCTGGACAACCACACGTGCAGGAAGTGTTACCAGCTAGAGCAGTTTCAGCTCCAGGTTTCAGAGCTTGAGTGGCAACTGGAGTCATTATGGGACTGAGAGCTTCATGGATAGCACGTTGCTGGAGGTGGTCACCCCGCAGCTTAAAAATGTGTGGGCAGAGAGGGAATGGATGATAGCCAGAAGGACAAGGTGGACCAGGCATGCAGGCCAGGGATCCCATGAGTGCATCTCACTCTCCAACCGGTATTCAGTTCTGAATACTGGTGAGAGTGATAGCTCGTCAGGGGAGTGCAGGAAGAATCAAGTCCATGGCGCCATGAATGGCTCAGCAACATGGGGGTGGTGGGGAAGGGGTGGAGGAAAAAGAGTGGGAGAGCAATAGTGGTAGGAGATTTGATAGTGAAGGAAACTGACAGGTACTTCTGCATCCGTAGACATGACTCCAGGATGGTATGTTGCCTCTGTGGCACCAGAATCAAGGATGTCACTGAACGGCTGCAGGACATTCTGAGGGCAGAGGTTGAACAGCCAGATTAGACTCAGAAGGGAGAGAAGAAACGTTAGAAATGGAAGACAGAAAATTAGTAAGCGTGTTTGGAAGACAGAGGGTAGAACATGGACAACAAGAGAGTTTGTCAGTGCTAAGTGGTATATGCTTCAATGCAAGCAATCTAGGAAATAAGGCAGATGAGCTGAGAGCACAGATTGACATGTGGGAATATGATATTATAACTATTACTGAGACATGGTTGAAAGAAGGACAGGAATGGCAGCTCAATATTCCTTGTTACAGGGTTATCAGATGAGATGGAGAGGGCCATAGAAAATGTGATGCGGCTGGGGGGTGTGGGGAGGGTTGCAATATTGATTAAGGAAACAATTATAGCTGTGAGAAGGGATGATGTGGTAAAAGGATTATCAAATTAGGCCACTAAAATAGAAACAAAATACTGCAGATGTTGGAAATCTGAAATAAAAACAAAAAGTGTTCGAAAGTACTCAGCAGGTCTGGCAGCATCTGTGGAGACAGAAGCAAAGTTAATGTTTCAGGTCAGTGACCTTTAATCAGAGTTCCGATGGGACTAACAAATCCAGAGCCCCCTGGATGTCAAGGGGCTTAAAGGAGAAGATAAAAAGAAAAGGGAAGCTTATGACAGATACCAACTGCTCGATATTGCAGACAACCTAGAGGAGTATAAAAAGTGTAGGGGAGAAATTAAAAAGGAAATTAGGAAAGCAAAGAGGGCATGAAAAAATATTGACAAATAAAATCAAGGAAAACCCAAAGATTTTTTAAAATAAATACATAAAGAGCAAGAGGATAACTAAAGAAAGAGTAGGGCCTGTTAGGGATCTGTGTGTGGAGGTAAACAATGTTGATATGGTTCTTAATGAATACTTTGTGTTTGTTTTTTACAAAAGAGAGGGACAATACAGACATTGCAATCAAGGAGCAGGAGTGTGAAATATTAGATGAAATTAAGAAAATAAGAAGAAATATTAAGGTGTTTAACATCTTTGAAAGTGGATAAATCCCCAGGCCCAGAGGAAATGTATCTGAGGCGTTAAGGGAAGCAAGAAAAGAAATAGTAGAGGCTCTGACCATCATTTTCCGATTCTTGCTCGATACAGGTGTTGCCAGAGGACTGGAGGACAGCTAACATTGTACCAATGTTTACGAAGGGAGAAATTACAGGCCAGTCAGCACAACCTCAGTGGTGGGAAAATTATTGGAAAAAAATTCTGAGGGACAGGATAAATACTCATTTATAAAAGCATGGATTAATCAAAGACAATCAGAATAGATTTGTTAAGGGAATGTTGTGTCTGACTAACATGATTGAATTTTTTGAGGTGGTAACAAGGAGGGTCAATGAGGGTAGTGCATTTGATGTAGTCTATATGGATTTTTAGCAAGGCTTTTGATAAGGTCCCACCTGGCAGACTGGTCACAAAAGTAAAAGCCCATGCAACCCAAGGCAGAGGGGGAAGTTGGGTTCAAAATTGGCTCAGTGGCAGGAAGCAAAGGGTAATGGTTGATGGGTGTTTCTGTGACTGGAAGGCTGTTTTGCAGTGGGGTTCTGCAGGGCTCAGTGCTCAGTCCCTTGCTTTTTGTGGCATATATCAATGATTGGGACTTGAATGTAGAGGGTATGATTAAGAAGTTTGCAGATGATAGAAAAATTGGTTGTATGGTTGATAGTGAAGAAGAAAACTGTGGACTGCAGGAAGGTATCAGTAGACTAGTCAGGAAGGTAGAACAGTGGCAAATGGATTTCAATCCAGATAAGTGTAAGGTAAAAGGTTGAAGGGTTATGGAGAATGGGCAGGAGAGTGGAGCTAAGGCTGAGATGAGATCAGCCATGATCGTATTGAATGGCAGAGCAGGCTCGAGGGGCTGAATTTCCTACTTCTGCTCCTAGTTCTTATGTTCTTCCAAAATTCTATAGATTCTGGAACGGTTCCTGCAAATTTTAAGGTAGCAAATGTCACCCCACTATTTAAGAAGGGAAGGAGAGAGAAAACAGGGAACTACAGATCTGTTAGCTTTACATGAGTAGTAGGGAAAATGTTAGAATCTATTCTAAAGGATGTGATAAATGGACACTTGGATAATAATCTGATTGGGCATCTTATATCTTTATCTATATCTTTGGCCTCCTTATCTCGAGAGACAATGGGTAAGCACCTGGAGGTGGTCAGTGGTGTGTGGAGCAGCGCCTGGAGTGGCTATAAAGGCCAATTCTAGAGTGACAGGCTCTTCCACAGGTGCTGCAGAAAAACTTGTTTGTCGGGGCTGTTACACAGTTGGCTCTCCCCTTGCGCCTCTGTCTTTTTTCCTGCCAACTACTAAGTCTCTTCGACTCGCCACACTTTAGCCCCGCCTTTATGACTGCCCGCCAGCTCTGGCGAACGCTGGCAACTGACTCCCACGACTTGTGATCAATGTCACAGGACTTCATGTCGCGTTTGCAGACGTCTTTAAAGCGGAGGCATGGACGGCCGATGGGTCTGATACCAATGGCGAGCTCGCTGCACAATGTGGGGATCCTGCCATCTTCCATGCGGCTCACATGGCCAAGATATCTCAAGCGCCTCTGACTCAGCAGTGTGTAGAAGCTGGGGATGTTGGCTGCCTCAAGGACTTCTGTGTTGGAGATACGGTCCTGCCACCTGATGCCAAGTATTCTCCGGAGGCAGCGAAGATGGAATGAATTGAGACGTCGCTCTTGGCTGACATACGTTGTCCAGGCCTCGCTGCCATAGAGCAAGGTACTGAGGACACAGGCTTGATACACTCGGACTTTTGTGTTCCGTGTCAGTGCGCCATTTCCCACACTCTCTTGGCCAGTCTGGACATAGCAGTGGAAGCCTTTCCCATGCGCTTGTTGATTTCTGCATCTAGAGACAGGTTACTGGTGATCGTTGAGCCTAGGTAGGTGAACTCTTGAACCACTTCCAGAGCGTCGTCGCCAATATTGATGGATGGAGCATTTCTGACGTCCTGCCCCATGATGTTCGTTTTCTTGAGGCTGATGGTTCAGCTAAATTCATTGCAGGCAGCCGCAAACCTGTCGATGAGACTCTGCAGGCACTCTTCAGTGTGAGATGTTAAAGCAGCATCGTCAGCAAAGAGGAGTTCCCTGATGAGGAGTTTCCGTACTTTGGACTTCGCTTTTAGATGGGCATACACAACATGGATTTATGAATGGCAAATCATGTTTGATGAACCTGGGAGTTTTTTGAGGATGTTACCAGCAGCATTGATAAAGGGGAGTCGGTGGTTATAGCATACTTGGATTTTCAGAAGGCTTTTGATAAAGTCCCCCTGTTAGAGTGGAATTGACTAAAATGAACCACTCAATGCTCAGGTCTGTTCCAATCGTCAAAAATTTTATTTTACACCAGTGGGGAGTAAGACACTGGGCCTACTGTGCGCTTCTCCACTGAACAAAGGAAAATCCACAATGGATATACAATAACTCTGCCCATCCCGGCTGGACACGGACACAATCCAATCATAACGGTTATTGATTACACACATTATATTCATTACCAATAAAATTACTAATTAGGTATCATGTGGTTGTGGGGATAGCTCGTGGTATGCCCCTGACCATCTCAGGATGTTTACCAGGCCCCCTTATCAATTATCCTTGAGTCTTCACAATGAATCTTTCTACCTCTGTCAGGCCTGCCTTCCTAGTTTCTTTGTGCAGTCTGCTATTAGACAGAGCAGCTGTCTTATGCACTGTTATGAGAGGCCCTCTTTGGTCAGCTTAGTTACCTGTGCTAAGCAGTACCATGCTCAAGGCTGCAAGCTAACTTAACTAGTCCCACAATGCCTTGGGTAAATACTCCATTTTGTAACAATATGTGGCTACACTTTCATCTTGTATATATGTTTATATTTATTTAGCTGCATCGGCCACAATTTTTCTCCTACACCCCTACAGGAGGTTGGTTAGCAAAATTAAAGAACATTGGATAGGAGGTAATATACTGGCATGGATTAAGGATTGGTTAACAGGCAGAAAATAGAGAGTAGGAATAAATGGGTCATTCTTGCATTGGCAGGCTGTGACTAGTTAGATACCGCAAGGATCAATACTTGGGCCCCAGCTGCTCACAATATATATCAGAGATTTGGATGTGAGGACCAAATGTAATATTTCCAAGTGCACAGGTGACAAAACTAGGTGGGAATGTGTGTTGTGAAGAAGATGCAAAGTGGCTTCAAAGGGATTTGGAAAGACTTCGTGAGTGGGCAAGAACGTGGCAGATGGAATATAATGTGGAAAAATGTGAGGTTATCCATTTTGGTAAGAGGAATAGATGTGCAGTGTATTTCTTAAAGACCGCAATTGTTGACAACGCGATCGGTAGGTGGCGCTGTTTTGGCACATGCGCAAATACAGCATGTGCCACGAAAACGTCACAGCTTGCGACTGTAGCAGCTGCCAGGACTAAAGATGGCGCTGCTCAAAGAATCACAGAGATGAAACCTAACTAACACGTGGCAGAATACAATGGCTGGAGTGAGAGAGTGGAGCGGGCCGGGGAGAGCAGCGCGGGGGGCGGGGAGAGCAGCGCGGGGAGACCAGCGGTAGCGGTGACGGGGGGGAAGACGGTGACGGGGGGGGAAAAGAGGTGGGGGAAAGAGGGTGGGGGGAAAAGAGGGTGTGGGGGAAAAGAGGTGGGGGGAAAAGAGGTGGGGGGAAAAGAGGTGGGGGGGAAAGAGGTGGGGGGAAGGTGGGGGGAAGGGGGGATAGGGGGGAAGAGGGAGGGAGGAAGGGGGGAAAAGAGAGAGGGAGGGAGGGAGGGGGGAAAAGAGGGAGTGAGGGAGGGGGGAAAGAGGGAGGGAGGGAGGGAAAAGAGGGAGGGAGGGAGGGAGGGGGGCGAAAGAGGGAGGGAGGGAGGGGGGAAAAGAGGGGGAAAAGAGGGAGGGGGAAAAGAGGGAGGGGGGAAAGAGGGAGGGGGAGGGGGAGGAAGAGGGAGGGGAGAAGGGGGAAGGAGGGAGGGGACAAGGGGGGAAGGAGGGAGGGGGCAAGGAGGGAGGGGGCAAGGAGGGAGGGGTAAAGAAGGGGGAGGGGGAGAGCTGGGGGAAGTGGGGGAGAGCTGGGGGAAGTGGGGGAGAGCGGGTGGAGGGGGCGAGAGAGGGAGGAAGGGGAGAGAGTGGGGGGGGGGGAGCAGCGGAGCGGAAGAGGAGTGCCTTTTTCTGTGCATGCGCCATAAACACAACAGCAAAAGACTTACCAGCCAGTCCCTGGACCCGGCGACACCAAGGTCTTCGCACGCTCGCTCCCCGCAGCTCTCTACGGCCTCTCGCTTCCGGCCCTCTCCATTCAGCCGTTTCCTCCAGCTGCAGATGCCCAATCCAGTTGCTTTATCCCCTACCCAGTTGCTTTCTCCCCTACTTCTCCACAGTACTTCAGGCATTGCAACTGTCTGGTCCCTGCATGTTGCATGCTCCCTCTCCCCACCCCTCCCTACTCTCCCCACCCCTCCCCGCTCTCCCCACCTCTCCCTCCCCCTCTTCACCCACCCCTCTATCCCCCCTTCACCCACCCCCCCCTACCCCCCTACCTCCACCCCTCCATCATAGTTGAATATCTGAAGTGCAGTTGCAAAGTCGGGGAAATAGCATGCAAAACAAAACCTCAACAATTCTGGGTTTAATTATTGAAAAGTTTTATTAAGTTCATTAAGCATCCGAGGAACTGCTGTGCATGGATACATGAGTGCTGTGTCCAGCATTCCCGTGAGACAGACAGGCCGAGTCTCTGCTATGCACAGCTAAAGAGATTGTTCCTGGAGAGCCTTGTGGTGAATGAACGCTTGGCTCTCTATTCCACTACTGTATTGTCCATGTGAAGAAGGCAAAGTCACAAGAGTCTGAGCTCAGTCTATTCTTGTTGAATGTTCCCCAAGCGCATCCCAACGTGCATTCCCAATTCATCCATGAATGCAATGTTCCTTTCCACATCGTGACCAGCTCCGCAGCATGATCCAGTTGCCTTCGTTGCTTGAATGCTGACCGTAAGTCTCGAGGATTGTTTTCTCGACGGCATGTTTTACATGAAAAGAAATAAAGCAAATCAGAGTCAGAGCTTGCCTCCCTCCATCCACTGAAATTACTGTTGAGCACACCTTTTTAAGTTCTGCAGTGAAGGCACCAATTGATAACGTCGCCAATGAAGCACTTATTACCCGCCTCAGATGCAGGAATCAGCACATCCTTGCGTCATCTCCTGCACTGCCTCCTTTGCTGGAATGCCATCCTTAAGTGTCGAGGATTGTTTTCTCAAGGGCACATTTTACATGAAAGGAAATAATGAAAGAACATTAGTGTCAGAGCTTCCCTCCCTCCAATGAAATTACTGTTGCGCATGCTTTATGCTCTGCAGTATAGGCCAATGAATCACTTAGAGATTAGATTAGAGATTAGAGAGATACAGCACTGAAACAGGCCCTTCGGCCCACCGAGTCTGTGCCGACCATCAACCACCCATTTATACTAATCCTACACTAATCCCATATTCCTACCAAACATCCCCACCTGTCCCTATATTTCCCTACCACCTACCTATATTAGTGACAATTTTTTTTTTTATAATGGCCAATTTACCTACCAACCTGCAAGTCTTTTGGCTTGTGGGAGGAAACCGGAGCACCCAGAGGAAACCCACGCAGACACAGGGAGAACTTGCAAACTCCACACAGGCAGTACCCAGAATCGAACCCGGGTCCCTGGAGCTGTGAGACTGCAGTGCTAACCACTGCGCCACTGTGCCGCCCTCAGCTACCCACCTCAGCTGTAGGAGTCAGGATGATGTAACTGCCCCTATCTCGTGATGGTTCAATGCTGCTCTCAGGGAAAACATGAATGATGTGAGGGTGCTGGAAAAAGAAGCACATTTCTTTTGGACTATGAACATAAAGCAGGCCATTTAGCCCAGCTGTTCCCTGCTAGTGGTTATGCTACTCGTGCGTCTTCCCATCCATTCCCATTTAATCCTGTCTACTACTATCAGCATCATCTTCCATTTCTTTCACTCTTATCTACCTTTGCCTTAAAGCAACACTGAGGATGGAGAATGGTGTGGCTGCACTCCCACCTCACCAGTTGTGTACGCAGCAAGAGCATTCACATTTGTGCTACCACTGGACACGGCATGCTTGTTTCTTTTAGTGCTCAGTCTCTTCTTGCTGAATGTTCCCCAAGTGCTTGACCCCTTTGGACGCCTTCTCTGCTTGACAGGCAGCAGCTGGCAATTGCGGAGTCTCACAAGGCTCTGCATGGTTGTTTCAAGGGCGGATGGGGAAACATGTGGCTGTGTGTCCACGTGCACTGCTCGGATGGGTGCAGGAACAGGTGGCTGTGTGTCCACGTGCACTGCTCGGATGGGTGCAGGAACAGGTGACTGTGTAACTGAACAGCAAGGAGAGGGTACTGCAGGTGGGGGAAGTGGAGCCTTGAACAGGCAGGCGTATGTATGGTCCATCAGATCATTAGGCCAGGGGGTGAAACGCTCAGGATCCATGGATTGTGGCACGTGACTGATGTCCAGCGCATGGCCACCTCCATCCGAAGGTGCTTCCGGGCAATTGTTGGGCAAATTAATTGGCTCCATCTCATCAGCCAGTCCTTGTGTTTATGGCACATGCACAGAAAAAGGCACTCCTCTTCCGCTCCGCTGCTCCCCCCACCCCCCCTCCCTTCCTTCCCTCCTCCCTCCCCCCTCCCTCCCTTCCCTCCTCCCTCCCTCCCTTCCTTCCCTTCTTCCCTCCCTCCCTTCTTCCCTCCCTCCCTTCCTTCCCTTCCTCCCTTCCTTCCCTTCTTTCCTCCCTCCCTTCCTTCCCTTCTTCCCTCCCTCCCTTCCTTCCCTTCTTCCCTCCCTCCTCCCTCCTCCCTCCCTCCTTTCCCTCCTTCCCTCCCTTGAAATGTTTTCAGACCAACTTAACAACAGGCACTGGAGCACATGCAGTGCCCCAGACAATGTAAATATTTTCAGAGCAACTTACCTTGGAACAATCTCCTCTGTCAATTAAAAATGAAGCAAATGTCCAAAATGACTAAATAATTGAGATAAAATGCCCGACGAAACCTCTCCTCCTTCCACTTTCAAAAACTCGCGCCGAAGCTTTCGGAAGATTGACGCACATGCGCACACGGTCTCAGGCCCTCTGCGCATGCGCTGCGGTCCGGTTTGCCAGGACCAGTTTGCGCATGCGCAGAGGCCAACCTGGCGTGTCCCCGAGGAAGATGACGTTACGCGATGACGTCATCTGCGCATGCGCAAACTGGTCCTGGCAAGCCGGACCGCAGCGCATGTGCAGAGGGACTGAGACCGTGTGCGCATGTGCGCACCGCGGCGCAGCCTGATGACGTAGCGTTGTCATCAATCACTTTGTTTCTTAAATGGGAAGACATTAGAAAGTGTAGATGTACAAAGGAACCTGGGTGTCCTTGTCAATAAGTCACTGAATGCTAACATGCAGGTGCAGCAAGCAATTAAGAAAGCTAATGGTATGTTAGCCTTTATCGCAAGAGGATTTGAGTACAGGAGTAGTGAAGTCTTGCTTTAATTGTATAGTACCTTGGTTAGACCGCACTTGGAGACTGTGTGCAGTTTTGGTCCCCTTACCTTAGAAAGGATATTATTGCCATAGAGGGAGTACAACGAAGGTTCATCAGACTTGTTCCCGGGATGGCGGGACTGTCCTATGAAGACAGATTGGGGAAACTGAGACTGTATTCTCTAGAGTTTCAAAGAATGCGAGGTGATCTCATTGAAACCTACAAAATACTTAAAGGGATAGACAGGGTAGTTGCAGGTAAGGTGTTTCCCCTGGTTGGGGAGTCTAGAACCAGAGGACACAATTTCAAAATAAGGGGGAAGCCACTTAGGACAGAGATGAGAAGAGATTTCTTCATTCAGAGGGCTGTGAATCTTTGGAATGGTTGTAAAAGCTCAGTCATTGAGTATGTTTAAAGTAGAAATTGACAGATTTCTAAATACCAATGACTTAAAGGGATATGAGGATAGTGTGGGAAAAAGGCATTGAAATGGATGATCAGCCATGATTGTATTGAATGGCAGAGCAGGCTCGATGGGCTGAATGGCCTATTCCTTTTCCTATGTTCCTGTGACGTGTAGAGGAACAGAGGAATGTTGAAGTGCATGTTCACAGATCCCTGAAGGTGGCTGGAAAGGTAGACGATAGTCAAGAAGGCATTCAGGATACTTCCCTCTATTAGTCGAGGCATAGAATATAGGAGCTGAGAGATTATGCTGGAACTGTATAAAACACCAGTTAGGTCACAGCTGGAGTACTGCATGCAGTTCTGGTCACTGCACTACAGGAAAGATGTGATTGCACTAGAGAGAGTATAGAGGGGATTTACGAGGATGTTCCTTGGACTGGAGAATTTTAGTTATGAGGAAAGATTGGATAGGCTAGGGTGGTTTTCTCTGGAAAAAGAAGTCTGGGGGAGGCCTAACTGAAGAGTAACTATGAGGGGTCTAGATAGAGCGGATGGGAAGGCTATATTTCTCTTGGTTGAGGGGTTCATAACCAGGGGGCATAGATTTAGGGTAAGAGGTAGGAGGTTCAGAGGGGATTCAAGGGGAAATTGTTTGACTCAGAGGGTGGTGGGAAGCTGGAATTCACTGCCTGAAAGGGTGGTGGAGGCAGAAACCCTCATAATTAAAATATACTTGGACGTGCACTTGAAGTGCCATAGCCTATAAGGCTACGGACCAAGAGCTGGAAAGTGGGATTAGGCTGGATGGCTACTTGTTGGCTGTCACAAATACAGTGGGCCAAATCGCCTCCTTCTGTGCTGTAAATTCTTTAGGATTCTATGATTTAATTGATGTATTTGATGATTAAGGAAATTGATAGGATATACAGAAATAAACTATTTCCTCTGCTAGGTGTGTCCAGAACAAGGGGCATAAACTTAATATTAGAGTTAGGTAATTGTTACGACCAGGTGAGAAAGAGCTCTAGGGGTCCCTCTCAGCCTTCATCTGGTCTTTCTGTAACAGGGTTTAGTTTTTAAATACACTGTGTTTTAGCTCCCCTTTGGTGAATCCTTGTTCACTGCTTTCCAATTAGGCAAAGAAACCAGCACAACCAGGCTTTCTTAGGTTTAAAGAAGAAAAGTTGAAATTCATTAAACTTAAACTTAAACTCCAATTCGGTTAACACCTACGATACACAACATGCCCACACTAGCATGCATATGCGATACACACATGCAAATAGAGACAGAAAAGAGCAGAAGAAAAATAAAGTGGAAGAGTTTGAGACAACATCTGAAGAGATTTTGTTACAATTCTTCGAGCTCACTGTAGAGTCCTTGATTGTAGGTAGATCTTGCTTTTTGTTGGGACCCAGTATTCTTCTTAAACCTTGTTCATTGTAGGAGACTTTTCTCTCTTGGCATTCATGTGTCTTCAGTGGATTCAGAAGCTTGTGAGAAAGAGATGGGAGCAGGCAGACGGGAGAGGCTGTGGTGAGCCAGCCAGGAGAGATCTTCTCAGTCCAGGAGCATTCTGCTTTCTGCCCAAACTGTTGGTACAAATTCAGAAAAAATCTCAGGTTGCCCAGCAGATTAGTCACGTGACTAGCTGGTTTGACCATGTCCATTTGTGTATTTGGCCATCTTTGTAGTCACCCTGGAATGCGAGCTCCCCCACCGTCAACGTCTGGTAATCAAAAGTCCATTGTGGGTTGAATGTGTTACAGAATTGTCCTTAGTTCTTTCCAAGCACAGTCTGTTTGTATACATGTGCCTTTCCAGCCAAGGGTCCATTGTAGGATGAATGTGTCAGGGAATGGCTGCTTTGTCCTTCCAAACACTGTCTGTTAATATGCAAATTTCTTTCCAGCCAAGATCTGGCAATTTTGTAAAGCAAGTCCTTCCTTCACTTCAACAACAGTTTGAAATTTAATGTCCATGTGGTGAAAGTAATATGCCTCATGCTTGGCAGGTGGGGGTCTGCTTGAAATTATTTTGGGATGATGTCAGAAAGCACTTCTTCACACAAAGGGTATTGAAATCTGGAACTTTATGCCCCAAAAACTGTTGAGGCTAGGTCATTGAAAATGTCAATATTGAGATTGATAGACTTTTGTAAGTGAAGGGTATTAGGGGTTATGGAATCAAGGCATGTAAATGGAGTTGTTACATATCAGCCACGATCTAATTTAATGGTGGAACAAACTCAAGGGGCTGAATGGCCTATTCCTGTTCCTATGAGAAGCAAGGAACATGAAGCTTTTCAAAATGTAAGACCAATATTGTGTGTAATATGTGTTGATCAGTGAGTTAGTAGTACTCACACTTCAGGATATCAATACATCCTAGGATCATTTGTTATTGCTTCAATTATAAAAATCCTTCATACCTTATTAATAGCATAGGTGTTGTCTGCACTGCCATTAAGATGTTATTGTTTATAATATATTTGGTTGGAGTGTTGTGTGGAAAGGTAGTCTGAGGTGTGTGCGTGGAGGGGGTGAAAGTTCTGTTCTCTTTTTAGCATTTTGTTTTCCTTGATTTAAGTTGAGGTAGAAAGGTTAATTAATAGCAAGTACCCACAATTAAATTTAATGTGCTGTTGCATCATGCAATTTTCACTGCAGTAACATCTAGTTGTATTTCACTGCATGTTACTTGGGAATAGCATCGAATGTACAATAAGGTAATATCAGGCATTGAAATTAGAGTGAACGATGTTACTGTATGAATGCTCTACATGGTCATGTTAAATTCTTCTCTGCACTACTTTAACAAGCAATAGCCTACTTCTTTTAAACTTAAACATGCTTGTACCAAATTCTGTTAAATAGAGCATAGAGGAATTCAGTACAGCACATTAAGCCTTTGTACAATAATACTGTAAACAATCATTTCTACTCCTACTTTAAGAAACATAAAGTAACTAGTATTTAAACTAGGAATATTTGTTTAAAGCTGCAGTGCCCGCCAATTATTTTTCCTGTGGATTAGGGGAACTAAACCATCTATACAGAAATATTACATTTCTGATGCAATTAGTTTTAAAGCTATTAGTTTTTTGACAGCTTTGAAAGATAAGACTACAACTTTAGTGCATTTATCTGCTCTACACCCTTATTTTTGACTCCAATTGACAGGAGCCTGGGGCAAAGAACATAGTTGTACAAACCTGATGTTTTAATCTTCACTACTATAAAGCTAATAGCCTTGAAACTAATCATTGGAGACTGGACCCAATATATTGTATATGTATGAGAGAGAAAGAGGACATAGTTGATGAAAGCTGTTAAAAAAAGAAAACAAAGTGTGGTTAAAAACAATGTTTTGATTTAATTGGCAGATATCTATTGTTCTTACTGATTCAATTTATTTTTGACTTTGGCATATTACAATTTTAAGAAAGATTTTCCATTATGTTTCTGATACAGTTATAGAGTCATTTATGGCATAGAAGGAGGCCACCTAGCTCATTGAGTCCATGCTGGCTCTCCGTGGAACAATCCAATCAGTCCCACTCAATTCCTGTAGTTTATTTCTTTCACGTTCCCATCTAATTTCCTTTTGAATCATTGATTGTCTCTGCTTCCACCATCCTCATGGGCAGTAGGTTCCAGGTCATTGACACTCACTGCGTAAAAAGTTCTTCCTCACATTCAAAGAACAAAGAACAGTACAGCACAGGAACAGGCCATTCGGCCCTCCAAGCCTGCGCCGATCTTGATGCCTGTCTGAACTAAAACATTCTGCACTTCTGGGGACCGCATCCCTCTATTCCCATCCTATTCATGTATTTGCTAAGATGCATCCTAAACGTCGCTATCGTACCTGCTTCCACCACCTCCCCCGGCAGCAAGTTCCAGGCACTCACCACCCTCTGTGTAAAGAGCTTGCCTCGCACATCCCCTCTAAACTTTGCCCCTCGCACCTTAAACCTATGTCCCCTAGTAACTGACTCTTCCACCCTGGGAAAATGCTTCTGACTATCCACTCTGTCCATGCCACTCATAACTTTGTAAACCTCTATCATGTCGCCCCTCCACCTCCGTCGTTCCAGTGAAAACAATCCGAGTTTATCCAATCTCTCCTCATAGCTAATGCCCTCCAGACCAGGCAACATCCTGGTAAACCTCTTCTGTACCCTCTCCAAAGGCTCCACGTCCTTCTGGTAGTGTGGCGACCAGAATTGCACACAATATTCTAAGTGTGGCCTAACTAAGGTTCTGTACAGCTGCAGCATGACTTGCCAATTTTTATATTCTATGCCCCGACCGATGAAGGCAAGCATGCCGTATGCCTTCTTGACTACCTTATCCACCTGCGTTGCCACTTTCAGTGACCTGTGGACCTGTACGCCCAGATCTCTCTGCCTGTCAATACTCCTAAGGGTTCTGCCATTTACTGTATACTTCCCACCTGCAATAGATCTTCCAAAATGCATTCCCTCACATTTGTCCGGATTAAACTCCATCTGCCATTTCTCCGCCCAAGTCTCCAACCGATCTATATCCTGCTGTATCCTCTGACAATCCTCATTCCCCCTGCATCTCTTGCCTAAAACCTTCAATATGTGTCCCCCTAGTCCTTGTACCATCAGTTAATTGGAACAGTTTTTCCTTGTCTAACTTATTTAAGCCTATCATAATCTTGTACATCTCTATCAAATTTCCCCTCAATTTCCTTTGCTCCAGGGAGAACAACCCCAGCTTTTCCAACCTAACCTTGTAACTAAAATCCCCATCCCTGGAACCATTCTGGCAAATCTCCTCTGCACCCTCTCAAGGACCCTCACATCATTCCTAAAATGCGGTGACCAGAACTGGATGCAACACTCTAGTTGGGGCCTAACCAGTGCTTTATAAAGATTCAGCATAACTTCCCTGATTTTGTACTTTATGCCTCTATATATGAAGCCAAGATCCCATATGCTTTGCCAATCATTCTCTCAATATGCCCTGCCACCTTCAAAGATCGATGCACATACACTGCCAAATCCCTCTGTTCCTGCACACTCTTTAGAACTGCGCATTAGGTCTATATCACCTCACCCTATCCCTTCTGCCAAAATGCATCACCCCACACTTGTCTGTATTAATTCCATCTGACACTTGCCTGCCAGTTCTGCTAGCCTATCTATGTCCTATTGCAGGCGGTTCATATCATCCTCTCTGTTTACCATTCCTCCATGTTTGGTATCATCGGAAAAACTTGAAATTCTGAATGGCCTCCTTCAGCACTCTAACAATTCTGTGATTCTATAATTTATATATAGCAAAAAAAAAAGCAGTGGCCCTCGCACTGACCCTTTGCGAACACCACTGTCTACCATCCTCCAGTCTGAAAAACAAACATTTACCATGACTCACTGTTTTCTGTCCTTAAGCCAATTATTTTATCCAAGTGGACACTGACCCTACTATCTGATGTGCCTCAATTTTGTTAACCAGCCTTTTATGTGGTACTTTATCAAACACTTTCTTAAAATCTATATAGACAGCATCTACCACATTCCCTTCATCAACCTTCTTTGTTACTTCATTAAAAAATTCAATTAGATTAGTCAAGCATGATCTGCCTTTAACAAATCCATGCTAGTTCTCCTTAATTAACTCAAACGTCTCCAATTGCCTGTTGATTTTTTCCTTGATTGTTGTTTCTAAAGCCTTACTCACCACTGATGTTAAACTAACAGGCCTGTAGTTGCTAGGACTATCCTTATACCCTTTCCTGAATAAGGGTGTCACATTTGCCACTCTCCAATCCTCTGGTACTTACCCGGTATCTAGAGAAGATTGGAAAATTATGGAAAGCCCTTCCGCTATCTCCATGCCCACTTCCTTTAGCAAGCTGGGATGCAAGCCATCTGGACCAGGTGACTTAGCTACCTTAAGCATAGCCAACCTTTCCAGTATCTCCTCCTTCTCAATTTTTACCTTATCCATTGCCTCTACTCTCTCTGCTCTACCAATATTTTGTAAGATTCCTACTTCTTAGTAAACATCAATACAAAGCACTCATTAAGTATTCTAGCCTTGCCCTGTACCGCTAAGCATGTATTAACTATATATTACATTAAAATGAAAAGAAATGTATACGTAGCTTTACTTTGTATAAAACAGGATTTAATATGGACTGACAGATTTGGGCTGAGAGTAGAATTCTTAACCTCAATTTAAGGGAAACATCCTTTACCAGAAATATAAATCTTGAAATTATGCTGTAGAAAACTTCAATAAAAACACGTAGGGGGTGAATTTCCTTTATTTTTATTCATTTTTTTATTTAGAGATACAGCACTGAAACAGGCCCTTTGGCCCACCAAGTCTGCGCCGACCAACAACCACCCGTTTATACTAACCCTGCAGTAATCCCATATTCCCTACCACCTACCTATACTAGGGGCAATTTACAATGGCCAATTTACCTATCAACCTGCAAGTCTTTGGCTGTGGGAGGAAACCGGAGCACCCAGCGAAAACCCACACAGTCACAGGGAGAACTTGCAAACTCCGCACAGGCAATACCCAAAATCGAACCCGGGTCCCTGGAGCTGTGAGGCTGCAGTGCTAACCACTGCACCACTGTGGTGCACCGAGAGAAGTCCAAAAGAAAAGTTACCCCATCACTGTGTTTGTGAGAAAATTTCCTTCTTCACTATTTTGATGTAAAAGCTGATCCAAATGAAGTAATGTTTCCAGTGAAATTAAGCTTTCATTTGCTAGGATCAGCCAGCATAATCTCAAGACCAAATTGTTTATTTGATTACTGATATTTATAACAGCAATATTAAAGTTACTTCCCAAATACACAGTACATTCTATTTTTCATGAAAGCTGCTTTTAAATATTGAAAAGCAAGAATATAACTAAAATTGTCATTCTAGTATTGATAAAAGTGTACAAAAACTTTTCAAGAAGCTTGTTTTTGCAGCAGCAACAGATGTTCCCACTATCAGAGGGATCATATACAAAATAAAGAGATGTATAATGTGCAGGTTAATTATACCACAATAGATAGGATAAAGTGTGATCAGCAAATTTATAGTGAATTCAACATACATTTAATTTTCCATTTAATTAGAGAATCTAAAACACAACTGAATGGAACAGAAAGCAGTTAGTTTTAGTTTTGTTTTTGAAGTTCCTAGGAAATAGCCAAGCAGTCAGGAACTGCATGTAGAACCATTCGGTGCTAATGTAATGTTAGCTGCGATCAGTTAGTTTAGATGCAACACAGAGTACCGAACCACAATACTTGGAGGCTATTATATCATCCAGCGGGTACAGCGGATGGACATTAGTTTTGTAATCCACTTGGAGCTAGAGATGAATCCCACCTTGGTCCAATAAGCCTCAACATTACTGATATTAATAATAGTAGACATGCACACATTGTGCTCATGTAACATTTATTTACTTTAAACAGTTTAATGCCGTTGTAAACATAGCAGAGGAATTTCAGACAAACACATTAAGCTCCTGTCTGTTAATATCGACAAAAATCATATTTAGCTTTGTCTGACTAAATTTGAGGTAACTCCAACTCCACAGAGGTATTGGTAATGGCTTTATTTTCCTGGGAAATTTGAATCCTAGCAAGCTAATGGGATTGTCTAAAACTTTAGTCAATGTCCTCGTGAAACAAGTCATGAAAAATTTAGAAACAATTGACACAAAAAGGCATTGGAATTTTAGATAGCTACTTCCAATTAATTACGTTAAATGTATTTTATTTTAAATTATATGTGACAAATAGAGACATTTTTCTTGATTTCATTTTAAAATCATTAGATCTGAAATGAAGACTGCCAATAAATTTACAACATAGCAATCAAACACCAATGCTTCAGGATAATAGTTAGCTGATAAAATGGATTCCCATTGATGCCAGAAGTCTCTATGTGGTAATTGTATGTCTTGACAGATTATTGAGGTATTAGGAAATTTCATTACCAAGTGTGAAATCCAGTCTAGGGAAACGTATGGAGAAAGCTGCAATTTCCAATCAGCATGTCAGCTCCCAGTTGCAAAAGTTGTGAACAATTCTTTTTGTTTACTTCAAACATTGCTATACAATGGCCATCAGTAGTTTTCAGTTATGATGAAAATTATTCACACTCCCTAGGTAAACGGGAACTTCCACATACTAATCCTGTATTAAAGAGACAAATCTGTGTCATTCAAAAATGTTGTTACATGTCAAATATTTAAAGTACCTTTCTAAAAGGGTATATTGGTCTCCTGTGAATTGATTATAGTTTTTTTTTCTGTTTTTAAGCATTCTACTTTTTTTTTAATCTTGCTACAACCAGGTGAGAAAGAGGTCTAGGGTTCCCTTTCAGCCTTCACCTGGTCTTACTGTAACAGGGTTTTTTTTAAACACTGTGTTTTTAGCTCCCCCTTGGTGAATCCTTGTTCACTGCATTCCGATTATAAGGCAAAGACACCAGCACAAACAGGCTTTCTTAGGTGTAAAGAAGAAAAGCTTAAATTTATTAAACTTAAACTCTAATTCGGTTGGCGCCTATGAATACACAACGCACCCACGCTAGCATGCATACGTGATACACACATGCAAATAGAGACAGAAAAGAGCAGAAGAAAAATAAAGTGAAAAAGTTTAAGGCAATATCTGAAGAGGGTTTTTTGTTACTGTGCTTCACGCTGGCTGTAGAGTCCTTGATTGTAGGTAGATCTTGCTTTTCATTGGGGCCCAGTATTTTTCACTGTAGGAGACTTTTCTCTCTTGGGGATCATGTGGCTTCAGTGGGTTTTGGAGTTCCGTGAGAAAGAGATGGGAGCAGACAGAGGAGAGGTCTTCTTCAGTCCAGGAGCAAACAGACGCTCTGCAGACTGACTCTCAGTTCAAATTGTACAATTCAGAAAAAAACCCGGACTGCCAAGCGGGTTAGTCATGTGACTAACTGGTTTGACCACGTCTGTTTGTGGATTGTATTGGAGCAGGGGACAGCTCCTTTGTTCCAAGCACTGTCTGTTAATATGCAAAAATGTCTTTCCAGTCAGGGGCCTGGCAACCCCTTGTCACAGGCCTTCTCTTCTTCCCAGCAACAATCTGAAATTTAACGTCCATGTGGCAAATTTAATGTGCCTCATTCTTGGCAGGTGGGGGCCTGCATGACATACTATTAAGATACACCCATGTCTAAAGACCTTATAACTTCTTATTTTAACCTAACTCCAGCCACCCCCCCCCCCACCCCACACACACACACACACACACTCAAAACTAACAGTGGTGTTTTTAAAAATTAACTGTTTCTAAAGAATAAATAACTAAGTCTTTGTGGGTTATGTTTCTGATGGGTGAGGTATCCTAGTGTACAAATAATCAAATGCCTCTCGAAGTCTTCACACGGATTTGATGAAATAGTCTCTTAGTACATTGGCATTCAAAACACTTCGGCTGCAGAAGACATCAAACAGTTCTTTCAACGGTGAGCACATTGTTACGACCAGGTGAGGCAGGGGTCTAGGGCTCCCCTCTCAGCCTTTTCCTGGTTTGGCTGGAACAGGGTTTCATTTTTAAAACACCCTGTTTTTAGCTTCACCTCAATGAATCCTTGCTCACTGCTCTCTAATTGTAGTGGCAAAGAAATCAACCAGACAGGTTTTCTCAGATTTAAACAAGAAAGGTGTAAGTTTATTAACCTTAAAACTCTAATTCAGTTAAAACTATTAAAAATACGCGATGCAACCATGCTGGAATGCATACGCGATAAACACACATGCAAATAGAGACAGAAGAATTGAAAGAAGGGGAAAGGTTTGAAGTAATAGCTGGAGTTCAGTTACACATTTTGGATTGGATGTAATGTAAAGGCCTGCTACCGGACCCGACGACATGTGTCGGGTTCGGATTGGGTCGGGCCCATCTTCCGGGCCCATCTTCCGGGTCCAGCTTTCGGGCTTGGGCCGGGTCAGGCC
The DNA here is from genome assembly GCF_036365525.1 of Heterodontus francisci. NCBI lineage: Eukaryota > Metazoa > Chordata > Chondrichthyes > Heterodontiformes > Heterodontidae > Heterodontus > Heterodontus francisci. The sequence continues at coordinate 104,810,656 of NC_090375.1, read as the reverse complement.
GAGTCCAGGTCAGACTCAGGCGGACACACATGGTAAGTGCTCTGCTGGTAAGTATTGAAATTAAAAAACTTACCTAAGCTGGGAGTCCGGGACGAAACTGAGTCTGCGCAGTGAGTGAGTGACATCACTATGATGTCATCACGCATGCGCTGCAGCTTCGTGGAGCTTCCCAGTCAGAAGGTAAGTAAAGGGATGGTCGGGTTGGGTCGAGTCAGGGTCGGGCTCAGGTTGGGTCAGGCTCGGGGCGAAATTGGAGGGACTCGGGTCGGGCTCGGGCCACTGTAGATCGGTCGGGTTCATTTTCCCGACCTGAGCAGGCCTTTAAAGTCTTTGATTGAAGTTAAGTCTTGCAGTTCTCATTGAGGCCCTGTGCACACTTTCAGACTTGTTTTGCTGGTCTTCTATATTGAGACTTAGTTACTTCCGTGGGTCCCTGGAACTTTGTGTGTGAGAGAGAGACAGAGAGAGAGGTGCTCTTTTCTTGAAGTTCACTTGCAGTCTCATCCAAAAACTGTTCTGTGTGCACAATTCAATTAACTCTAGGTTGGCCAGCAGGTTAGTCATGTGACTAGCTCCTTGTTTAGAGCAGCCTCGCATGCGAGATTTGTGGTTTCCTTCAAGCTCAACAAACACTCTCAGTGTGGGCTGGGGGGTGGGGGGGTTGGGGGGAGGGATGCTGGCTCAATATCTCTCAATGTCTCTTGATCATCACTATGGAGAAAATCCATCTGGCTAATTGAATCAGGGAGTACTCCCATTGTCTTCTTCGTGCAACTGTCTTTTAGAATGCAAATGTGCAGTCATGTTTTCAGCCACTGTTGTGGTCTTTTTATACAAGTTATTTCAAGTCCAATAACAGTTCAAAAATAATGTTCCATATGACGAAATTAATATGTCTCATTTTGGCAGGTGTGGTTTCCGTCACAACAGGTCAACTTGAATTTTAAAACCGACAGTCTATCAGTCAAAACTTTACTTCGAATTCCAGCAAACACAATCAGTCAAGAGAGATTCAAACTTGAAGCAAATATTTCCTGGCCTGGAAGTAAAGAAAAGGAGTTTTGCTACCTTCAGCGATACAAATGGTCTCTTCAAAAAAGGGCTTTTTTTTCTCCATAGGCAATTAACTTGGCCTGTAGCTCCTTGTAGAATTTCTTCTGAGAGAGTAGACAGCTCTTTTCTTCAGTAGCATGCCTCACAGCTGGTTCAGACCAGATTTTGCTAGTTTTACACACAGTCAAATTGAAACATTACATTTATAAACCGACTGTCAATCTATATTGGCTTATGTTTGGGGAAAAAAGCAACTCATGATTGTTATACCAAATCTCTTCATTTTAAGACTTTCGCTCTTGTTTTCTGAGACATTGGGGTTGGCATCTCTGACATAGTGTCTTTCATGATCCCAGGGCATCCCAAGCGTTTCACAGCCAAAGAAATGTCGTCACTGTTATAATGTGGAGAAACACAACAACCAATTTGAAAACATCAAAGGCCCACAAAAATAAATAAGGTAAGTCACCAAACAATGGTTCAGTTTTGTTGCTTGAGGGCTAAATGTTGGCCAGGGGTACCAGAAATTCAGTGGTCTTCTTTGAATCGTGTCATGGGAACTTTTATGTGCACTTGAGAGAATAGACAGGGTCTCAGTTTAACATCTCATCCAAAATGGCATTCCCTCAGTACTTTACTTATGTGCCAGTCAAGATCATCTGCTCGAGTCTCTCAAAATTGTTGATTTAAGAGGCGAAGGTATTACCTCTGAGCCAAGGATGACATTTCTAAATCATAACTGTAACAAAAAGCAATTTTGTAAACTTTAGTTTTGCAATAATAGTGCTGGGAATACTGGACGTGTGCAGCTTTAGTTATATCAAGTTCATGTTTATTTAATTTTCTTTTCTTTAGAGATACAGCACTGAAACAGGCCCTTCGGCCCACTGAATCTGTGCCGACCATCAACCACCCATTTTAGACGAATCCTACATTAATCCCATATTCCCTACCACATCCCCACAATTCTCCTACAGCTACCTACACTAGGGGCAATTTACAATGGCCAATTTACCCATCAACCTGCAAACCTTTGACTGTGGGAGGAAGCCGGAGCACCCGGTGGAAACCCACATGGTCACAGGGAGAACTTGCAGACTCCGCACAGGCAGTACCCAGAATTCATGTAGCTATTTTTTTTTCACATGTCTTGGCAAGGTCATAGGATTTCAGCTTTCATTAAAAAAAGTAACTGAATTGCAGATCGTGAAATACGTTTAAAAATCCTAGAATTCTACTTAAGAAAATCAGAATTTAACTCTTTCAGTCACCTTAAAGCAGTGGCCCTGCTCATAGACCTATATAGCCATTCCCATATTTAATTATCCTCCTTTGCTAATTTTCTAGGTTGGAATGTATGTCTGTAACACATCAAGCTGTGTGTAGATCCCCAGTACGCAAACTCCAAGTGTCACTACGTGCTGAGGTTCTATCTGTCCCCGGTGTTGCGAAGGATGGGCCTGGTCACATTGCCGCGGAACGCTCCATGCAGTTGGGCCGTGCCGTACCACCTATCCTTCGTGGAGCAGTTTCTGCGGGAAAACACCTTCGACCACCGGTCCATCAGGCAGTGGTCTGCACGGAATGTCCTCAAGGCCCTACGGGTAAAGGAAACGGTGGATCCTGTCGGATGGTTCCCCGAGCAGACCGTCAAAGTCATTTGGCGGAATGCCTCATCACCAGAACTTTCAAAGAAGCACCAAGACGTAGCTTGGCTGGTGGTGAGAAGGGCCCTCCCCGTCAGATCCTTCATGCACACCCGAAGTCTCGCCCCCTCCGCACAGTGCCCCCGCGTTGGCTGTGGTGGGGAAGAGACGGTCGCACACCTCCTCCTGGAATGTGCCTTTGCAAAGCAGGTGTGGAAAGAGATGCAGTGGTTTTTGTCAAGGTTCATCCCAAGCAGCTCTGTAACACAGGAGTCTGTGCTCTACGGGCTGTTCCCAGGGACGCACACCGAGACAAACATCAACTGCTGCTGGAGGACTATCAATTCGGTGAAAGACGCCCTTTGGTCTGCCCGAAACTTGCTGGTCTTCCAGCGCAAAGAGTTGTCCACCAACGAATGTTGCAGACTGGCACATTCCAAGGTCCAGGACTACGTGCTGAGGGACGCACTAAAGCTTGGGGCAGCCGCAGCAAAGGCTCAATGGGGAAAGACCACAGTGTAAGGTTCCCCCACCAAGCTGGACTGAGGGGCTGGATCAATGGGAAACCCCTCGAACTGTATCGTTAATATTCTCAATTGCTGTAAATGTAAAACTGTAATTGACATGACAATTGTGTAACGGAAGGGTTGGGAAGAAACTCATGACAGTCTTGAAGGAAACTGACCTCCCTTGCAATGTTTGTATTTTTTGGTGCTGTTTGGAAACTGTTTGGCAATGTAATTTTTACAGATTTTTATGAATAAAGTATATTTTGGAAATAAAAAAAGTATGTCTGTAACACAGGAGTCTGTGCTCTACGGGCTGTTCCCAGGGATACACACCGAGACAAACATCAACTGCTGCTAGAGGACTATCAATTTGGTGAAAGAAGCCCATTGGTCTGCCCAAAACCTGCTGGTCTTCCAGCGCAAAGAGTTGTCCAGCACCAAATGTTGCAGACAGGCACATTCCAAGGTCCAGGACTACGTGCTGAGGGACGCACTAAAGCTTGGGGCAGCCGCAGCAAAGGCTGAATGGGGAAAGACCACAGTGTAAGGTCCCCCCACCAAGCTGAACTGAGGGGCCGGATCCATGGGAAACCCCTCGAACTGTATCGGAAAAATTTTCATTTGCTGTAAATGTAGAAATGTAATTGACATGACAAATGGAAGGGTTGTGAAGCAACTCATGATTGTATTGAAGGAAACTGATCTCGCTTGCAATGTTTGTATTTTTTGGTGCTGTTTGAAATGTTTGGCAATGTAATTTTTACAGATTTTTATGAATAAAGTATATTTTGGAAATAAAAAAAGTCTGTGGCGTATTTTGGTTCAACTTGACCCATGAGGTACACTGCTGGCAAAAGGATATCTCGCCTGTGCGAGTATGTTCCAGTGCAGCATTAGGACCGTATCACCCATTCAATTGCATGAGGCCCAGCGCGGATGCTGCGAAAGGCCACGCATGCATTGGCAATGGGGGATCCCCAAACATTTTTCAACCATTTTTGCATTAACTGTTGCAAACGTGCCTTTTCACCAATGTGTTTACATTCGACACGAGATTTACTTTCATTGTTCAGTAAAATGTTGCCCACTCCCCCACAAAGCACACGCTGCTCTTCTATCTAAGAGCAGTGTTAGTAAGAAGCAGTGAGTGACCTGCTCAACCCTTCTCTCGAAGTCAATCAAAGACCTGGGTGAATAGTTCTGTGGCGATTGCTCCTCCGACTGTCAGGGGGCGCTCCTGCCTTCTAACTTCAGCCGGTGTGCGGACGGGCGACAAAGTGCGGCGCTGGATTATTTGATTCCCGCTCCGGGAAGCTGCGGTGCTGGACTGAGTTCATTTCCACTCCAGGCCTCGGGAAGCTGAGGGGCGATTACAGCTCCGGCGCTGGATTTCGTTCATTCCCGCTTCGGGCAGCAGCGGTGCTGGACTGAGTTCATTTCTGCTTTGCTCCGCTCCGCTCCGTGTTTTTATTCCATTCTGTCAGTGACGGCTGGGGAAAGCGTTTCCATCCGGGGGCCGGCCGCTCGTGGCGGGATTTAAGCGCGGCCGAGGCCCCGCCCCTTCCTTTTCAGCTGTGACGGCGGCGCAAGCGGAGTCTGTGGCTGATCCGGTCCGTGCCCTCCTGACTCACCGCTGTTCGTTTACTTTTAAAGTCCCGAGCGAAGAAGTCGACGGATAAGTCGGTCAGGAAGTTACCATGGTGAGGGTGAAAGAATGGGATTGGATGGCGGGCGGGCTGCACAAATCCCAGGCCCGGGGCCTGCCTTCACGGGCTTTGTCCACGTGTTGCCCTTTCCGGCCTCGGTTTTGGCGGAATGGGAGGGCAGGAGGGATGGGGTATTTGCTGCGGTCGCTGTTGTATTGAATCTTCTGAGTGACTCCGTTAAAGGAGCTGATCTAATTCTTGTAGAGAAGGGAGGAGGTGTTGATCTAACAACCGATACATGGAAATAAAAACAATGTCGCAAGCTTTCCGCGGTTAACATCACGGAAAGTTTACTGCACAGAAGGAAGCACTTGGCCCATCGTGTGTGTGTGTGTGCGCGCCGGCCGGAAAACGAGCCACTCGGCCTAATTCCGCCGTCGAAAGTTAAGGGAGTATCCGAAGAGAAACGGTTTGTAGGTTATAAATCGGTTACCTTCCGGTACCACATTGTATTCGCTTCTGGGCCGTCTTCGGGACGGTTTATTGCATTCAAATTGGCATACATTTGTTGTTTACTCCTTGCCTTGCGGGTTTAAGCCATTTAGTTGACCAAATTTGTTTAGCTTCAAAACAAGTAACGCGTTTCTGTCTGGGAGGAATTTTTGTGGGAAGCTTCAAATTAGCTCATGAATGTGTTTCATGGGAGGCACATTTTAATTGAGGCATTGTTAATTTGGACATTGTGGGACTCAGTATATTGTAAATGCCAAGTTTCTTTTGCATAACTGGTGTAAGATGTTGATAAAATGGAAGTTTGTTATTTAGTCATAAAGTCATAGTTATACAGCACAGAAACAGGCCCTTCGGCCCAATGCGTCTGCGCCGACCATCCAGTACCCATCCAATCTAACCGATTTTCCCACACTTGGCCTTGTGGTGTTATGCTATGGCATTTCAAGTGCTCATCTAAATACTTACTAAATGCTGTGAGGGTTCCTGCCTCTACCACCCCTTCAGGCATTGTGTTCCAGATTTAAACCACCCCCTGGGTGAAAAGTTTCTTCCTCAACTCCTCTAAACCTCCTGCTCCTTACCTTAAATCCAAGCGCCCTGGTTATTGACCTTTCTGCAAAGAACATAGACTAGCTGTTCCACATTTCTTGTCATCCAAGGTTCCTTCACCCTACCATCCCTTCCCTGCCTCGTCGGGACAAACCTATCCAGCAGTCGCAGCAAGTGCTCCCTAAACAACCTCTGTCTTTCTGTCGTGCATTTCCCTGAGAACATCTGTTCCCAATTTATGCTCCCCAGTTCCTGCCTAATAGCATTGTAATTCCCCCTCCCCCAATTAAATATTTTCCCATCCCGTCTGCTCCTATCCCTCTGCATGACTATAGTAAAGGTCAGGGAGTTGTGATCACTATCACCGAAATGCTCTCCCACCGAGAGATCTGCCACCTGGCCTGGTTTGTTGCCAAGCACCAAATCCAATATAGCTTTCCCTCTAGTCGGCCTATCTACATATTAAGTCAGGAAACCTTCCTGGACACACCTGACAAAAACTGCTCCATCCAAACTATTTGCACAATCAATATTGGGGAAGTTGAAGTCACCCATGACAACAACTCTGTTACTTCTGCATCTTTCCAAAATCTGCCTCCCAATCTGTTCCTCCATGTCTCTGTTGCTATTGGGGGGGGTCTATAGAAAACTCCCAACAAAGTGACCCTTTCCTGTTTCTGACTTCCACCCATAATGACTCAGTAGACGAACCCTCCTTGATGGCCTCCCTTTCTGCAGCTGTGATACTATCCCTGATTAACAATGTCATGTTAAGCTTTTTTTGTGGGTACTTTTAAGTATCAATATTGGGGTATGTTAATTCAGGATTTTTTCCATGTGAAATTCTAAGAGAATTGTTAATGTGTAAACAATTCAGTTCATTTGGACATTTTGAATTTTGATCTTAATCTTGTGGTAATGTGAACAGGTATACTTCTAAACTGGCTTCTTCGCCTTATTTGGGAGGACAAGTTGTATAACTACTTTGAGAATTCTGTTCTGTTTATGCCATATGATTTTCTCTCCACCCCAAAACAGGCATTTAAAGATCCTGGCAAAGCACCTGTGGAACAGGAGGTTGCAATCCACCGCATTAGAATTACCTTGACCAGCCGGAATGTAAAATCACTTGAGAAAGGTAAGCATAACTTAATATAGTGGGATCGTTAAAATCAGCATTTAACAAATTTCCATAATAAATTGAGTTTATGGGTAATGAATCTGTAAATATTTGAGGCAAAAAAAATTGACATGTTTCTTGCCAAAAATTTGGTATGTGACATCAATTTTATGTGCCATGCTTTGTCATGGATGCAATACATGCACATCTCAACACTATTTTCAGCAGGGGAGAAAATAGACGCTGTGCAATTTGGATTTTTAAATGATCCAGAAAATGTCCATCTCTCTGGCGCTTTCAACTCAATGTAAAGTAGCTGTTCTCCATCTTTCTTGAAGTTGTTTCTCACTGACTTTCTCGCCCACCAGAAAACCTCAGATTTTTAAATTGGCAATGCAAACAGATTCTTCATCAACTAGATGAAGTGGTAAACGAGCCTTGGAGAAGATAAATCTTTGTACAAATAAGCAAAGCATTTTAAAAGGAACCAAGCTTTTGTACTGTACAGCTAATTGTCTCAGCTGTTGAATAAGCATCTTCCAATGTAAAAATTTGTGAAGCAAAATCTAATTGTTCTGACAAAACTACTGGGTTTTGTATTTGCTGGCAAGGAGGATATACTGTAAATGAAATAACATGATTGCTTTATACGCTATTCTGAGCCAGTTTTGATGGCAATATAAATTATAGATGTATGCTTTCTTCCCTAATACATTTGCTTCTCTCCAGTTTGTGCTGATCTAATTCGTGGTGCCAAAGAGAAGAATCTGAAGGTCAAGGGACCTGTTCGTATGCCCACCAAGGTGAGGTCTTTTATAGATAAAAGACTAAGGGAGGTCAGGTGTTTTGAGCAGCATTTTATTTTGACCTTGAAGTTGTGGGAAAATTGGAACATTGATGAAAACAGTTGTCAAAGGAGGGAAATGGGGGAAATTTGTGATTAGATTGATAAATGTCACTGCAGTCTCCAATTGGCTTTTCTTTTCAGTCTTGACTCTGGAGAAGGGCATTCTGATACAAGCAGAGACTTGGGCACATAATCTAGGTTGGCCCATAGTGTTGTACTGCCAGAGATGTAATCTGTTGGATGAAACTGGACTTGTTTCTCTTGGGCGTAAGCGGTCTCATGGCAATATTAAGAGCATGGGAGTTCTAATGATCTGCCTGACATTTAACTACTCAACCAATATTGCGTTTAAAAAAAAAAAAATCTAGTCACTTATCTTATTGCTGCTCTGTACTGTGTACAGTTTGCCATGTATGTTTTCCTGCATAACAGCAGTGAGTACACTTGAAAAATTACTTGGTTGTGAAGCATCTTGTGGTCTGAGGATGTTGAAGGGTGCTATATAATTACATATACTTTGTATGGGTTGGGTTTTGTGGCTGTTCTCATCTTAGACTTGGAATGTATTTGACAATTAAGAGCAAAATTTTCTTGGAAGCAGATTATAGCAATGGAGAGATGTGACTTCCATTTAAGGCTAGTATGGCAAGGGTTGTATGCTTTAGTCAGAGTCAGCGTTATACAGCACAGAAACGGGCCTTTCAGCCCAGAGTGTCTGTGCCGACCATCAAGCACCCATCCAATCGATCCCATTTTCCTGCACTTGGCCCGTAGCCTTGTATACTATGGCATTTCAAGTGCTCATCAAAATACTAAAATGTTGAGGGTTGTAAGGAGAGAAGGGGAGACTGTGGCATAGTGGAAATGTCACTGAACTAGTGATCAAGGCCCAGGCTAATGTATTGGGCCAGGCCTGGGTTCAGATCCCACCATGGTAGCTGGGGGAATTTAAATTCAATTAATTTAATAAGATCAAATTGAAAGCTAGTCTCAGCAATGGTGCCATGAAACTACCATTTTTTTTGTTTAAAACCCCCCCCCCCCCCATCTTGTTCACTAATCTCTTTTTAGGGCAGGAAATCTGCCATCCTTTTTTATATCGGAAGATAGGAACAGGAGTAGGCCATTCAGCCCGTCGAGCCTGTCCCGCCATTCAATGAGATCATGGCTGATCCGTGGCCTAACTCCATATACCTGCCTTTGGTCCATATCCCTTTATCTTTGCTTAACAAAAATCTGTATCTCAAATTTAAAATTAACAACTTCTTGCTTAACTGCTGTTTGTGGGAGAGAGTTCCAAACCTCTACCACCCTTTGCGTGAAGAAGTGCTTCCTAACATCTCTCCTGAACGGTCTGGCCCTAATTTTTAGACTATGCCCCCTAGTTTTAGAATCTCCAATCAGTGGAAATAGTTTATCTTTATCTAGCCTGTCTTTTTTTTCCTGTTAATATCTTGAAGACTTCAATCAGATCACCTCTTAACCTTCTAAATTCAAGCGAAAATAGGCCTAATTTGTGTAATTTCTCCTTGTAACTTAACCCCTGTAGTCCAGGTATCATTCTTGTAAACCTATGTTGCACTCCCTCCAAGGCCAATATATCCTTCCTGAGGTTTGGTGCCCAGAACTGCTCTCAGTACTCCAAGTGGGGTCTAACCAGGGTTCTGTGCAGCTGCAGCATAACCTGTGTCTTTATATTCCAATCCTCTAGATATAAAGGCTAGCATTCCATTAGCCTTTTTGATTATTTTCTGCAGTTGCTCATGGCATTTTAAAGATCTGTGCATCTGAACCCCCTGAGTCTCTTTGGACATCCACTGTACTTAACCTCTTCCCATTTAGAAAGTACCCTGCTCTATCCTTTTTTGGTCCAAAATGGATAACTTCACACTTGCCCGCATTGAAATCCATCTGCACAGTTTTGCCCACTCACCTAGTCTGTCAATATCTCTTTGCAATCTTATGCTATCATCTAGACTGTCTACAATGCTGCCTAACTTTGTATCATTGGCAAATTTGGATATATGACTTACTATGCCATCATCCAAGTCGTTAATGAATAATATGAATAATTGAGGCCCCAACACAGATCCCTGCAGCACACCACTAGTTACATCCTGTCAATCGGAGTACTTACCCATTATCCCCACTCTCTGTCGCACACATGACTTGAGACCAACAGCAATGTGGTTGACTCTTAACTGTCCTCTGAAATGACCTAGCAAACGACTTGGTTCAAAGCAGCTAGGGATGAGCAACAAAAATGCTGGCCAGCCAGCAATGCTCACATCCCATGAAAGAATAAGAAATCTGAAAGATGTAGATCTGGACAGTTAAGCAGGTACAATAAACAATGACGGCAAATTGTATGTTAGCTTTTATTGCAAGGGGATTGGAGTACAAGAATAAGGAAGTCTTGCTGCACTTTTATAGGGCTTTGGTGTGACTGCACCTGGAGTACAGTGTACAGTTTTGGTCACCTTAGCCAAGGAAGGATATACATGGCTTGGAGGAAGTGTAACAAAGGTTTGCTAGATTGCTGCCTGGGATGAGGGCTGTCCTATGAAGAGATTGAGTAGAATGGTCCTGTACTCTGGAGTGTAAAATGAGAAGTGATATTAAAACATAAAAATTCTTAAGAGGGTCAACAGGATAGCTGCTTGAAAGACTTCTTTTCTGGGCTGGAGTGTAGAATTGGGGCATGGTCTCAGGATAGGGGCTGGCCATTTAGGACTGAGAAATTTCTTGTAAATTCTGTACCCCAGAGGGCTGTGGATACTCAGTTGTTCACGACATTGATAGATTTTTGGGCAGTAAGCAAATTAAGGGATATGGCAGGAAAGTGAAGTTGAAGTTCAGCTGGGATGTTGCTGAATGGTGGAGGTGAGGGATTGTACAGCCAACTTGCTTTTCTTTCTAGCAACAGTAGAACTCTGACAAATAATGATTCCTATATTACAATCATGAGTAGTTTAAGTATATTGACTAATGAGCTTGAGGACATCCTGCAGTTGTGGAAGGTGCTATATAATGCATTTCTTTTGATGGCAGAACAGAATGGCTTAGGGTGGAGCCGTGGGAAAGTTAATGGAAAGGGTTTGTGGTGAGACATCGACTAATGTTCTGTTTTTTAATCTGGCCAGTCAGGAATGGCTTTGGTAAAATGTTATGAATTTGTCCAAAATGTCTGACTGCAAACCAGAGTAAAAGTATTGGCAGTGTCTGATTATTGGAATATTCAGTTTAAGAAGTCTTGCTTAGGGAGCAAGATCATTTGTGGTTCAACTGTGCTGATTAACTAAATGAAGAACGACATGCAGCATTTGAGTTCAACTTGGGTTTTCTCCTATGCATTTGGATTACTTGCCATGTGATATGTGCTATTTAACACCTAACCAGGAGAGGTTATCTGACTGGTCACTTTAGATGCTGACTATCTTATCTTTGTGTGGTGATCCAAATGGGTGGTACATTGATTATTTTAAGTGCTAATGTCTGACTGAAATTGATTTTTTTTTTTGTCAGCTGGGGAAAATTGTGAAATTTAGTTGGGAAGTACTGTAAATTTCCACATAATTGAGCATTGGATTCCAACCCACACCCCCAGTACCTCCAATTCTAAAATCTAATAGGAGATAGTGAACTGTCATATGCGTGCAGTTGTTACAACCTGGTATGAAAATGGTCTGTTACTGTCTTCACCTTGTCTTATTGTAACAGTTTAATTTTAAACACAATGTTTTGAGCTTCCCTTTTTGTGATTCCTTGTTCAGTTTTACAATTATAAGACAAATAAACCAATTCACAGGCTCTCTGGTTTAAAGGAAGATTAAATTTTATTAAAACTTGAACTCTAATACAGTTCATGTCTGCGGATATATGACACGCCCACACGGGCATGCACACACGATACACACATGCAAATAGGGACAGAAAAGATAAGGTGGAACAGTTTGAGGCCATATCTTGTAGTGCTTAGAGCTCACTAGTCCTTTTTGTAAGTAGTCTTGCTTTTTGTTGGGGCCTAGTATTTGTCTTAAACCTTGTTCACGTATGAGACCGTTCTCCCTTTGAGTTTGTATCTTCAAGATTCAGGTCTGTGGGAAAGAGATGGAAGGGGGCAGACAGACAGGAGTGGAGATGTTCAGTCCATGAGTACACTGTTCTCTGTTCCAATTCCTTTGGGAGTTCAAATTCAAAAATACTCCCAGGTTGTCCAGCAGGTTAGTCATGTGACTAGCTCCATATATGAAACCGTCTCCTGCGAAGTTTGTGGATTGTGCTGCAGTCTCTGGAATGCTATCTCCCCCACCTTCAATGTCCTGGTAAACAAAAGCTCATTGGTTGAATGAGCTGGGCATGGCCCTTTGTCCCTTAATCCAACACTTGGTTACCATGGAAATGTCTTTCCAGTCAGTGGCTTGCAGTTTGAAGTTTTAATGCTCATGGTGAAATCATGTCTCAATCTTGGTAGGTGGGGGGGGGGGGGGTTTGCCTGACACAGTAATTAGCTGTCAATTATTGGATAGAACATTGGCTCAGTGCAGTGACTTGTATAGGCAGAAGTTACAGCCATTTTATCAGTAAGGTCCTGGGAGTAGTGCTGTGATGGACCAGCATCTTTACTAGTCATCAGAATAGGTAGACGAGACCTCTGAACACTTGAAACGCCAAGTGCTGGAAAATGGGATTAGATTGTATGGGTGCTTGATGGTTGATACAGGTGCATTGGGCTGAAGGACCTGTTTGTGCTGTAAAACTCTGACTCTGGTTTCTCATGGATGTTACAGTGCAACACTTCCTGCAGTACTGCATTGGACCGTCTCTGTAGAGGTCAAACTTTGGAATTGTGCTTGCTCCCATGACCTTTGAGACGAGTATCAGCTGAGCTAAATTGATAACTTCCAGCTGGGTCAGAACTTGCAGGATAAAAGCAAAATACTGCGGATGCTGGAAATCTGAAACAAAAACAAGAAATGCTGGAGTCACTCAGCAGGTCTGGCAGCATCTATGGAAAGAGAAGCAGAGTTAACGTTTCGGGTCAGTGACCCTTCTTCGGAACTTGCAGGAGTCTTGCTACAGATTGCCATTCCAGTACAGTTGCAGTACTGTGATTTCAACATCTTTTGAACAGCAAGATCAGCTGTTTGTACTGAATTTTTCTTCTGGGTAGAATTTTAAATACCTAATACTTCATTATGGTTACTATTGACATCAAAGAATATGGGGGTAGTGGGGGGCAGGGGAGAGGTGTAGAGGTAGATCAGCTATGATCTGTTTGAATGGTGGAGCAGGCTCCTTGGGCCGATTTGTTCTACTGCTTCCTATGATCCTATAAAATAATTCTTGAATTTGATCAGTCACCCAATCTGAAGTTACTTAGTTTGCCATCTTTCCTTTCTGACAGTTCACTTGAATGTTAATTCTTTAAATGGATGCAGTTCAAAATGTTATGGTCTCCTGCAGAACCATTGTAGCTAAATTTACATAATCTGCTTTATACTTTATTTCAGACTCTGCGTATCACAACAAGAAAGACTCCTTGTGGTGAAGGTTCCAAAACCTGGGATCGTTTCCAAATGAGGATCCACAAGCGTCTAATAGATTTACATAGTCCATCTGAAATTGTGAAACAGATCACCTCCATCAGTATCGAGCCTGGTGTTGAAGTAGAAGTTACAATTGCTGATGCTTAAATGTCTATGGAGATGCATACAATAAAAGTTTAAAACCCTATTGTGCTTTTCCTAATCTAGATTTATTAATTTTTTACAAGGACATTCAAATCAAAATAGGCTTTTCATCAGTGAAACCTAATTTTTTGTGACTTTCTCCCAAGTGTTTATACTGCAGGGCTAATTCAGCAAAAATTTAATCAGAAATAGGAGTAGGCCATTTGGCCCCTTGTGCCTGCTTTACCGTTTTATACTGTGGTTGGTCTGATTATAGCTTTAACTCCACTTTCCTGCCTCTCCCCATAACTGTGACTCCCTTGTACATCAAAAATTTAAGTCAGCCTTGAAATATATTCAATGAGCATCCGGAAGAAATTCCTCTTCTGTTAAATGGAAGCTCCCTTATTTTAATAGTGCCCCCTAGTTCTAGATTTCTCCTTGAGGGGTAACATTCTCTGACATCTACTGTCAAGCTTCAATTTGATTTTAATAAGATCACCTCTCATTCATTCTAAACTCCAATGAGTGTAGGCCCAACCTGCTTAACCATTCCTCAAAGGCAACCCATTCATCAGAAATCAGCCCAGTGAACCTCTGAACTAATGCAAGTATATTGTCAAATAAGACCAAAACATAACTAGTAGATTTGCAAACACATTCGTGTCACGGCATTACAAATGACCTAAAATGGTAGTGTAGCCACCTCTGTTAAGTCATAAGCAAAACTCCCCTTGAATTTTGAGTAAGATAAATATATTGCCAAGCTACTGTGAAACCCTGTTCACCCATATTTTACGTTATCAGTCTTGCTAATTGGTTTGGGGTCAAACGAAACTTTTTTGGTTTTATAATTTTGTAAAAATCTTTCCCAACCTTGGATGTAATTGGTTAGAACTACAAATACCAAATTTAGTTCTGAAGAGGATTACTTTTCCTATTGATTCTAAACTATACCCAATGGTGATATGTTATGACAGTAAACTGATGGGATCTTTGCTTAACGATCTTGTCACAACCATAAAGTGCCCATCGTGTGCAGCTTTCAACAAAGTTGTTAGCTCCTTTTTTGTTGTATCCTTGGTTTTTGTACAAGCAGTGGTGTCTTGCTATCTTTAATAACAAATGTAATTAAATAATGGATGTGAAGCATCCAAGGATAGAGGAAAGTAAAGGTGTAAATTGCAGAGGCACACAAGTTTCTAATCCTTAAGATACAGGTGTGCTGGAGAAATGTAAATATTACACCCTTAATCAAAAAAACATGCAAGGAGAAGACCAGCAAATCCAGGCCAATCAATTTAACTTTTTTGAGATGATAATTTGGGGCACAATTTGGACACGTGAAATAAGGAAAGCCAGCACTGATATGGGCATATTGTGCTTCATGGATGTCCTTGAGCTTTTTTGATGAGATAATAGAGGTTTGATAGGTACATGAACTTACAAAAAGCATTTGATAAAAGTGCCACATAACAGGCTTGTCAGCAAAGTTAAGAGCCCACAGGATGAAGGGAACATGGATACAAAATTGGCTGAGTAACAAACCGGAGTTGTGAACAGTTCTTTTGGACTGGAGGAAGGTTATATGATAGGGTTTCCCAGGAGTCAGTGTTGGGCCCTGTGCTTTTCTTGATATATTAATGGGTGACTTGGGTGTACAGGGCACAAATTCAAAATTTGCACAGATGCCACAGAACTTGCAAGTATTGTGAACTACAAGAAGGATACTGATAGACTTCAAGAGGACATAGGCTGATGGAATGGGTAGACAAATAGCAAGTGAACTTGAATGTAGAAAAGTATGAAGTAATTCATTTTGGTAGGAAGAAGGAGGCGAGGCAATATAAATTAAAGGATACAATTCTAAAGGGAGTGCAGGAGCTGAGGGATCTGGGGGTACATGTGCACAAATATTGGAGGTTGCAGGGTAGGTTGAGAAAGCTGTTACAGGATATGGGATCCTGTGCTTTATAAATGGGGCATCAAGCACAAAAACAAGAAAGTTATGATAAACCTGTGTAAAAAGCTGGTTTGGTCTCAACTCGAGTATTGTGTGCAGGTCTGGGCACACACTACCGGAAGGATGTTATGGCATTAGAGAGGGTGCAGGAAAGATTCATGTGAATGGTTCCAGGGATGAGGAACTTAAGTTACATTGATAGGTTGGAGAAACTGGATCTGTTCCTCTTTGAAAAGAAATTAAGAGATTTGATAGAGGTGTTCAAAATCATGGCTCTGGATAGAGTAGATAGGGAGAAACAGTTCCCATTGCCTGAAGGATCCAGAACAGAGGACACCGATTTAAGGTGGTTGGTAAAAGAAGCAACAGAGATATGAGGAAAACCTTTTTTATGCAGTGAGAGTGTGGTGGAGGCAGATTCAATTGAGGCCTTCAACAGAGAATTGGATAATTATCTGAAGAGAAAACATTTGCAGGGTTATAGGGAAAAGGCAGGGGAGTGGGACTAGGTGAGTTGCTCTTGCAGAGAGCTGGCACAGACACAACGGGCCAAATGGCCTTTTGTGTTTTAACCATTCTATGAATGAAATTTAATTAACACCTGGTAAGGTCATATTTGTAGCTATGCAGTCCCTGCAGACAGCACTGTTCAATGTCACAATTACACTTGAGTAGAGAATGTTGTGTCCCCAGTTTTTGCAGAGATCTTAAATAGATCAAACTATATTGATCCAACAATTTCAAACACTGGAACTGGTCAGAAATGTGGGGAATAACTGCTTATTCAACCATGTGTTAATCAGACCAAATTACCATTGCGAACTAATGTTGCAAAGACTGAATAGGAATTTTTTTTTGGTTGCTCTCATTTATCAACAATTAGTATTTAGACTTAACTGCAGTTCAAATCCAGCAAGGCACAAGTTCTAGAGGAAGGCAATGCAGTCAGATGCTGGTCAAGATAGGTGTATTGTGTTTGTCTATTCTGTAACGAGTATTCCTTTGATTTACACAAAGCCCTACTGCTGCAACCACCAGTTACAGCTCTGCACATTCCTTTTTTGATGCATATAAAACTACTTCATTGTGCTCCATCACCCTCCATCCAATCCATTTTGGCTCAAATGAATGTATGATCCACTCCATCCTTTAATTCACTGGAGCAATTTGCCTCTATGCCTACAGTTAAGATTTTACACCCCAGATAGCTGTTTCATATAGTCACTAAAAGCTTTGACTGTATTTAGGTCAACTGTAATTAACACCATCTAGTACCCAATCTTCTGACTCACTTGTGTGATCCTCACTGCACATCCTCTTGTCCAATCCATTTTGATAAATATATGTCATGTTTTCATGGAGGGTGTCAGTTTATTTTTACAACAGCATAGCAGGCCTCTGTATTTTGACACTCATTCAAGCAGATTCTTGATCAATCAAATGCTTAAGCATTATCCAGTCCCTTATTTGTTACTGCTAAGGTATAAAGTCATGTGATAGTCCTAGAGCTACAAGAAATAATTATGTTCATGGAATTTCTTGCATTTCTACTTCTACTTTTATAACTACCTTAAATTCAGATTTAAAGAACCTTAACAGTACCCGGCATGAGAAATTACAGAGGCTTTTTCTTTTACTTTGCCGACTTTGCATTGCACACAAGATCAGGGGGCAGGTTGTTCAACCTTGCCCGTCTAAGAGCGAAGTCCAAAGTATGGAAAGTCCTCATCAGGGAACTCCTCTTTGCTGACGATGCTGCTTTAACATCTCACACTGAAGAGTGCCTGCAGAGTCTCATCGACAGGTTTGCGGCTGCCTGCAATGAATTTGGCCGAACCATCAGCCTCAAGACACATTGTACAGTGAGCTCGCCACTGGTATCAGACCCATCGGCCGTCCATGTCTCCGCTTTAAAAACGTCTGCAAACGCGACATGAAATCCTGTGACATTGATCACAAGTCGTGGGAGTCAGTTGCCAGCGATCGCCAGAGCTGGCGGACAGCCATAAAGGCGGGGCTAAAGTGTGGCGAGTCGAAGAGACTTAGCAGTTGGCAGGAAAAAAGACAGAGGCGCAAGGGGAGAGCCAACTATGCAACAGCCCTGACAAACAAATTTCTCTGCAGCACCTGTGGAAGAGCCTGTCACTCTAGAATTGGCCTTTATAGCCACTCCAGGCGCTGCTTCACAAACCACTGACCACCTCCAGGCGCGTATCCATTGTCTCTCGAGATAAGGAGGCCCGAAAGAACTTTGCATTCAACAGTGATACTTCAAGTACAAATAGAAAGTCCATAATGAAAAAGAACCCTTTGCTGCTAGAGAAACTATTCAGGAATTGGGAGGAGAGGTGATAGTATAATCCGTCAACTTCAAAACAGCATTTGATTGAAGTGTATAAGCAAAACAGATCAGTGGAAAAACATACAGAGGCTGGAATTATGCCTGACATATGGGAAAATGCTTGTGGTTCTTGGAGACCAATCATTGCAATGTCCTGGACATGACTGCCAGCTATACTACTGTTGTAAGGTCAGGAATGTTCCTGTTTGCTGACGATTCTACAATGTTCAGTTCCATTCACTGCTCCTTCATAATTAAGCTACTCAAATGCCAGTCTACAGGGCTTGGATAACATCCAGGCTTGGGTTAACAAGTGGCAGAAAGCATTTGCACCACATAACAACCTTTTTTAATATAGCGCCTTTAATGTAGTCAAATGTTCCAAGTGCATCACAGAGGTGTAATCAAACAAAGTTGTGTCAAAGAAGGAGATTTAGGAACTTTGACTGAAGACTTGGTCTTAGGGGGAGAGAGATGGAAGGTTTAGGAAGTGAATTGCAGAGAATGGCAGTTGTAGGCATGGCTGCCAATGCTGGTTAAAGTCAGGCTCGGATATAAAATTAAAACCCAACTCGGGCCCGAGTCGTTTAATTTTGTTTTTGCCCCCGACCCGACACAAATATTCTTAATCCGTTCTGGCAGTGGCTATTCCTGCAGGTGGAGTTGTGGGGAATCATGGGTAAGCCTGATCCCGTGACTTCCCAGAAGCAACACTGTCCAGCCCGACCTGAGCCCAAATGCTGGACTTGGAATATAGACCCCACCCGACCTGAACCTTGGTTCGGGTTGGGCAGCCAGGCTTTAGTGGTGGTTCCACACAAAAAAAAGGAGCCAGAGGGATGGAGAGTTTGGGGTTGCAGGGCTGGAGGAGGTTAAATATATAGGTAGGGCTGAGGCAATGAAGTAATTTAAACACAATAATGAAAATTAAATTTGTGGCACAGGGAACTGGAAGCCAAAGTTGGTCAGTGAGAGCTGTGATGATAAGTGCGCAGGATTTGCTGTGGAATAGGATATGAGCATCATAATTTTGGAGGAGTTAGTTTATGGAAGATGGGACAGTATTGAAACAGCAGCTGACAAAGGCATGGATGAGCATTTTAACAGCAGATTGGCTGAGCTAGGGATAGAGGTGGGTGATGATATGGTTCTGTTGATAGTATGCTCACCTCAAAATCACAAGGTTCCAGGTTCAAATCCCACTCCAAGACTTGAGCACAAAAATCAAGGCTAACACTTCAGGGCAGTACTGAGGGAGTGCTGTACAGTCAGAGGTGCATCTCTCAGATGAGGTGTTAAACCAAGGCCCTATCGGCTTGTTTGAGTGGATGTAAAAGATCCCATGACGCTATTTTGAAGAAGAGCAGGGGAGTTATCCATGGGTGTCCTAGCCAATATTTATCCCTCAATCAACATCACAATGACAGATTATCTGGTTATTATCACATTGCTGTTTGTGGGAGTTTGCTGTGCACATACTGGCTGCATGTTTCCTGCATTACAACAGCGACTACATTTCAAAAAGTACTTCATTGGCTGTAAAGCATCCAGTGGTAATGAAAGGCGCTATATAATGCAAGTCATTTTTTGTGTGGAACTAGGTGGTCTTTATGATGGAGAGGATATGGGGTCAGAAGCTTAGCTTGGGGTGTAAGAGACTTCCGAAGTTGTATTTAGTTTTGTTCAGCTTAAGACAGTAGCTAGGGAAGTGTCAAGGGTATAGAGTTTGTGGCAGGGGCAAAGACAATGAACATCCCAATGTTTAGTTGGAAAAAATGAAAGGTCATCTGTTATAAGGGACTGCCAATTACCATCTCCAACAGGAAAAGTCCAACCACCTCCTCCTGACTATGTATGACATCATGATTACCAAGTCCCCTGCAATCAGCAGCTTGGGGGACACCACTCGCCAGAAGGTTAACTGGACCAGTAGCTATGAGCAGGGCAGAGACTGTGTACTTTATAACGAGTGGCATACTTCCTGCCCCCTCAAAACCTCTGGGAATAGAAGGATATAGGAGCAGGGTCCGAAGAGGTAATTAGAATGGAGGAGGCTCATGTTGACTGTAAACACTGAGCATGACCAGTTGGACCAAATTGCCTGTTTCTGTGTAGTAGATCTTATATAATTCGATGTACACGGTGCAAGTCAGATATGTGATGGAATACTCAGCATTCACCTGGCTGGGTGCAGCTGCATTGACACTCATGGACTTCCAACAACATCCAGGACAAGGCAGTTTGTTTGATTGGCACTCTTGCCACTGAACTCAATATCAACCACTGCTGCATTGTAGCTGTAATACGTACATACAGGATACGCTGCAGCAACATGCCTAGCTTACTTCAGCAGCTCCTGAGTTCCTACAAGTTGCACACCAATCTGATTTGGAGACATACTTACATTCGTTCATCGCTGCTAGGTCAAGATAATAGAAATCCCTAACTAACATCATCATTATAGCGGTACCATCACTACAAAGACTGCAGAACTTGAAGGAAAAAAACCACGACATTCTCAGGACAACTAAGGTTGGAAGAAATGTGATCTTGTCAGGGTTGCCCACACCCTGAAAACAAATCAAAAATGTTTGGCTTTTTAACGTGTGCTTACAGGTAGCTAAATTTTATTTTGCAACATTATGCCCTTTTTTTCTCCAGGATTGAATTTGTACTGAAAAAAAAAACACATTTCTGATGTTCCTGTTTCCAAGGAGCCTTTGTTATTTTATTCTTAAGAGATAACTTTGATTTTAGGTTCAGGCCGGACTTTGAGAGTTTTAATCTTACTGATAGTCTTAAGAAATTTAGTCCTAATTTTAGTCCAGTCTTTTAGTTTCAAATTAGCATTATCTTTTAGTTTTAATCCTGTAAAGTGTTAAAAAAAATTAAATTTTGCTTTCCATATATTTGTTCTCATCTTTTCAGATACGTTTTCATAATATATGTTTAAATAAAATGTAATAGTCATTGTTTTACATCTCACACAAATCACAAGCTCATAAGGGATGTTATGAAATACTAAAATGGAGCTTGAAATGATTAAGATGTTATTAGTCCATTTCAATTTCTGATGCAGATCTAATAAAATTGGATATGTTGTGTGGTTTTACTATAATATACATTTTGATCATGGTAAACCAGTTTTCAGAATGCCAGTTGATGCCATTTCAACTACAGAAAAAGATTGTTTTCCTTTCAACAAAAATCAATAAAGTTAAAGATACTTTGAACAAGATGTGAAATAAATGGATCATAATTTGCTGAGCATCTTAGGGCATCTGCTGTTTGTTCTATTGCATTTGCAAGTTTAAGATTTTAAATATTTTTCATGGCAAGTTACTGAAATTGTGACTTGATAAGAGCATAGCAACAGAAACAGGGCAGTTAGTACCTAACTGAATAGAGCAACCAACTGTGTATCACCTTTACTAATCAGATTGAAGGTTTGCGAAATAAGCAGTACAAGGATTGAGAAGGAAGTGTAAATTACAGTGAATGACTTCAATACCAAATCAAGTACAAAAAAATAAATAAAGAGAGGGAAAGAAAGGTTAGGCTAAGAGAGAGAAAAAAAAGAGGCAGAAAGGAAAAGTTTAAAAGGTAAAATTTAAAAATTTTACTTTTTTAAAATCTCCAACAATTAGTACCTGAAGGAATGAGACTCCATACTTGCAATAGTTAATTTTTAGTACCAGCGAGGATGATTGGCAGTATTTAACAGTATCACATCATTAAAAGAGTACCTAGACTTGAAGTGACAAGACTTAACTTTCTGTGGTGAAATTAGATTGTCTTCTTTGGCCTCCTTATCTCGAGACACAATGGGTAAGTGCCTGGAGGTGGTCAGTGGTGTGTGGAGCAGCGCCTGGAGTGGCTATAAAGGCCAATTCTAGAGTGACAGACTCTTCCACAGGTGCTGCAGAAAAATTTGTTTGTCGGGGCTGTTACACAGTTGGCTCTCCCCTTGCGCCTCTGTCTTTTTTCCTGCCAACTGCTAAGTCGCTTCGACTCGCCACATTTTAGCCCCGCCTTTATGGCTGTCCGCCAGCTCTGGCGATCGCTAGCAACTGACTCCCACGACTTGTGATCAATGTCACAGGATTTCATGTCGCGTTTGCAGACGTCTTTAAAGCGGAGACATGGACGGCCGATGGGTCTGATACCAGTGGCGAGCTTGCTGTACAATGTGTCTTTGGGGATCCTGCCATCTTCCATATGGCTCACATGGCCAAGCCATCTCAAGCGCCGCTGACTCAGTAGTGTGTATATGCTGGGGATGTTGGCCGCCTCGAGGATTTCTGTGTTGGAGATACGGTCCTGCCACCTGATGCCAAGTATTCTCCGGAGGCAGCGAAGATGGAATGAATTGAGACGTCGCTCTTGGCTGACATACGTTGTCCAGGCCTCGCTGCCATAGAGCAAGGTACTGAGGACACAGGCTTGATACACTCGGACTTTTGTGTTCCGTGTCAGTGCGCCATTTTCCCACACTCTCTTGGCCAGTCTGGACATAGCAGTGGAAGCCTTTCCCATGCGCTTGTTGATTTCTGCATCTAGAGACAGGTTACTGGTGATAGTTGAGCCTAGGTAGGTGAACTCTTGAACCACTTCCAGAGTGTGGTCGCCAATATTGATGGATGGAGCATTTCTGACGTCCTGCCCCATGATGTTCGTTTTCTTGAGGCTGATGGTTAGGCCAAATTCATTGCAGGCAGCCGCAAACCTATCGATGAGAATCTGCAGGCACTCTTCAGTGTGAGATGTTAAAGCAGCATCGTCAGCAAAGAGGAGTTCCCTGATGAGGACTTTCCATACTTTGGACTTCGCTCTTAGACGGGCAAGGTTGAACAACCTGCCCCCTGATCTTGTGTGGAGGAAAATTCCTTCTTCCGAGGACCTGAACGCATGTGAAAGCAGTAGGGAGAAGAAAATCCCAAAAAGTCCCAAAAAGTGTGGGTGCGAGAACACAGCCCTGTTTCACGCCACTCAGGATAGGAAAGGGGTCTGATGAGGAGTCACCATGTTGAATTGTGCCTTTCATATTGTCATGGAATGAGGTGATGATACTTAGTAGCTTTGGTGGGCATCCAATCTTTTCTAGTAGTCTGAAGAGACCACGTCTGCTGACGAGGTCAAAGGCTTTGGTGAGATCAATGAAAGCAATGCAGAGGGCATCTGTTGTTTGCGGCATTTCTCCTGTATCTGACGAAGGGAGAACAGCATGTCAACGGTCGATCTCTCTGCACGAAAGCCACACTGTGCCTCAGGGTAGACGCGCTCGGCTAGCTTCTGGAGCCTGTTTAGAGCGACTTGAGCAAAGACTTTCCTCACTATGCTGAGCAGGGAGATTCCACGGTAGTTGTTGCAGTCACCTCGGTCACCTTTGTTTTTATAGAGGGTGATGATATTGGCATCGCGCATGTCCTGACGTACTGCTCCCTCGTCCCAGCACAGGCATAGCAGTTCATGTAGTGCTGAGAGTATAGCAGGCTTGGCACTCTTGATTATTTCAGGGGTAATGCTGTCCTTCCCAGGGGCTTTTCCGCTGGCTAGAGAATCAATGGCATCACTGAGTTCCGATTTGGTTGGCTGTATGTCCAGCTCATCCATGACTGGTAGAGGCTGGGCTGCATTGAGGGCAGTCTCAGTGACAACATTCTCCCTGGCAGTATTTAACAGTATCACATCATTAAAAGAGTACCTAGACTTGAAGTGACAAGACTTAACTTTCTGTGGTGAAATTAGATTGTATCTACTGTGCAAATACAGCAACGTCATGCCATTCAATTCATTTCCATGGCGAGTTGGACATTTTCACAAAGCTAACAGCATAGCGTTGAAACTCAAACAGCAACTTTTGGAACCACATTTAACTGTGCATCTACCCCTTGCCTGAAATTGCTATATCATTTGTGCATAAATAATGGTGATGCCATCAACCTTACTGTTAATTTAACAACAAATTCTGACCTAATATTGCTAACATTTATTGTGTCAAATGTTCAATGATGTATCTTTAAAAAAAGTTCATGTGGTCATCTTCTTGATACTGTGTTCAGAAATTGAACGCAATGTTGAAATAACATTAAACCTTAGAATACTGAAACAAAGATTAAACCTTCTGGTCTGTGATATGTATAGACTGCAATTCAGTCACCAAAGATGTTTACTGCATCTAACATTAACATTGAGTCAAATTCATATCTTTGAAACTAATACAGAAAAGTGATAAAGAGCATCAATGTGTAGAACAGTTTAACTTTCAATTGGTAATTTCAGAGATTGTTCACTGGAACACACTACCTGAAGGGATGGTAGAGTCAGGAACCCTCACAATATTTAAGAAGTATTTCGATGAGCACTTGAAACACCATAGCATACAAGGCTACGGGCCAATTGCTGGAAAATGGGATCAGAATAGATAGGTGCTTGATGGCCGGCACAGACGCGATGGGCCGCAGGGCCTGTTTCTGTGCTGTATAACTCTATGACTAATGAAACAAAGAGGCTAAGCATAAAAGCAAAATACTGCGGATGCTGGAAATCTGAAATAAAAACAAGAAATGCTGGAACCACTCAGCAGGTCTGGCAGCATCTGTGAAAAGAGAAGCAGAGTTAACGTTTCGGGTCAGTGACCCTTCTTCGGAACTGGAGGCTAGGCACATTGTTGCAAATTAACTGCATCTTCCAGTATCAACATCTCTTTAAATCTGTACTCTATTTTCTAAGTTAATCTATATTTTAAATTAATGTTTAGCATTTGGCAATGGTATTTATTACAAAGGGGATTTTTCAGTTTAAGAACGGTTCCTTTAAAAATAAATTAATATCGCGTCAACAGCAGGTGCCAATGGTTCCCAACTTAAAGGAGAAACATGTCTTTTTAAAAGAAGCTATTTGTCCAGTAAAATAGTGACAAATACTGGTGTTTTAAATTTTTCTGCGCCGTGAGTATGGACTAATTTTTTTCACTTTACATTATTTAAAAGGCTGAGGGAAATTTCACACTTTTCCCCCCCAAGAGCTGTGATTGGGAAGCACTAACAATTGTCTCCAAATTAAAGCGCCGCTGAGTTTGACTTTTTAAAGCTGTGGGTAAATGTTTTACACGCTAATATTCCGAACTTCTGCTGTTTCATGTTTTTGAACTTTCAAAACTTTCCGCGTTTTTGACAGATCAATTCTGTGTGTTTGGCTGCCTGTGACCTGCCATTGATTTAATACTAAGACGATGTGAGTATAAACTTTCACCAGGATGTTTCGACACAGCCACAGGCCATTGGATAGATTCAGTCCACGCCCAATACTAAACCCTTTATCCCTGAGTCGGTGTTAAATGCTTCGATTTCATTGCAATTCAGACACTCAATCGTGTCAAATTACTTTATTCAAGGTTTATGCGTTTCTGGGGCTCCATTTTCCTGTAATTCCGATAGCATATGTTTCAGGTGGGACTTGAGACGTGTACAAAATGAACTTCAATCTTTTTGTACATTTTTCCATATTATAGGGTGGGGAAGTTCAGGAGACACTGTGGCTTGAATTAAATCCTAAACAGAATTCAACTTTTTTTTTTTACCTCTTCAGCAATTTCTGTTTTGTTTTTCCTGGGGAATTATAGAAATCATGTTCTCTCAGTCTGAAGAGCCGTGTTCTACATTTCCTGAACTGCAAGATGCACAAAGTCAGGAGCAGCTGCCATGTGATTTGTTAGATGAGTTCTCTACTCCACAATGTTTAAAGGTTGGTCCTTCATGTTTTTAGTTTAGGATATGACCTATCCTGAACTGCTGCCAGTTTTTGTCTGACTTACTGTCTTGGTCTTGTGTTTAATCCGAACAGGCTCATAGTCGGGTGAAAAGCAGTTTACCTATTGATGAGGATCAACATCTGAAGGTGTATTTGAGAGTGAGACCATTTTTTAAAACCGAATTGGCCAATAATGAAGCCAAGGTTAGCAAATGCAATCGATGTGTGATGGGACTTATTTCATGATGTGTATATAGACAAATATTATTTATCTTTTAAATAATTTGAAAGAGAAATTTCAATATAATTCATCTGTCAAGATTGATAGGTTGGCTATTCATTTTTTTTTGTGGGGTGGGTGGGGGATTTTATTTATCCTCCAGCAAGAATTCTGAAGCCCATGTTACTGCATTTTAGTATGATTAACATAACCAATTTTAGAACTGTTTTGAGCATAGATCCATAGAACAGCATCTGGGCAACACCTTTTAAAAATATATTTTTTTAAAAAAAGCTTTATTCCAGCACAGAACATGAAGTATTAAAGGGCCGTCTTCCTCTGTGGGGTAGCACTCTTGCCTCTGATCAGAATGTCATGGATTCAAGGCTTACTCCAGGATTAGAATACACATTCTGTGCTCCTTTTTGCCTGTTCAGTTGATGTAAAAGATTCCATGATGCCTGCCACTCTTATTGTTTGTGGGACTGTGCTATGTGCTAAATTGGCTGCTTGTCTTTGCCTACAAACAAGTGCTACGCCTCAAAAGTAATGATTTGGTTGTGAAGTGCTTTGGACAACTTAAGATTGTGAAAGATACTATACATTCCTCTTTTCCTCTGCTAACATGTTGCAGGCCATATTTTTTGGAAGCTTCATGGAAGAAAATTTTTTTAATGTAAAAAAAAACTTAAATTTGCCATAACATACTTGTATGACCAGCTCTGGGAGCAGCTTTTTAGCTAGGATGAGATGTTGCAGATAATTCTATTGGGATTCCTTACATGAATGAATAAATTATGTCTGTTTGCTGCAACGGTGGTATTAATTTAATCCATTAAAACTTGGCAAAATGGAAGTGGTCTTATTGCAATAACCTTCCATTGTTTGGGGGGGGGGTTGCGGGTAGTGAGTTAGTGGCATAACTTAATGAAGAATAAAATGTGGTTATTTTTAATGTTCTATGGTTCTTATCAAAGTCACATGACAACCTATGCTATTGTGACAAAGGTAACTTATCCCTTCTTTACCTGTCTGCAGCTTTTGACACAGTTGACCACACCATCCTCCTCTCAAGCCTCCCCACTGTTATCCAGCTGGGTGGGACTGCTCTCGCTTGCTTCCATTTTTATCTAGCTAATAAAAGAAGCAATGGCTTCTTTTCCTGCTCCTGCACATTACCTCTGGTGTACCCCAAGGTGCTCCCTCTTATTTTCTCATCTACATGCTGCCCCTAGGTGACATCATCCAAAACCACAGCATTAGTTTTCTCATGTATGCTGACAACACCCAGCTCTACCTCACCATCACCACCACCTCTCTGAATCCTCTACATTTACTAAATTATCAGACTGCTAATCTGACATCCAATACCGGATGATCAGAAATTTCCTCTAATTTAATATTTAGAAGATTAAAGCCTTTGTTTTCGGTCTCCCCTCCAAACTCTGTTCCCTAGTTACTGAGTCCATACCTATCCCTGATAACTGTCTGTCTGAGACTAAACCAGATTGTTCACAACTTTGTTATATTTGACCCAGGCTGACCTACATTGACTTCTAGTTAAGCAACACTGATTTTAAATTTCTCATCCTTGTTTTCAAATCCTGCCATGGCCTTGCACCTCCCTATCTCTGTAATCTCCTCCAGCCTCACAATCCTTTAAGATACCTGTTGTAATCTAATTCTGACCTTCTTGTGAATTCTCTATTTAATTGCTCCACCATTGCTGGCTGTGCCTTCAATTGTCCCAGCCCTAAGCTCTGGAATACCCTCCCTACACCTCTTTACCTCACTTTCCTCCTTTTAAGACACCCCTTAAAATCTACCTCTTTGATAAAGCCTTTGGTCATCTGACCTAATATCTCTTTATGTGGCTTGGTATCATATATTTTGTTTTATATTGCTCCTGTGACACCTTGGAACATTTTATTACAGTAAAGTCACTATATAAATATATGTTGTCATCGTCCTATTTCCTAAATTTAAATATTCCATTTAACTTGCAATTCTGGTTCCCTGCAAAGGACATTTGCCACATCCATAAGTAACAACCCTAAATATGACTAATTAAGATTAAATAAGCTTAAATATTGGGAAGGAAAGCCAGAAGTGCCTTTTTATCCTGGAAGAGTGAATAAAATTGTAGAATCAGAGCTGATGGTGAATGATTTCAAAAGAAAATTAGATGAGCACTTGAGGGAAATACGCTTGCTGGGCTAAGGGGATGGAATGGGACGAACTGGATTGCTCTAGAGAGCCAGCATGGACTTGATGGGCTGAATGGCTGCCTCCTGTGTTGTTATGACCCTAAGTTCACAGGAAGGGTTTCTAGGGGGGGAATTTTGTGCTCCTTCCCATGGCAAGTTTGGAGGTGAAGAGAGCATAAAATTGGGGGGGGGGGGGGGGGGGTTCCTGCCTCTGCAAAAAATTTAGCCCGTGGCAGGAAGGCCTGTGAATGGCCTTCCTGTCCTGCTGCCAGTTGATGCCCCTTACTGGGCAATTAGCCCCTAATTAACGTCCTCTTCCCATGACAGGTGGCCCTGTCGCTGCATAGGAAGCATGGCATGACAAACTGTGCGGGCTGGTTCTGGTGTGGGGTTGGGGGGGGGTCCCTCGTTCACAGGTATTGAGTGTGGGATCTGGCATTGGGAAGGGGGTGGGCTGGGAGGGGGGGCCACACCCCAGGAGACTCCTCCCACCTGACTTACCTGAGGCCTGGCTCCAGCAAAGCTCTTCGGCCTCCAGTATGTGCCCCTCCAGCCGTCGCCTCTGCAGTGGTGTTGCAGCTGCCGGTCAAGGGCGGGACCTCTGGAGAAGAGGCAATGCAGGCATCTCGGTGATGCTTTTTCCTCCAGAATAAAATTCCCTCCCATGTGTCTGTCTACCACAACTTGCATTTATATGCCTTTACCATTGTAAAATGTCCCAAGGTGCTTTACTGAAGTATTATAAAACAAAATTTGACATCAAACCTCATGAGATAATAGAATGGATGACCAAAAGCTTTTTATGAAGTAGGTTTGAAGGAGTGTTTTAAAGGAGATGGTGGTTTGTGAGGGAATTTAAGAGACATGGGAGGGGGCTTGGCAGTTGAAAGAATGGCTGCCAATGGTGGAACAATTTAAAGTCTGGGATGCTTAAGAAGCCAGAATTAGAGGAGCACTGAGATCTTGGAGGGTTTTAGGGCTGGAGAAGGTTAGAGAAGAGTGAGGTCATGGAGGGATTTGAAAATGAGCTTGAGAATTTTTAAAGTTGAGGCATTGCTTAATTGGGAACCAGTGATAAGTCAATGAGCATAGGGGGGACTGGGTGCACAGGACTTGGTGCAATTTAAGGACACAGGAGGCAGATTTGGGAGGAGCTCAAATTTTACGACATGGGAGACCAGCCAAGTGTGTTGGAATAGTCAAGTCTAGAGGTAACAATGGCATGGATGACTGTTTCAGCAGCAGATGATCTAAGGTCGGGGTGAGTTCGACACTGTTAGAGGTGGAAATGGGCAGTCATGATGATCGCTCAGTCCTTCTGCTGCTGCTCTATGCCATGGTGTATGCAAATTGCAACATCATCGTATAGTACAGGATTGATGAACCAGCTGGTCTTTTCCTGTTCATTTTTGTACTTTTGAATGAATGTGAACTCTTGCACCAAAGCTTGGACTGTAAACTAATACACAAGAGGGTAGAAATTAGTTATTGTTACAAGGCTATGCTTTGTGCCTGGAAGATCGCAGAAAAGTGCTATCCTTGGATGACTTTCAGGCATGCAGGGCAGCTGCTTAAAATGAGCATTAAGCCCCTTGTATATGTTAATGAGGCCCAATACCCGTTTTAGGACCCCTTTGGGAAACATGTTGCCCTGAATGCTTGGGTTTTTGCTGTTGTGAATTTGGTCTAGCAAGGGGTCGCCACCAAAATATTTTTTCTTGCCTCTGTGTACTCCCACCCAGTACTGGGAATTACCTGAGGCCATTGCTGGCAAGAGGCCCTATTTTTGGACTTGCCTCTGGCAGCTTGTTTTGAACTTCCCACACAACAGAGTCTGAAGTTAATTCCTGCTCCCATTTGTATAATAGAGCAGGTAAATGAACAGTACTCTGTGCAAAACATTGTCTTCACTGCAACTTGCAGAAGTTGCTATCTGTCAAAATAATAGATTTGGTTTCCCTGCAGCACCTTTTTCAGGCTCCATTAAAACTAAAAACATGTTCAGTGTTTTGTCATTTGTTACTGACTTGGTGCAGGTTGTCTACTAGCTTCAAACTGTACAGTGGACTTCTGAGGTAAATTCACCTACAAAAGTATATCATACAAAATCTTTTGAAAGTACATTGAATATTTTAGGAAATACAGATCAATGGTGAGCCTTTCTTGTGTAGGATTTATGTTTCACTTCCCACCCCTCCAGTTTGAAATATTTGGTCAGAAATTAACACTTTGTCTATCCATTCATAGTAGCATAAGACACCAGTTTAACCTAAAGCCTCTACATTCAATTAACAATAACCTATTTAAAAATCACTTTGGTCTAACAAAACATTAGTTGACCTTTGCCTGCCTAGATAACATGTATTTTCTGTACCTTGGTGAAATGACCCCTAAAAGTTACTAACTGCAATTTTTCTAGTAATGAGTTATTCAAATTGATAATATGGAAAAAAAAAAATTGCTGTAAATGTGCAAAGGGATAAATTAGGTGGAAATCAACAGTTTATTTAAAAACTGCAAATTGTGGAAATTTATAATTTAAAAATAGAATGTTTTGGAAATACAGAGCCCTCCCTGACATCTGAAAAGACTAAAGCTAGGTTAATGTTTTACGTAGAGACTCGGAGACTTTCCGAAATGAAAAGACAAACCTGCTGGAAATGCTCTGCAGGTCTGGCAGCATCTGTGGAGAGAGAAACTGAGTTAACATTTCACAACTGTTCCGATGAACGGTCACCAGACCTGTAACATTATCTGCAGTATTTTGCTTTTAATTTCATAAGCTTTCTAACGATTTGGATATAACTGGTTAATGTTGGGGAAATAATCAGTTTTTTTAAAAAAACTTTTACTGAAGCTGCAAGTGGGAGCTTTGAGGTATTAAAACAATATTTTGGGCTTTGTTTTTTCAAAAAAAGCCAGGATCCTTCCCCGATAAATACTCACTCATGAATCAAGCAGGGTAGCCTCATATTTTTAATCAAAACCTGCATCGGTGATCAGGTGTGCAGATTTAAAAAGTATGAAATATAAAAGGACACTCCCCTGTGGTACTAGGTGTTAATGGGGAGCAGTATTTCACTGAATGGGTTGCACGTTTTTTGCAACTAAGATTTTATCAGCTCATATATTAATATGGTCTGGAGGATATTTTCAGCCAATTGGAAGCAGGTTTGTTGTACTCCTATTTGCAGAAATCTTATCTGACATCTCTGTTACTGTTGATGCTATTTTGTGAGCTTGGCGTAAACCTTATTAACTTTGCAATCATGTATGGTTTAGGACTGTATAATAATAGAAGATTCTGAAACTATTGTGTTAGAAGCACCTAAGCATTCAACTACTAAGAAGAATCTTGAAAGAGGGATTGGACAAGCTGTACATAAGTTTACATTTTCTCAGGTGAGCAACACTTGTTTTTATTGCATTTTAGTAACGATGGTTGCTGGAAACTGCTCCTGAGCTGTAATCGGTGTTTGTATCTGTCCTGATTCATTTTGAAAATAGTTGTCAATTTACAAAATTTACTTTTTAATTTTATAAACGATTCTGTGAGACCATATCCTATTTTCCCTGTAAGTATTCCACAGCAGTCTTGAAAATGTATTTCACAAGGCAAATTTTCTTAACTTGTTCAGGTTTTAATTTATTTCTTTATCTGATGATAAATCTTTGCCTACATTGGCTTTTTTGGCTTGGTTTTCCATCCTTTTGCATTTTTAAAATCCATCAATTGCCCATCAATTCATGGTCCGTTTTATAGTTACAAATGTGTTTATTTTACTTTTTATGTTCCCTTTTTCAAACCTGTAGATGCCTGAATAAAATACAATGAAGTGTTATTTGTACTGAATTTGCTTTGGTTGTAAGTTGGGGCCTTTGCATTAAATGGAGAGAATAAAATTGTGAAAACACACACTTACAGAAACAGGCCATTTGGCCTAAGGGGTCTATACTGGTGTTTATGCTCCACATGAGCCTTCTCTCAACTTGCTTCATCTAACCCCATCAACATATCCTTCTACTCCCTTCTCATATACTTATTTAGCTTATACAAAAGCAAAATACTGAGGTTACTGGAAATCCTAAATGAAAACACAAAAGTGCTGAAATACTCCAGCAGGTCTGGCTGCGGAGAGAGAAACAGTGTTAACGTTTCAGGTTTGTGACCTTTTCATCAGAACCATGAAAGGTCACCAGACCTGAAACGTTAACTATTTTTCTTTACGCAGATGCTGCCAGACCTGCTGAGTATTTCTAGCATTTTCTGTTGATTTTACTTATTTAGCTTTCCTTAAATGCGTATATGCAATTAATTTCAATCGCTCCATGGCAACAAGTTTCACATTCTCACCACTGAGTAAATGAATTCCTCCATTGTATTTATTAATGACGATTATGTATTTATGGCCCTAGTTTTGGATTCTGTCAAATAGGGTAGATGTAGAAAGGATGCTTCTATCAAACACCTTCATAATTTTTAAGACCTCAATCTGACCACCTCTCGGTCTGCTGTTTTCTAGAGAAAAGAACCACAGTCTTGTCTGTCTTTCCTGATAGTTCTAAATTCCAGGGAATTTAGAAGATTAGTGAGTGATTTGATTGACGTTTACAAGATATTAAGGGGAACAGATAGTTTTTCCTCTATCTACCCTATTTCTTCTGGTTGAAGAGGTTAAAACTAGGGAGCATAGTCTAAAAATTAAAGCCAAACATTTTCAGAAGTAAAATTTAAGCAACACCTCTACACACAGGGTGGTAGAAGATTGGAACTGTCTTCTGTTAATGTACATTGATGCTCTAAGGGATATGGGGCATAGGTGGGTATATGGAGTTAGGTCCCAGATCGTCTCATTGGCTGAACAGGATCGAGGGGCTAAATGGCCTACTCTCTTCCTATTTTCTGGATTTTTTTTTTAATGTTTAGATTCTGCTCATTGTACTGCAATAGTTAAATTTAGAACTCTAACATTTCTTCCCAGTTCTTTCATCAACTTTTGTTAGATCTTTGGGCAGGAAACCAGTCAGAAAGAATTCTTTGATGGCACAGTAAAAGATATGGTTAAACAATATCTCCAAGGGCAAAATGGTTTGGTGTTTACCTATGGAGTTACCAATGCTGGGAAGACCTACACTATTCAAGGTATGGAATTAGAGGGAGAAGAAAGAGATAAAACTATAAGATACCAAACTAGAATTGTCACTGGTTGTTGAGCTTTTTGTATTTAAAAGGCTATGTGCAACTCAAACCATGGGTAAATCATCCAAGAAGATAAAACAGTAAGTTCCTCCTTGATGATTGCAGTGCTGGACCTAATTCTGGGGAATGAAGCCAGATGGGTGGTTGATGTGTTGGTGAGGGAGCGTTTTGGTGATAGCGTCCACAACATGGGCCAATTTAAGCTTGTTATGGAGAAAGAAATAGACAAGTTGCAAAAAAAGGTTTTGGATTGGGGGAGAGCGAATTTTAGTAAAATAAGGCAGGATCTGGCCAAGGTAGTCTGGAAAGAGTTGCCTGTCGGGAAATCTACAGAAGAGCAGTGGGGGGCAGTCAAAAAGGAAATTGGGAGGGTACAGGCCCAACATGTTCCCTCTAGGGTAATAGGTAGGAGCAACAAGTCCAGAGAACCATGGATGACCAGAAACATTCAGTGTACGATGAGAAGGAAAAGAGAGGCTTTTAGCAAATACAAGGAGAGCAAATCAACGGAAGCATTAGTGGAGTACAGAAAGTGTAGGATGGAGGTTAAGAAAGCAATTAGGAGAGCAAAGAGGGGATATGAGAAAGCCCTGGCTGGTAAAAGTAGAGAAAATCCCAAGATATTCTATAAGTATATCAATGGGAAGAGGATAACCAGGGAAAGAGTAGGACCCATTAGGGACCAAGGGAGAAATCTGTGGGTGGAGCCAGAGGACATTGGTAGGGTGTTGAACGAATACTTCACATCTGTCTTCACCCAAGAGAAAGAGGATGTAGATATGGAACTCAGAGAGAGAGAGAGAGAGAGAGAGACTGTGAGGTTCATGAGCAAATTGTCATAGGGAGTGACAAGGTATTGGAGGTTTTGGCAGGTTTAAAAGTGGACAAATCTCCAGGTCCGGACGATTTGTGTCCCAGGATGCTGTGGGGGATGAGGGTGGAGATTGCAGGGGCTCTGACCCAAATTTTTAATTCCTCTCTTGCCACGGGGGAGGTGCCAGAGGACTGGAGAACAGCTAATGTGATCCCACTATTTAAGAAAGGTTGTAGAGATAAGCCGGGGAACTATAGACCAGTGAGTCTCGCGTCAGTGGTAGGTAAACTATTGGAGAAAATTCTGAAAGAGAGAATCTATCTCCACTTGGAGAGGCAAAATTTGATTAGGAATAGTCAGCATGGCTTTGTCAGAGGGAGGACATGCCGAACAAATTTGATTGAATTTTTTGAGCATGTGACCAGGTGTGTAGTTGAGGGTAGTGCAGTTGATGTAGTTTACATGGATTTCAGCAAAGTATTTGACAACGTCCCACATGGGAGACTTATCAAGAAAGCAAATGCACATGGGATACAGGATAACTTGATAAGGTGGATTCAAAATTGGCTTATCTGTAGCAGACAGAGTGATGACAGACGGCTGTTTTAGTGACTGGAAGCCAGTGTCCAGTGGCGTACCACAGGAATCTGTGCTGGGTCCCCTATTGTTAGTCATCTATGTCGTTCATATAAATGACAATGTGGGGGGTAGGATCAGTAAGTTCGCGGATGACACAAAGATTGGCCGAGTGGTTAACAGTGAGGTTGAGTATCTTGGGTTACAGGAAGATATAGACGAGATGGTCAAATGGGCAGAAAGGTGACAGATGGAATTTAACCCTGAAAAGTGTGAGGTGATGCACTTTGGAAGGAGTAACGTGATGCTGGGAAGTTCCGAGGACCAAAGGGACCTTGGCGTGTTTGTCCATTGAACTCTGAAGGCAGAAGAGCAGGTTAATAGGGTGGTGAAAAAGGCATATGGGACACTTGCCTTTATCAATCGAGGCATAGATTACAAAAGCAGGGAGGTCATGTTGGAGTTGTACAGAACTTTGGTAAGGCCACAGCTGGAGTACTGTGTGCAATTCTGGTTGCCACATTATAGGAAGGGAGTGATTGCACAGGAGGGGGTGCAGAGGCGATTCACCAGGATGTTGCCTGGGATAGAACATTTAAGCTATGAAGAGAGGTTGGGTGGGCTTGGGCTGTTATCGCTGGAGCTGAGAAGACTGAGGGGTGACCTGATCGAGGTGTACAAGATTATGAGGGGCATGGACAGGGTGGATAGGGAGCAGCTGTTCCCCTTAGTTGAAGGGTCAGTTACGAGGGGACACAAGTTTAAGGTGAGGGGCAGGAGGTTTAAGGGGGATTTGAGGAAAAACGTTTTTTACCCAGAGGGTGGTGACGGTTTGGAATGCACTGCCTGGGAGGGTGGTAGAGGTGGGTTGCCTCACATCCTTTTTTAAAAAAAAAAAGTACCTGGATGAGCGCTTGGCGCATCATAACATCCAAGGCTATAGGCCAAGTGCTGGCAAATGGGATTAGGTAGACCGGTCGGGTATCTTTTTAATGCATCGGTGCAGACTCGATGGGCTGAAATGCCTCTTCTGCGCTGTATTATTCTGCGATTCTTTGAAACCTTAACCTCTCAAGTTACAAAAATGAAAGTGTTTAATACTTCAATTTCTGCAGCCAATAATTCAATATTTAAAAAGATTCTGATTTTTAATTTAAGATTTTCAGAAATTGATATGACTTGCTCACCAATCTGTAAAATGTGGATGTTATTACCCTCTTGGTCAACCATAGGTACTGCTAAAGATGGTGGTATCTTACCAAGGTCATTGGACATGCTCTTTGATCACATAAAAGGCAGGCAATATCAAAAGATGGATTTAAAGCCAGGTATCGGTGATGAGGTGTTAAAACTGGACAGTAACCAAACTTGGCAAGAAGAAGCTATCAAGGCTGCAATCTTTTCCACGCTGAGAGAGGTGATTATGATTTTGGAAATGAAGACTGATTTTTATGTGGTGAAATTCCTTTTTATTTTTGGAAAGGATTAATATTCATACATTTTCCTTCCAAATCAAGAGCTTTCGTATTGTGTGCTGCAGAAATGCTCATGAGCTAAAGCACAATGTTGCAAATCTTAATTGTATCTAATCTTCATGAAAGCCAGTCTTTTGCAGATGGTTTGAAATTCTAATTCAAGCTGATTGTGACATATTGCAAAGACCTGTAATGTAGCATTTACCTTCCACAAATATAAATAACTATAACTCGCTTATTATTTTGCTCATGAGTGGCCTGCTCATTATAAAATTCCTGTAGGATCAGACCAATTTAAATAACGTTTTCACTTATTGGAAGAATGCTATGATGGAGTAATGCTTGCCTATTTCCATTATATAAAGAAGTACTTTAAACTCACTGGGAGAAAAGTATAATTTGGACTATTTGAAAACACTAAATGTACTTCTCAATACTGTTGATTCTCATGCCAATGTTACAATAGAACAGAATGAATTTGTGTTTACAAGGGCACTTCTTTGTTTTAAATAGGAGGTTCAGTTTTGATTTTTTACTGCCATTACCTGTTTTCATGTATGGATTAACACAATGTTTTAGGTGTCAAATACAAATTCAAACTTGTACACATTACTGTGGTATGATTTTATAGTCCAGAGTTGCTGGTTCTGCTTTCTGATAAAAATGCAATTCTTTGGTAGAAGGTCCTGTGGTGATTTTAGATTTAGAGATACAGCACTGAAACAGGCCCTTTGGCCCACCGAGTCTGTGCCGACCATTAACCACCCATTTATACTAATCCTACACTAATCCCATATTCCTACTACATCCTCACCTGTCCCTATTTTCCCCTACCACCTACCTATATTAGGGGCAATTGCTAATGGCCAATTTACCTATCAACCTGCAAGTCTTTTGGCTTGTGGGAGGAAACCGGAGCACCCGGAGGAAACCCACGCAGACACAGGGAGAACTTGCAAACTCCACACAGGCAGTACCCAGAATTGAACCCGGGTCGCTGGAGCTGTGAGGCTGCGGTGCTAACCACTGCGCCACCCAAATAGGTTAAGTTTCACATTGATTGCTACCAATGCATGATGTGAATTGTGTAATCTAAAATTTATGCATATTTAAATTATTTTATATGTTTTACCATCTCCTTTTTTGAACTGGGTTAGTCACGATTATTAGGACAGAACCACTGGATTGTTTCAGTGCCATATGCATTGCACTTTTTAGAACAGATGGATATTGGAATGAAATTGTAAGTGTATAGCATCTCCTTTTCTCTTGTAGGAGACCGAATACCACTCTTCGAAGACTCCAACCAACAAGAGTAGCCAAAAGGACTTGGCACAGCTTAATTCCATCGCTCCGGCAGTCCCTGTAGCTTTTGATCAACTAGGTACCTTCCTATTACTTTTCTATATGGGAGGATTTGTGTTTATTCATATGACTTTGTTTGTTTCTTTACTTTTTCAAAAGGATTCATTTTGGACAATTAGAAGTAAATTACAAAAAAGTGCTGAAAATACTTGGGTCTGGCAGCATCAGAACTGATGAAAGGTCACTGACCTGAAATGTTAACTCTGCTTCTCCATAGGTACTGCCAGACCTGCTGAGTAATTCCAGCACTTTTTGGTTTTATTTCAGACTTCCGGCATCTGCAGTATTTTGCTTTTATTATAGAACTAAATTACTTTTGTTTTGGCTCATGCCCATATCCTGCAGAATTTGGGGGTAGAAGAAATAGAGAAATTAAATATTATGGTTTAAGGAATAGCTGCATTAGTGATGAATAGTTTGCTTTGTTTCAGCACTGGAGAAGAGTTAAGTCCTCAAGAGCTTATGGATGAGGAAGTACAAGGGCAACCAATCAATGTATGTATGAATGAGAAATGTTAAGGGGCTGAGGAAGCTTTTTTAAAAAAAAAATTAAGCCAGAACCAAATGGTTCTTAGCCTACAATTCTGAGAAGTTAGTGAAGAATTAGTGGAGGAATGAATCATTGTTTTAATACAAGAATCTTTAGTGACAGGTGTGCCACAGAGCTGGAGGGTGGCAAATATATCTTTGAACAGGAGTAAAAAGATGAGTCAAATGATTTTTTCTCGGTTAACCTTATGTCAGTAGTAGGAAATGACTAGAGACTGTAATTGGAGATGATAGAATTTTACATTAGGCTTGAAAGTGAGGTAATTCAATCTGAAACCAGCGTGTTAAATTTGAATAAAGGAAATTCTGAAGGAATGAGGGCAAGTTGGCTGAGGTGGATTGGGAAAATACGTTAAAAGGTATGACAATTGTTACGACCGACCGCTCCTGTCAAAGCCCCCAATCAAAATATACGATTCTGATTGTGGTGGGACCAACACACTGTTAATTCAATCCCATCGCTCCACAGATTTGCTAACATATCATTTAAAACTTTCCAAATTAAAGAAAGACCCAGCCAAATTGTACCACATATTAACCCCCAAATGAGGCTAAACAAACCAGGTGTCCTATAAAACAACAAATTAACTCTATAATTGGACAAACTAAATTCCTAAACACCATGAAGAATAAACCACATTTAAAATAGAAAAATTAGAGTTCTTGCAAATTTACAGTCCAATGTTGCTTTCCTTCTCCAGTGAATTTCAACAATTAACAGCTTGCCAACTCTTTTTCAATGGAATCAATCTGACTTTAGAGTTTTTGAGGGATAAAAGATTGTCACAGTCTAACTTCCCTTTCTTCAGTTTAAATTACCAGAGATCTCTGTTTTGGCTTGATGTTTTAGAATTTTGAGATAATTAAACAGACTAAAATCCTCTTCCTTCAGATTTAAGTGGTTGAGAGCTCTTTCTTCAAGTACCAACCCCAGCTGTGTCTGTATGTCTCTGTCTGTTAGAACAAACTGTCTTCAAGTAAAAGCCAGTTCAAAACTGAATTGTAACAAATATATTGGATGAGACTCACTCCCAGTGGTTATATCTATGGTAACAAGAATGCACCCTTTGAATCACAGTCTCCAAATGGCTGTTTCTAAGGCAATGAAAATGCACCTTCCTATAACTGCTGCGGCTTGCTGGTTCTTAAAGCAATACTGATCCCTTGCAAGCCTTAAAGGCAAACCGCATATTCCTGAAAAAAAAACTACAGGACCATGACACAATGCATAGACAATGGATAGTCTTTAAAGAATTATTACATAGTTTACAGCAACTATACATTCTTTCAAGGCACAAAAACCCCAAAAGTAAAGGCAATCAACCATGGCTAACAAAGGAAGTTAAGGATTGTATAAGATTAAAAGAAAAGGCCTATAAAGTTCCCAGAAATAGTAGTAAACCCGAGGATTAGGAGGATTTTAGAATACAGCAAAGGAGGACCAAGAAACTGACAACGAAAGGGAGAATAGAATATGAATGTAAACTAGCAAAAAAAAACTAAAAATAGACTATAAAAGCTTCTATAAGTACGTAATAAGGAAATGTTTGGCTAAGACAAATGTGAGTCCATTACAGGCAGAGTCAGGAGAATTTATAATTGGGAATAGAGAAATGGCAGAGATGCCAAATGATTACTTTGTGTTTGTCTTCACTGAGGAAGATACAAGAAATCTCCCAGAATTAGAGATTCAAGGGACTGGGGAGTATGAGGAATTTGAAGGAAATTGGTATTAGCAAGAAGAAATATTGGAGAAATTAATGGGGCTGAAGGTTGATAATTCCCCAGAACCTGATATTCTACATCCCAGAGTGTTGAAAGAGGTAGCTATGGAGATAGTGAATGCATTGGTGATCATCTTCCAAAGTTCTATAGATTCTGGAATGGTTCCTGTAGATTGGAAGGTAGCAAATGTCACCCTACTATTTAAGAAGGGAAGGAGAGAGAAAAAGAGGAACTAAAGACCTGTTAGCCTTACATCAGTAGTAGGGAAAATGCTAGAATCTATTCTAAAGGATATGATAAATGGACACTTGGATAATAATCTGGGCATAGTCAACGTGGATTTATGAATGGGAAATCATGCTTGATCAATCTGTTGGAGTTTTTTGAGGATGTTACTAACAGAATTGATAAAGGGGAGTTGGTGGACATAGTATACTTGGATTTTCAGAAGGCTTTTGATAAAATCCCTCACAGGAGGTTGGTTAGCAAAATTTAAAGCACATGGGATAGGAGGTAATATACTGGCATGGATTAAGGATTGGTTAATAGGCAGACAACCGAGAGTAGGAATAAACGGGTCATTCTCGCGTTGGCAGGCTGTGACTAGTGGGATATCGCAAGGATCAGTACTTGGGCTCCAGCTGTTCACAAAATATATCAATGATTTGGATGTGGGGACCAAATGTAATATTTCCAAGTGCACAGGTGACAAAACTAGGTGGGAATGTGTGTTGTGAGGAAGATGCAAAGCGGGTTCAAGGGGATCTGGACAGACTTAGTGAGTGGGCAAGAATGTGGCATTTGGAATATAATGTGGAAAATGTGAGGTTATCCATTTTGGTAGGAGGAATAGATGTGGAGTGTATTTCTTATGGTAAGACATTAGAAAGTGTAGATGTACAAAGGGACCTGGGTGTCCTTGTCAATAAATCACTGAAAGCTAACATTCAGGTGCAGCAAGCAATTAGGAAGGCTAATGATATATTAGCCCTTTATTGCAAGAGGATTTGAGTACAGGAATAGCAAAGTTTTTTAGTTCTAGTTTTAGAGACAGCACTGAAACAGGCCCTTCGGCCCACCGAGTCTGTGCCGACCATCAACCACCCATTTATACTAATCCTACACTAATCCCATATTCCTACCACATCCCCACCTGTCCCTATATTTCCCTACCACCTACCTACACTAGGGGCAATTTATGATGGCCAATTAACCTATCAACCTGCAAGTCTTTGGCAGGTGGGAGGAAACCGGAGCACCCGGAGGAAATCCACGCAGACACAGGGAGAACTTGCAAACTCCACACAGGCAGTACCCAGAATTGAACCCGGGTCACTGGAGCTGTGAGGCTGTGGTGCTAACCACTGTGCTGCAAAGTCTTGCTTCAATTGTATAGAACCTTGGTTAAACCACACCTGGAGTACTATGTGCAGTTTTGGTCCCCTTACCTTAGAAAGGATATTATTGCCATAGAGGGAGTGCAATGAAAATTCACCAAACTTGTTCCTGGAATGGAAGGACTATCCTATGAGGAGAAATTGGGGAAACTGGGTTTGTATTCTCTAGAGTTTTGAAGAATGCGAGGTGATCTCATTGAAACCTACAAAATACTTTAAAGGGATAGACAGGGTGGATACAGGTAAGATGTTTCCCCTGGTTGGGGAGTTTAGAACCAGGGGACATAATTTCAAAATAAGGGGGAAGCCACTTAGGACAGAGATGAGGAAAAATTTCTTTACTCAGAGGGTTGTGAATCTTTGGAATTCTCTACCCCAGAGGGCTGTGGAAGCTCAGACATTGAGTATGTTTAAAGTAGAGATTGATAAACTTCTAAATACCAATCCCATAAAGGGATATGGGGATAGTGTGGGAAGAAAGGCATTGAAGTAGATGATCAGCCATGATCATATTGAAGGGCAGAGCAGGCTCGATGGGCTGAATGGCCTACTCCTGCTCCTATGTTCCTATGAGCTTTGAAATGTTATTTCCTATGAAATAAATACTAAACGGGCATGGCCAAAATAGAGATGGGTCAACTTGGATTTGCAAAGCATGCAACTTGAAAAGACTTAGAGGAACAGCGAAACCTGGGTTCAGATACCTTTTTGTGAATAGGATGATATGTTGATAAAATGTATATATTTCAAAATAAAGTGCAACAGGGGTCCTATGATTTTATAATTGGAAGCATTGAG
Source organism: Heterodontus francisci (assembly GCF_036365525.1). Lineage (NCBI taxonomy): Eukaryota > Metazoa > Chordata > Chondrichthyes > Heterodontiformes > Heterodontidae > Heterodontus > Heterodontus francisci. The sequence goes on along the minus strand of NC_090375.1, from coordinate 104,768,719 downwards.
TAAAAGTAAAGAGGTAAGGCTAAACTTGCACAAATCACCAGCCAGGCCACTGTTAAAATTTCAGGAAAGAAGCCAAGGACATAAAGGCCAGAATCTTGTTCTCCTCCCGACGTCGGGTTTCGTGGGGGGCAGAAGATCGAGCGGCAGCAGCCAGCCACGGAACCAGATGTCTAGATTACCAGGCCTGATCTTGCCGGTGGGGAAGCTCCGTGGCGGGCCATCTGCCGTTCTGTGACGGGACCCAACTTTACATATTTAAATAACCTGTTTGCATGAATTAATATGAAAACCAGAGTGATCTTCACAACATGTGGCACTCGTGCGCCTTCATTTTCCTGTCCAAGGGAAGCTGGTGCCAGAGGTGGGGAAGGGGTTAACTCTACATTGGTAGTGTAGTGGGGGAATGGGGGCAACTCTGCAGTTACTTAGCAGGACTGGTAGCCCTTTAAAAATGGTGTCAGCGCCTGCGCAGAAACAGTTGATGGCGCGCCGAGGCTGCCCCCGCCATGTGATTTGTGGAGGGGGTGGGTGGCAGCCGCCCTGCATATGATGCACCGGGACCGCAAGATTCAACCCAAAGAAGGTGCAGAATTGAATAATGTGCTACCAGGAATATGAGAACTTGGTTATGAAGAATTACTGCAAAAACCTGGGCTTTTTTTTCAGTGGAGTAGTAAAGTTTAGAGGAGCTAAGATAATTCAGGTGTTCAACGTTATGAAGTGTTTTGATAAGATTAATGGGAGGAAGAACTATTTTTCCACTTGTCAGTGCATCATTAACTCTCAGACACAAGTTTAAAGGTTGCGTAAAGAACAAAGGGAGAACTTCTGAAATTATTTTTTTGAAACGCTGCTGGTTATTCGGACACTGCCTAGCAGAACCCATAGTGGAAAACAAATGTATAATAGCTTTTAACAGAAATTTGATCAAAATTTTAAGAATTAAAAGGATATGGAGAAAGGGCAGGGGAATGAAGTTTGGTGGAGCTTGTGATTTTCTACCATTACGGCGAAGTTATGTTTGAATAACCTAATAAAAACCTATTGAGAGAATATGGGAAGTATAGACTGGGAGAATGTAATAGTTTGTATGAACTTCCAAAAGCATTTGATAGTCCCATTTAAGAATTTTTTTTTTAAAGTTGGAACTAATAACATAGAGATGTGGTTGTATGGATAGAGATATTTAAAAGGTTGTGCTAAATGAATGCTTATTCGATTAGAAAGCATGAGCTGGCTTTCTGTCTTTAAAAGTTTGCTGATCCAACTCTGAATCAAAAACTGCCAGAAGAATACTGAGAATTACAGAAGAATGAGCAGATGCAGTTTACGGAAAAGTGAGGATACTCGGTACTTTCCTAGGGCCAAAAATCTTCAACTGTTTTCATCAATGACCTTCCTTACATCATAAGGTCAGGACTGGGGTTGTTCATTGCACGATGTTCAGTTCCGTTCACAACTCCTCAAATAATGCCTGTATGTAGCAAGACCTGGGCAAAGGTTCAAGCTTGGGATGATAGCTAGTGAGCAACATTAGTGCCAGGCAATGACCAGCTCCAACAAAACTACAGCCCCTTGACATTCACTCGTTTTCATTGTCAAATCCCCTGCCATCAACATCCTGAGGGTCACCATTGGCCAGAAACTTAACTGGACCAGCCGCATATGTACTGTGACTGCAAGAGCAGGTTGGAAGCTTGGTATTCTGTGGTGAGTGACTCCAAAGCCTTTTCACCATCTACAAGGTCCAAGTCAGGAGTGTGAATACTTGCCTGGATGGATGCAGCTCCAATAGCACTCAAAAGGCTCGACACCATTGTTATGACCAGGTGAGAAAGAGGTCTAGGATTCCCTGTCAACCTTCACCTGGTCTTTCTGTAACAGGGTTTAATTTTAAACACCGTGGTTTTAAGCTTCCCCTCGGTGAATCCTTGTTCACCGCTTTCCAATTATAAGGCAAAGAAATCAGCACAAACCGGCTTTCTTCGGTTTAAAGAAGGAAAGTTGAAATTTATTAAAACTTAAACTCTAATTTGGTTAATGCCTATGGATAAACGACATGCCCACGGTAACATGCATGCGCGATACATGCAAATAGAGATAGAAAAGAGAAGAAACAAATAGTGGAAAGGTTTGAGGCAATATCTGAAGAGTTGTTATGGTTCTTTGAGCTCACTGTAGAGTCCTTGATTGTAGGTAGATCTTGCTTTTCTTGGGGCCCAGCATTCGTCTTAAACCTTGTTCGCTGTAGGAGACATTTCTCTCTTGGGGTTCAGAGGCTTGTGAGAAAGAGATGGGAGCAGACAGCAGAGAGATCTTCTCAGTCTAGGAGCAAAATGACTTTTTCTGCCCAAACTGTTTGTACAAATTCCAAAAACTCCGGTTGCCCAGCAAGTTAGTCATGTGACTAGCTGGTTTGAGCATGTCGATTTGTGTATTCAGCCATCTTATCAGTCAACTTGGAATGCAAGCTTCCCCCACCTTCAATGTCTGATCTAAAGTCCATTGTGGGTTGAATATGTCAGGGAATGGCTACTTTGTTCTTACAAACACTGTCTGTTTAATATGCAGATGTCTTTTCCAGCCACAGCTGATCTGTTTAACAAGTCCTTTCATCACTCCAGTAGCAATTAAAAAATCAATGTGGATGACAAAATTAACGTGCCTCAACTTGGCAGGTGGGGGCCTAGCATGATGCCATCTAGGACAAAGCAATCTATTTGCTGGATGTCCTATTCATTTCCACAACCACTGGAGCAACTTGCCAAGGTTTCTTCGACAGCACTTCCCAAACATGCAGCCTGTACAACCTAGAAGGATAAGGAGAGCAGGTACATGGAAACTCCTCCATCTCCAGTTTACACACTATCCTAACTTGGAAATATATTGCCATTCTTTCATCGCTGGGTCAAAATCCTGGAACTCACTGCCAAAAGCACTGAGAGTACCTTCACCACATGGAGTGCAGTGATTTAAGAAGACAATTCATTATCACTTTTTTTCAAGGGGAAATTGTGGATGGATAATAAATGCTGGCCTTGCCAGTGATGCACACATCCTGTTAATGAGTTTAAAAAAAAAACTACTTACAAACCAGAGCTAAGATTGAAAATGTATTTTAAATGGGTAAATGTCTTATTGGGCATCCATGAGGCGCTGTGGACCGTCAGCAGCAGAATTGTATTCAGCCACAATCTGTAACCTCATGGGCAGGCATATCCCCCCACTCTACTATTACCATCAAGCCAGGGGCCAATCCTAGTTCAATGAAGAGTGCAGGAAGGCATGCCAAGAGCAGTATCAGGCATACCTAAACCATGGTGTCAGCCTGGTGAAGCTACAACACAGGACTACTTGCATGCCAAACAGTGGAAGCAGCATACGATAGACAGGGCTAAGCAATCCCACAACCAACTGATCAGATCTAGGCCTGTGAGTGGTGGTGGACAATGAAACAACTGACAGGAGGCTCCACAAATATCTTCATCCTCAACAATAAGGGAGCCCAGCACACCAATGGAAAAGACAAAGCTGAGGTATTGGCATCTATCTTCAGCCAGAAGTACCGATTGGTTGATCCATCTTGGCCTCCTCCCAAGGTCCCCAGCATCATCGATGCCAGTCTTCAGCCAATCCAATTCACTCCACGCGATATCAAGCAACAGCTGAAGGCATTGGATACTGCAAAGGCCATGGGCCCTGACAACATTCTGGCAATAGTACTGAAGACGTGCTCCAGAACCTGCCAAGGTGTTCCAGTACAACTACAGCATGGTATCTACTTGACAATATGGAAAATTGTCCAATTTATGCCATGTGCACAAAAAGTAGGACAAATCCAACCTGGCTGATTACTGCCTTGTCGGTCTACTCTTGATCATCAACAAAGTGATGGAAGGGATCGTCGACAGTGCTATCGAGCAGCACTTGCTCAGCAATAACCTGCTCACTGATGCTCCGTTTGAGTTCAGCCAGGGCTTCTGACCTTATTACAGCCTTGGTTCAAACATGGACAGAAAAGCTGAACTCGAGTTGAGGTGAGAGTGACTGCCCTTGACATCAACGTAGCATTTGACCAAGTACGGCATCAAGGAGCCCTAGCAAAATTGAATATTTCTGATGAAAGGTCAGACCTGAAGCATTAACTCTGCTCCTCTCTCCACAGATGCTGCCTGACCTGAGTATTTCTAGCACTTTGTTTTTATTTTAATCCCTTTACTGGAAACCTCAAGAGAAGGCTGAGATGGATCATCCACTCAGCACTTCTGGCTGAAAATGGATGCAAATGTTTCAGCCTTGTCTTTTCCACTGATGTGCTGGGCTCCCTCCTGACAGTTGTTTAATTGTCTGTCTGCCACCATTCGCGAGCATAGATCTGATCCATTGGGTGTGGGATTGCTTAGCCTTGGCTATTGGATGCTGCTTCTGCTGTTTGGCATGCAAATAGTCCTGGTGTTGTAGGTTCACCAGGCTGATAGCTCATTTTTAGGTATGTCTGATGCTGCTTCTGGCATGCCCTCCTGCATGCTTCTTTGAACCAGGATTGGTCCTCCAGCTTGATGGTAATGGTAGAGTGGGGGAGATGCTGGGCCATGAGGTTACAGATTGTGGTTGAATACAATTCTGCTGATTTTTTTTTTTTATTTCCAAAATATACTTTATTCATAAAAATCTGTAAAAATTACATTGCCAAACTGTTTCCAAACAGCACCAAAAAATACAAACATTGCAAGGGAGATCAGTTTCCTTCAATACTGTCATGAGTTTCTTCCCAACCCTTCCGTTTCACAATTGTCATGTCAATTACAGTTTTACATTTACAGCAATTCAGAATATTAACGATACAGTTCGAGGGGTTTCCCATGGATCCAGCCCCTCAGTCCAGCTTGGTGGGGGAACCTTGCACTGTGGTCTTTCCCCATTGAGCCTTTGCTGCGGCTGCCCCAAGCTTTAGTGCGTCCCTCAGCACGTAGTCCTGGACCTTGGAATGTGCCAGTCTGCAACATTCGGTGGTGGACAACTCTTTGCGCTGGGAGACCAGCAAGTTTCGGGCAGACCAAAGGGCGTCTTTCACCGAATTGATAGTCCTCCAGCAGCAATTGATGTTTGTCTCGGTGTGCGTCCCTGGGAACAGCCCGTAGAGCACAGACTCCTGTGTTACAGAGCTGCTTGGGATGAACCTTGACAAAAACCACTGCATCTCTTTCCACACCTGCTTTGCAAAGGCACATTCCAGGAGGAGGTGGGCGACCGTCTCTTCCCCACCACAGCCAACGCGGGGGCATGTGCGGAGGGGGCGAGACTTCGGGTGTGCATGAAGGATCTGACGGGGAGGGCCCTTCTCACCACCAGCCAAGCTACGTCTTGGTGCTTGTTTGAAAGTTCTGGTGATGAGGCATTCCGCCAAATGACTTTGACGGTCTGCTCGGGGAACCATCCGACAGGATCCACTGTTTCCTTTTCCCGTAGGGCCTTGAGGACATTCCGTGCAGACCACTGCCTGATGGACCGGTGGTCAAAGGTGTTTTTCCACAGAAACTGCTCCACGAAGGATAGGTGTTACGGCACGGCCCAACTGCATGGAGCGTTCCGCGGCAATGTGACCAGGCCCATCCTTCGCAACACCGGGGACAGATAGAACCTCAGCACGTAGTGACACTTGGAGTTTGCGTACTGGGGATCTACACATAGCTTGATGCAGCCGCACACGAAGGTGGTCATCAGGATGAGGGCCACGTTGGGTACATTTTTCCCGCCCATGTCCAGAGATTTGAACATCGTGTCCCTCCGGACCCGGTCCATTTTAGATCCCCAGACGAAGCGGAAAATGGCTCGGGTGACTGCCACGGCGCAGGAGTGGGGTATGGGCCAGACCTGCGCCACGTAGAGCAACAACGTGAGCGCCTCGCACCTGATGACCAGGTTCTTACCCACAATGGAGAGAGATCGCTGCCCCCACATGCCCAACTTTTGTCGTACCTTGGCTACTCGCTCCTCCCATGTTTTGGTGCACGCCCCGGCCCTTCCGAACCATATCCCCAGCACCGTCAGGCAATTCTGCTGTGGTCCACAGTGCCTCATGGATGCCCAGTTTTGCGTTGCTAGATCTGTTCGAAATCTATCCTATTTAGCACTGTGTGGTTGTACCACTCAACATGATGGTGGGTATCCTTGATGTGAAGATAAACACACTATTGATCTATCAGGGTGTCATGTAGGCCCCACCTGCCAAGAATGAGGCACCTTAATTTCGCCACAAGGACAGTAAATTTCAAATTGTTGCTGGGAAGAAGCGAAGGCCTGTGACAAGGGATTGCTGGCTGGAAAAACATTTTTGCATATTAACAGACACTGCTTGAAAAGACCAGACAATCCACAAAGCCAGAAGTGGTTATACCAGTCGGTCACGTGACTATCCTGCTGGCTAATTTAGCTAGTTTTAAATTGTAGACAGTGTTTGAACTAGCAGTAAACTTTTTGCTCCGAGATCGAAGAACTCTGCTAGCTGGCTCACCACAGTCTCTCCTGCCTGTCCTGTCTGCTCCCATCTCTTTCTCACGGAACTCCAAAAAACACATGAACCCCATGAGAGAAAAATCTCCTACAGAGAGCAACGTTTAAGAAAAATACTGGGCCCCAACAGATCTATCTACAAGCAAGGACTCTCTACAATGAACTCTACAAAGTGTGTCATGTATCCGTAGGTGTTAACCGAATTCGAGCTTAAGTTTAATAAAATCTCACTTTTTTTTTCTTCTTTAAACCTTAAGAGCCTGTTTGCCCCAGTTTCTTTGCCTTCTAATTGGAAAGCAGTGAACAAGGATTCAACAAGGGGCAGCTAAAAACCGTGTTTAAAATTAAACCCTGTTACGGCCAGACCTGGTGAGGGCTGAAAGGGAACCCTAGACACCTTTTCTCACTGGGTCGTAACAAGGGGATATTGAAAGTAATTCCTCCACATAACCTGTCTCCTACTGTCATATCTAACACTCCCAATTGAAGATGTTATTCACTGCTGCAAGTTGGTGATTTTTAGATGAACAGATTACAATAAATCAAGAATTGTACTTTCTATCCTCCACCACCATGTCCTATGAAAGACCATCAACACACTATTCAGGTCTTTCAGATTGGAACTTGCATTTGTGACTCGGGCTTTGAAAATATAAAGTGACAACAGTCTTTACTATAAGCTTAACATTGGTCACTGACCACCTCCAGGCGCGTATCCATTGTCTCTCGAGATAAGGAGGCCCAAAAGAAAGAAGAAGAACATTGGTGATAGAAGCCTAACTTACTGTAATCTCTACTGTAGTAGTTGTTTTGAGAGTACTTGGTTTAAATGATTTAATCTTTACATCGAATTTTGTTTTTTGACACAAGCATTCTGAATTTCTCAACAGCGTCAGATACAGGTCTCAGTGATCAAAGCCCACTGAAATATTCAGTATGGGTTTCATTTTATGAGATTTACAATGAATATGTGTATGACCTATTGGATGCAATACCAACTTTAAAAAGCCAGAAACGTCAAAACCTGCGAGTCTGTGAAGATCTAAAAGGAAATAGCTATGTTAAAGGTACAGGCTAATCTCCTTAATGAGCTGTTGCACAAATAATTAAACTGTTAAATTTAACATGAAATGTGTTTTTAAAATTGTCTTTCTTGTGTATGTGGTGGGTCAAGACCATTCTATATAGTAATTATACAAACATGAATGTCCAAGGTTCGATTCCCAGTAGAGTGACTATTTATTAATGTAGGCAAACAATGTAGGTACTTTTTTTTTCTCTCTTGGAAGACCCACAAATAACATTTAATATGAATGATCTGTTTATTGTGGCACAGGCTGAGGGGTGGATGTTGACCAAGACACTGGGAGACCTTGCTCTTCAAATAGTACAATGAGATCTTTAATCTGAACAGGCAGAATGGGGCATCTGGTTAGCACATCATCGATGGTTTTCACCAGACACCCAGATTTTGAGTACGTAACCTTTTGACACAGAATTCAAAATGCCAACAAGTCAAGCTGACATCAGGACTGAAAAAGGAAAATTGGGTGGTATTCCTGCTCTGAATTATCTGACTCCTTTTTAATATAAATTTTTTGTTTCCAATATATAGATTTTTTTTTTTCTTTTTTTTTTTTTGCTCTTGAGGTTCAAGCTCATCCAATGTCCTGCATTGTGTAATGACATTGGCTATCTGGCTCAAATTTAAAAACCTCAAATTGGCCGAGGTACTGGAGACCTGACAGCTGTCAAAGGAACTGTACTCCAGCAGAAGCTGATCCTTTCAGGAGGGGGAAAAGTAAAAAAAACAATATCTTTTGCTGCCTTTCTTTGAATAGAAATTAAGTCAATGTATGAATGTCAAACTGTTTCCAGAAGGCTGGTGACTATGCAATTATATATATTTTATGATGGTTAAAGTTTTTGAGTTTGAATTGTTTGAAATATTTTAGATCTAAAGTGGATCAACATTACTAGCTCAGATGAAGCTTACAAATTCCTAAAAATCGGAAATAAAAATCGAAGCTTAGCTTCCACCAAAATGAACCAACAGTCCAGCCGAAGGTATGTGTATAATTCTAACTGTAGCTACCTTTACATTGGTTAGTTAGCAGTTTAAAAATTCAAGTAAAATGAAGACTTTTGTTTGATTTTTGTCAAAATTAATTCCATAATATTTTGAATCTTAATCAAAATACTTTTTTTTAAGCTATGATCAATCTGGTTAGTCTAAAATTACCTTCTTACAGTCACAGTATATTCTCCATTCGCCTGCTGGAAATAATTGGTGAAGACAAGCCCCATGTGATGAGGACTTCTGAGTAAGTTAGTTTTTTTTTAAAACTCTTTCATTAAATGTTTGCATCTTATTGTAGTCCATACCTTTTTTTTTTGTATATTTAAGTTGAAACAAGACCTGCAGTTTTGAGTCTGTATGCTGGGGCATCACTTTAGCAAATTTTGCTTAAAAAGCTGAAAAGGCTGGCATTTACATTCCTAATTTTTGTTGATGAAAAGAATGTAGAAATAATAAAATCTTGGCACAGAAGGAAGCCATTCAGCCCATCATGCCAATGCTAACTTTGAAAGAGCTGTGCAGTTTGGACCCACACCCAAGCATTTACCCCGTAACCCTGCAAAATAATTCTCCAAGTAAACTTCCAATTGTCTTTTGAAGGTGCCAATGGAATTTGATCCCCCTACCCTTTCAGTTAGTGCATTCTAGATCTTAACCCTCTGGGGGCTTGGGGTATAATTCCCATTTTCTCGTCTTCTCTTTGATTTAAAATAATTAGCAATCACCTCTGGTTACCAACCCACTTGCCTGGAGAAACACTTTTTTTTTCTCTCTACTTGTTCTATCAAAACGCCTCCTAATTTTGAAATTAAAAACAGAAAATGCTAGAAACACTCAGCAGGTTGAGTGAAACAGAGTTAATGAAGGGAATTTTATGCTCTCCCCTGCTACAGGTTTGGAGGTGGGGAGAGCATATAATTGGGTGGGATGGTGGTGTGGGAGAGACCCCACCACCTTCTTGGCTCCCCGGGCATTAAGTCTAAGGCGGGGAAGGGTGTCCAAGGCCTTCTGCCCCTCCGCCAATTAGGGCCCTTAAGTGGGCAACTAATGCCCAATTAAAGGCCTCCTCCCGCTGCCGCCACAATTAGCTCTGTGGCAGGCAGGCCTGTTGCCGCATGGGAAGCACGCCGCTCTTCAGTTAAGTGCCTAATTGGCACTTGATTTGGCGGGGCTCTCACAGAAGGGGCAATGCGGAGTTCTCTGCTCCTGGATAAAATCCCGGCCAATGTTTCAAGTTGGTGCCCTTTCATTACAACTCAATGGTAGGTCAATGACGTGAAATGTTAACTCCTCTGTTTTTCTGTCTACAGCTGCTGTCTTACATGCTGGGTGTATCCAGTATTTTCTGTTTTTTATTTCAGATTTCTAGCATCTGCAGTATTTTGCCCTCTGAATTTTGAATAGCTTTATTAGGTTTCACTTTGACCTACTCTGCTCTAAGGATAACAATCCCAACAAATGGATCCGGTTTAAGGAGAGTCTCAGATTAAAAACTGAAGGACATACAACTAGAAGTTAGAGAAAAGAATGAGAAATCTTGCATTTGCATAGTGCCTTTCAGGATATCCCAAAGTGCTTTGCTAATGAAGTACTTTTCAAATGTAATCACTGTTGTAATGTTGGAACAGTGATTCCTGACAACGCACCGATCCTCAGACGTCATCAGAGTGCGCCCAAAGGCGCAGCTGCGTCTTGCTAGAATTTAATGATGCATGCGCAGGATCACATCATCACACAGCGATTAACCCCATCGCATATCTGCGCCAGGTCCATCTTCGCGATTAAAGCATCATGGGGTGTCCAGCCCCTTACTGGGCTAAGCGGCTGAATAGGAGACTTTGAGGCTGGAACTCTTCCCCCCTAGCTCCAGGTCTCGGTGCTTCCTCGCCTTAGCCGCTTGCTCTAGACCTCGCTGCTCCCCTGGCTGATTTGTTCCTCGCTTTGCGCCATCCCGCTCTCCGGCCGCTCGCCCCCGCACCCACCCCACCCACCCCCCCCACCCCCCCCACCCCGCAACCAGCTGCAAGCTCTAGGCTGTGCCACTTCCCTCCTCCCGCCTACTCGATCCTACGTTGCCTCGTCGCCCCTTGTGGCCCGCCTTGCTTCTTCGGGCGGCACTTGGTGTCTGATGAAATGTGGGGGCGAGAGAAGGGAAACAGCATGGCCTAGAGCTTCTGGCTGGAGGGGAGGGGGGTGGCGGGGAGCGAGCAGCCAGAGAGTGGGGTGGCACAAGCGGGGAACAATCAGCCAGGGAAGTAGGGGTGTGTGGGGGAGCAGCGAGGTCTAGAGCAAGCAGTTGCGGGGGTGGGGGGGCGGGAGTGGCCGGTGGGGAGGAGGGGGAGAAAGCAATTTTCCAAGGGGGGAGCGTGGCCAGTGGGGTGGGAGCTAGTAGATGCATTTGGGTGAAATCGGTCCGGGTCAGTCATATAAATGAAGCGCCATAACGAATTGGGAGCACATTTTATTCACTGCCCGAATTATTTTTTTTTTCTGTATCAGGATGCCAATTCACTATTTTTCAATGGAAATTCAATCATAACATTCCTTTGTATTTAATAGGATTACTGGAATATTAAATAGATCTGAGGATTACAGTTAATATCCTATAACTACATAGCATATTACTGGGCTTCCATCCAATTTAATGTACGGTTAGTTTGCTAGAACGATCTAGTCATAAGCATCTCCTGTGATAAATTGAGCAGTGCCATCTTTAATCCTGGCAGCTGCCTGAAGGTTCCAGTTGAAGAGCCTGCATTTCCACATGTGCAAGCACTTTGCCACCTACTGATTGCGTTGTTAGCAAATGCAGCCATGTTGGAAAGATGGCAGGCAACTTGCACAAACTTTTCACACAAACCACAATGGGAGAAATGTACAGAATCTGTTCGTGATGTTGATTGAGAAATAAATATTGGCTAGGACACAGGGGAGAACTGCTCTTCAAAATTGTACCATGGGATATCTGGACACCCACTTAAGCAGGTAAATGGAGCCTCCGTTTAACATCTCATCCTAAAGGGGCTATCTCCAACAGTGCCACAATCCTCAGTATTGGACTGAAGTCTCTGCCTGAATTTTGTGCTCCAGAGTGGGGCTTGAAAATGCAGCTGCCTTGCTAACACTGAGCCATAGCAAATCTGTTCATAGCTTTGGCAATATTTTCCTTTAAAGGGGCAAGATACTTTGTTAATGGCTAAGAATTTATATTTTTACTAAATATAGGCTTTCCTTGTGTGATTTGGCTGGGTCAGAGCGTTGTGACAAAGCACAATCTTTTGGCGATCGACTGAAGGAGGCAGGAAACATTAATAGTTCTCTCCTTATCCTTGGCAAATGTATTTCTGCAGTCAGGCAGAAACAGCAGAATAAGTAAGTATTGAAATAAGTTGATCTATTCGATTAATTTAGTGAGTGGAAACATTAGAATTTAAGTTTTATTTTTGTATTGTGAAATTGAGTTACGTGCACTTTTTTTTTTACATTATATCAAAACAGTGGGTTAGTATTTTTATTTACTGTTCTTCCATTGTGGATGATGTTTCAAATTTGCTTTCCAACAAAAAAAATCCCATCTTTTAATTTTTAGGAACTTAGATAATTCTGACTTTTTTCTAACAAATTGATTTAAAACAAATTATCTACTTTAATTAAAAAAAAAAACTTTTTTGCAAAATTGGAAGATCCAGCTTATTTACCAGGAACCTAGGAACAGAAGGAGGCCATTTGGGCCTTCGAGCCTGCTCCACCATTCGATAAGGTCACGGCTGATCTGGTTGTGGTCTCAACTCCACTTTCCTGTCTGCCCCCCATAACCATTGATTCCCTTGTTTATCAAAAATCTATCTAAGTTGGCCTGAGATAAATACAATGACCCAGCCTCCCCTGCTTTCTGAGTAAGAGAATTCCACAGACTAATGACCCTTTCAGGGGAAAAAAAAAATTCTCCTTATCCCTGTCTTAAAAAGATGACCTCTTATTCTTAAACCTTGTCCCCTAATTTTGGTCTAATCCCACAAGAGGAAACATCCTCCCGGTATCCCTCTCTCAAGTCCCCTCATGATCTTGTATGTTTCAATAAGATCACGTCTCATTCTTATAAACTTCAATAGGTATAGGCCCAACCCTTTCAATCTTTCTTCATAAGATAAGCCCTTCATCTCTGGAATTAATCAAGTGAATCTTCTCCGAACTGCTTCGAACACAATTCTATCCTTTTTCTTTTCAAATAAGGACACTAAAACTGTACACAGTGCTCCAGATATGGTCTCGCCAAGGTTCTGTATAGCTGCAGTAAGACTTCCCTACTTTTTATACTCTATTCCCCTTGCAATAAACACAAACATTCCATTTGCCTTCCTAATAACTTGCTGTACCTGCATAGTAACCTTTTTGTGATTCATGTACCAGGACACCCAGATCCCCTGTACCAAGTTCTGGAATCACACTCCATTGAAATAGTATATAGCTTTTCTATTCTTCCTGCCAAAGTGGACAAGTTCACATTTTCCCACATTGTTTCATCTGCCAAATTTTTGCCCACTTACTTAACCTATCTATATCCTTTCGTAGACTCTTAACTTCCTCTTGACAACTTTGCTTTCCTTCCTATCATGGTGCCATTGGCAAATTTAGCTACTATACATTCGATCCCGTCATCCAAGTCATGGGAGGTCTTCCAAGAGGTAAACTTAAGACTAGACATATTCTCCCAAAGCTCCATGGATGATCTAAAGCTAGAGATTAAAATAAAGCCAAAAAAGGAGACTTGGGGTAAATACTGAAAATACCAGAAATAATTCAGTAAGTCGTGCAGCATCCATAGAGACAGCAGCATAGATAACATTTTGTGTTGATGACCTTCAGAACGGTCAATCGTTGACCTGAAATGTTAACTTGATTTTCTCTCCACAGATGCTGCATGACTTGCTGAATATTGCCAGCATTTTTTGCTTTTATTTCAGGTTTGCAGTATTTTGCTATTGGCTTTATGATAACTGTCAGGTTCATAATTCAGTAGAGCTGAGCAGAATACAAAGTACAGGGGTGAACTGAAAAATAAGAGAGTATGAGAATAGACTAGAGGGCACATACAGGTAACCCTAAGTCTTTTCATAAACATTTAAGGAACAGAAGGGTGTGGTTAATTAGGAACCAAAAAGAAGATCTTGTAGAGGCAGAGGGCATGATGGATGCAAGTATTCATTTTAATGCTTCAGTCTTTACTAAAAAGAAATGCTAACAATGTCTTGGTAAAGGATAAGGTAGTAGAGAAATTGAATAAGATAAACCTAAAGAAGAGGTACTTTTTGGAAAAAAAAAATTTGCCAGCTTTAGAAGTAGAAAAGTCACTGGGTCCCGATATGTCATGAGTTATGGAGAGAAGTAGGAATAGAAATTGAAGAGGCTCTGGCTGCAATTCTTCCAAGCCTCCTTTTAGATATTGGTGTGACGCCAGAGGACTGGAGGATTGCAAATGTTACACCTCTGTTCAAAAAAAGTGATTAAACCTAGCAACTACGCGCCAGTCAGCCTAATATCTACTGTGGGGGGGGAAGTCTTAGAGACACTAATCTGGGTCAAAATTAACTGGCACTTGGAAAAATATGGATTTGTTAAATCCAAGCCTAGTGCTTGACTAACTTGATTGAATTCTTTGATGTAATTGAGAAGGCTGATAAGGGTAGTAAAGTTGATGCATATATGGACTTTCAAAAGGCATTTGCTATGTACCAGGTAATAGACTTGTTAACAGTTCATGAGATCAAAGAGGCAGTGGGTGTGTGGATAAAATGTTGGCTAAGGGTCAGAAACAGAATAATAGTGATTTGGTTGGTTGTTTTTCAGACTAGAGGGAAGTGTGCAGTTGCGTTTTCCAGGAGTCAGTGTTTTTACTACATTTAAAAAAAAAAGTAACAGTCTTCAGGAGGACAAAGACAGATTAGTGAAATGGGCACACATGAAGCACTAAATTTAGCACATATTGGGAGGGAGAATGAGGAGAATCATTAGAAACTAAACATTATAACTATATAACATTAATTGAAATAATAAGAATAAGAATCTTCCGAGACTCAGGTAATTTAGTATGGTTTAATTAGTAAGCTTTATGAGCAGTAGTGGGGCTTGCTAGTGGGATTTATTAATTATAAATTAAAAATAAATTAACATATAATGAAAATGGTGATGTGTTGCAACTGCAGTATGTGGGAGCTGGTGGACACCAGTGTGATCCATGGCAAATGCGTTTGCAGCTTGAGGAGCTTCAGCTTAATGAGCTGGAGGCTGAGCTACAGATGCTGCAATGCATCAAGGCGGGGCAAAGTTACCTGGACACTTCCTTCCAGAAGGCAGCTAGACCCCTTAAGATAGGGTCTGATTTGGTCAGTGGTCGAAGACAGGAGGGTGTGACTGTGAGTGAGGCAGGAAGGGAATAGAGAAGGCAGAAGTGGAAGAGCTTCAGCCCTTGCAATTGTGCAACAGGTTTGAGGTTCTTGCAACTTGTATGGATGAGAGCGAGGGCTGCAGGGTGGATAAGCAAACTGACCATGGCACCATGGTACAGGAAGCCATTCGAGCGCTGTAAGTAAATAAGAATGTAGTGGTAGTAGGAGGTAGTATAGTCAGGGGGATAGAAACAGTTCTCTGCGGCCAAGAGTGAGTCCAGAAGGCTGTGTTGTCTGCCTGGTGCCAGGATTCGGGACATTTGCTCAGGGATGGAGAGGAACTGGCAGTGGGAGGGGGAGGATCCAGTTGTCGTGGTCCACTTGGGTACCAACGACATAGGCAGGACTAGGAAAGAGGTTCTGCATAGTAAATATGATCGGTTAGGAGCTAAATTTAAAGCAGAACCTCAAAGGTAATGATCTCTGGATTATTATCTGAGCCATGAGCAAATTGGTGAAGGGAAAATAAGATTAGAGTGTTAAATGCGTGGCTCAAAGATTGGTGTGGGAGAAATGGGTTTCGACTCATGGGGCACTGACACCAATACTGGGGAAAGTGGGAACTATACCATTGGGACAGTCTTCACCTGAACCTTGCTGGGACCGGTGTTCTGGCTAGTCGTATAACGAGGGTGGTTGCGAGGGCTTTAAACTAAATAGTGAGGGGGAGGGATCAAGTGAGAGAAGATGTGATAATTTAAAGAGAGGAGCAAGCAAGAGAGTAAGGTAGCAACAAGGGTAACGATAATCAGTGTGGCAGGAAGGGACAAAGCATACAAACTTAATGTGCCAGCAGATAAGGCTAGAGGTTGTGAAAATAATAAGACAGAATTAAAGGCATTCTATCTGAATGCACACAGTATTCATAACGAGGTAGATGAGTTGACAGCATAAATAGAAGTAAACTGATATCCAATTGTCTTTACGGAGACATGGCTACAGGGTGACCAAGAGTAGGAACTACATATTCAAGGGTATAGGACACTTGGGAAGGATCGGCATAAAGGAGGTGGGGTAGCGCTGTTAATAAAGGATGAGATAAGTACATGAGAATCATAGAAAGTTTAAGGCACAGAAAGAGGCCACTTGGCCCATCGTGTCTGTGCCGGACGAAAAATGATCCAGCTATTCTAATCCCACCTTCCAGCATATGGTCTGTAGCCCTGCAGATTATGGCACTTGAGCTGCAAATCCCGACTCCTTTTGAATGAGTTGAGGGTTTCTGCCTCAACTACCCTTTCAGATAGTCAGTTCCAGACCATCACCACCACCTAGGTGAAAAAGTTTTTCCTCATCTCCCCTCTAATTTTTCTACTTTAAATCTATGCCCCCTCGTCACTGACCTCCCTGCTAAGGTGACTAGACCTTTCACCTCCACTCTATCCAGGCCCCTCAAACTTCTGTACGTTTCAATCAGATCTCCCCTCCGCCTTCTCCGTTCCAAGGAGAACCACTCCAGCCTATCCAGTCTTTCCTCATAGCTACATTTTTCCAGTCCTGGAAACATCCTCATAAATCTCCTCGATACCCTTTCTAGTGCAATTACAACCTTTCTGTAATGAGGCGACCAGAACTGCACACAGTACTCAAATTGTGGCCTAACCAATGAGTTACACAGTTCCAGCATAATCTCCCTGTTCTTATATTCTATACCTTGGCTAATAAAGGAAAGGATTCCATATGCCTTCTTAACCACCTATCGACCTGTCCTGCTACCTTAACAGATCTGTGGACATTCACTCCAAGGTCCCTCACTTCCTCTATAAGTCTCCATATTTTCCTATTAATCGTGTATTCCTTTGCCTTGTTTGACCTCCCCAAATGCATCACCTCACACTTCTGCAGGTTGAATTCCATTTGCCCATCTGACCAGACCATCAATACCTTCCTCAGCCTACAGCTATCCTCCTCGCTATCTACCACACAGTCAATCTTTGTGTCATCTGCAGACTTCTTGATCATGGCCCCGACATTTATGTCCAAATCGTTAATATGTACCACGAAAAGCAGGTGACCCAGCACTGAGCCCTGTCGAGCGCCACTGGAAACAGCCCTCAACAATTACCCTTTGTTTCCTGCCACTGAGCCAATTTTGTATCCACCTTGCTGCATTTCCCTGGATCTCATGGGATTTTTTTTTTTAACCAGTCTGCCAAGTGGGACCTTGTCAAAAGCCTTGCTCAAATCCATGTCGACCATATCAACTGCACTAACCTCATCTTTCTTCCTTGTCGCTTCTTCAAATAAATTGATCAAGTTGGTCAAACAAGATCTTCCCTTAACAAATCCATGCTGACTATCTTTTTGATTAACCTGTGCCTTTCTAAGTGACAGTTTATCCTGTTTCTCAGAATAGAGTCGAATAATTTGTCCACGACTGAGGTTAGACTGACTTGCCTGTAATTATTCGATCTATCCTTCGCTCCTATTAAACAGAGGTACAATGTTAGCAGTTCTCCGATCCTCCAGCAACACACCTGTATCCAGTGAGGACTGGAAAATGATGGTCAGACCTTCTGCTATTTCCCCTCTTGCTTCTTTTAACAGCCTAGGGTACATTTTCATCTGGCCCTGGTGGTTTATCAACTTTCAAGGATGTGAATCCCATTAATGCTTCCTCTCTCCCTATGTTTATCACATTCAATACTTCACCCTCTCCCTCCTTAACTACAATATCTGCATCATCCCCCTTTTTTTGTGAAGACAGACGCAGAGTATTCATTAAGAACCAAAACAATGTCTTCTGCCCCGACACATAGGTTACCTTTTTGGTCTTTTATGGGCCCTACTCTCTCTTACTCTTAATGTATTGATAAAACATCTTTGGGTTCACCTTGATTTTGCTTGCCAATATTCTTTCATGCCCTCTCTTTGCTTTCCTAATTTCCTTTTTCATTTCACCCCTCCACTTTTTATTCTCCTCTGGCTTTCTGTAGTATTGAGTTCTGTGTTGGACATGAGCTTTCCTTTTCTGCCTTATCTTGCCCTGTAGGCTCCTTGACATCCATGGGGTTCTAGATTTGACCATCATACCCTTTTTTCTTTGTGGGAACATGTTTACTCTGAACCCCTTGAATCTCCCCTTTGAATGCCTCCCACTGTGCTGACACTGATTTACCTTCAAGTATCTGTTTCCAATCCACTTTTGCTCAATCACTCCTCAGTTTAGTAAAACTGGCATTGCCCAATTGAGAACTCTAACTCCTGTTCTATCTCTGTTCTTTTCCATAATTATGTTAAAACTGACTGGAATTATGATCACTACCACCAAAATGTGCGTGGCACTGGGAGTAATCTGGAGATGACTACTTTTGAGGTGCTGCTTGCTAATTTCTTACCTAGCTTCCTAAATTCTGACTGCAGGACCATATCCTTCTTTCTGTCTTTGGTTCCAATGTGGGCGATGACTGCTGGCTGTTCACCCTCTGCCTTCAGGATGCTCTGCAACTACTCAGTGCCATTCTTGACCCTGGCACCAGGGATGCAACACACCATCCTGGATTTTACGTCTGTGGCCACAGAAATGCCTGTCTGTTCCCCTGACTATTGAATCTCATATCACTATGGCTCTTCCAGTCTTCCCTGTACCCGCCTATGCAGCTGAGCCACCCGTGGTGCCATGGACTTGGCTCTGGCTGCACTCCCCAGGTGAAGCATCACTTTCCTCAGTATTCAGAACTGAATACCTGTTGGAGAATGAGATGCACTCAGGGGTCTGCTGCACTACCTGCCTGATTCTTTTTGACTGCCTGGTGGTCACCCATTCCCTCTCTCCCTGCATACTCTTAAGCTGTGGTGTGACCAAATCTATAAACGTGCTACCCACATAGCTCTCGTCCTCATGAATGCACCACACTGTTGCCAGCTGCCATTCAAGTTCCAAAACCCGGAGCTCAAGCTGCTGCAATTAACAACACTTCCTGCACAAATGGTTCTCCAGGATACGGGAAGCATTCTGGAGTTCCCACACAGCACAGGAGGTGCATTCTCGAGCTTGAAGCTCCCCTGCCATTCCTTTTATTTTAGTTCACCCTTTGTTACTGCTTAAAAAACCTCACCAATACTGAAACACCTTTAGAATTATTAATATAACCTTACTACATAAGAAATAGGAGCAGGCGTAGGCCATTCTGCCCCTCAAGCCTGCCCCGCCATTCAATAAGATCATGGCTGATCTGTCCCAGTCCTCAACTCCTCTTTCAGGCCTGCTCCGCATAACCCTTGACTCTCCGAGATTTCAAAAATCTATCTACCTCCTCCTTCAATACATTTAGTGATCTAGCCTCCACGACTGAGGCAGAGAACTCCAGAGATTCACCACCCTCAGAGAAGAAATTCCTTCGCATCTCAGTTTTAAATGTGTGCCCCCTTATTCTGTAATTATGTACCCTAGTTTGAGATTCCCCCACTAGTGGAAACATCTTCTCAACATCTACCCTGTCAAGTCCCATTAAAATCTTATACGTTTCAATAAGATCACCCCTCATTCTTCTAAACTCCAATGAATAAAGGCCTAACCTGTTTAGCCGTTCTTGATAAGACAACCACTTCGTCCCAGGAATCAGTCCAGTGAACCTTTTCTGAACTGCCTCCAATGCTAGTATATCCTTCTTTAAATATGGGGACCAAAACTGTACACAGTACTCCAGGTGTGGCCTCACCAACACCCTGTACAGTTGTAACCAGACTTTCCTATTTCAAAACTCTAATCCCCTAGCAATAAAGGCCAAAATTCCATTTGCCTTCCTAGTTACTTGCTGCACCTGCATGCTAACCTTTTGTGTTTCATGCACAAGAACACCCAGAGATCCCTCTGTACTGCAGTATTTTGTAGTCTTTCTCCATCTAAATCTGCTTTTTTATTCTTCCTACCTCACACTTTCCCACATTGAACACCATCTGCCAAGTTTTTGCCCACTCACTTAACCTATCTATATCCTTTTGCAGATTCTTTGTATCCTGATCACAACATGTCTTCCCACCTATTTTTGTATCATCAGCAAATGTGGATACACTACACTTTGTCCCTTCCTCTAAGTCATTAATATAGATAGTAAATAGTTGAGGCCCTAGGAACGATCCTTGTGGCATCCCTGTAGTTATGGCTTTCCAACCTGAATAAAGACCCATTGATCCCGACTCTCCGCCTTCTGTGTGTTAGCCAGTCATCAATCCATGCCAACACATTACCCCCAATACCCTGAGCTCTTATTTTGTGCAATAACCTTTTATGTGGCACCTTATCAAACGCCTTCTGAAAATCCAAATACACTACATCTACCGGTTCCCCTTTATCCACTCTGCTTGCTATATCCTCAAAGAATTCCAACAAATTTGTCAAACATGATTTCCCTTTCATAAAACCATGTTGACTCTGTTTGATTTCATTATGTTTTTCTAAATGTCCTGCTATTTCTTCCTTAATAATGGACTCTAGCATTTTCCCAATGACTGATCAGCTAACTGGTCTGTAATTTCCTATTTTCTATCTCCCTCCTTTCTTGAATAGGGGCGTCACATTAGCAGTTTTCCAATCCGCTGGTACCCTACCGGAATCCAGTGAGTTTTTGGCATATTATGACCAATGCCTCCACTATCTCTGCAGCCACTTCTTTTAAAACCCTTGGATGCAGACCATCAGGTCCTGGTGACTTTTCTGCCTTTTAGTCCCATCAGTTTGTCCAGCACTTTTTCCCTCGTGACAGAGATTGTTACAAGTTCCTCCCTCCCATTTTACACCTTGCTCATCTATTATTGTCAGGATGTTTATAGTGTCCGCCCCGGAGAAGACCAATGCAAAATATTGTTTTAAATTATCTGCCATTTCCCTGTTATTAATTCCCCAGTCTCATCCTCTAAGGGTCCCACACTTACTTTAGCTACTCTTACTTTTAATATACCCGTAGAAGCTCTTACTGTTTGTTTCTATGTTTCTTGCCAATTTACTCTCATCAATTTTCTTCCTCCTTTATTAGTTTTTTATCATCCGCTGCTGGTTTCTAAAAAAAAACCCAATCCTCTGGCCTACCACTTGTTTTCGCCGCATTGTAGGCCTTTGTTTTTGATTTGATACTCTCCTTAACTTCCTTTGTTATCCACGGGTGGTTCATCATTCTCTTTGAGTCCTTCCTTCTGACCAGAATAAATATTTGCTGAGTGTTATGAAATATCCGCTCAAAAGTCTGCCACTGCTCATCTACTGACTTCCCCTATAGTCTATCTTCCTAACCCTCTTTAGACAACTCTTTCTTCATACCTCTGTAATTGCCCTTGTTTTAGTTGAAGACACTGGTTTGAGACCCGAGTTGTTCACCCTCAAACTGAATTTGAAATTCTACCATGTTCTGATCACGTCCCCCTAAAGGATTCTTAACTACGAGATCTCTTATTAATCCTACCTCATTACACAATGCCAAATCTAAAATAGCCTGTTCCCTGGTAGGTTCTGCAACATATTGCTCTAAGTAACAATCCCTGAGGCACTCTACAAATTCGTCTTCCATGCTACCCTTGCCAATTTGACTTGTCCAGTCTATATGCAGATTAAAATCGCCCATGATAATTGCAGTGCCCTTCTTACACGCCTCCATTATTTCCTGATTTAATATCTTGTCCTACAAAGAGGCTACTCTTCGGGGGCCTATAGACCGTTCCCACCCGTGATTTCTTTCCCTTGCTGTTCCTTATTTCCACCCAAACTGATTCTACATCACGATCTATAACACCTATATCATTACTCACAACTGCACTGATTCCTTCCTTTTATTAACAAAGCTACACCATCTCCTTTTCCTTTCTGCCTATTCTTCCGGAATGTCAAATATCCTTGAACATTAAGATTCCAGTCCTGATCATCCTGTAACCACATCTCAGTGATAGCTGTCAAATCATATTCATTTGTTTCTCTCTGTGCCGTCAGCTCATCTATCTTGTTACAAATGCTACGTGCATTCAGATAAAGAGCCTTAAGCTTTGACTTTTTACCATCTTTACCTATTCTGGTTCTAATTTCTGCTGTACTCTTGTGCTTATATTCTCTGTCCCTTCCTGTCACTCTCTGATTGATCAATGTATGCTCCTTCACTATCCTGCACCTCTGCTCTCTTACTTTTTGGCTTTTTAAAGTGCCTTTCAATTGAACCCTCGGTTTAAAGCCTTATCTACAACCCTAGTTATGCAATTCACCAGGACACTGGTCCCGGCATGGTTCAAGTGAAACCCATCCTAACGAAACAGCTCTTTCCCCAGTACTGGTGCCAGTGTCCCATGAATCGGAACCCATTTCTCCCACACCAATCTTTGAGCCACACATTTACCTCTCTCTAGTCTTATTTACCCTATGCCAATTTGCGCATGGCTCGGGTAGTAATCTGGAGATTATTACCTTTTGGTTCTGCTTTTTAATTTGGCCCCGTGCTGCTCATAGTCCCTCAGCAAAACTTCTTTCCTAGTCCTACCTATGTCATTGGTACCTACGTGGACCACGACAACTGGATCTTTTCCCTCCCACTCCAAGTTCCTCTCCAGCCCAGAAGACGTGTCCTTAACCTTGGCACCAGGTAGGTAACACAGCCTTTGGGGACTCTCTATCTTTGCTGCAGAGAACAGTTTCTATTCCCTAACTATGCTATCCCCTATTACAACTACATTTCTCTTTTCTCCCCCCACTTGAATGGCGCTTTGAACCACGGTGCTATGGTTAGTTCGCTCATCCTCCCTACAGTCTGTGCCCTCGTCCACACTGGGAGCAAGAACCTCGTACCTATTGGATAAGGGCACTGACTGAGGCTCCTCCAAAGCTAAATTCTGGATCCCCATACCTGCCTCACTCGCAGTCACACCCTCTTGTCCCTGACCACTGGCTGAATTCAAGGTAGTTAATCTAAGGGTTGTGACTGTCTCCTGAAACAGTGTCCAGGTAACTCTGCCCCTCCCTGATGTGTCGTATTGTCTGCAGCTCGGACTCCAGCTCATAAACTCTGAGCCGAAATTCCTCGAGCAGCCAACACTTGCTGCAGATGTGGTCACCGTGGATTGCACTGGCAAGCACCAGCTCCCACATACTGCAACACATCGCCTGCCCAGCCATCTCTATTCTATTTAATTAATCTGGATCTCCAGTATTTAAAAAAAAAAAAGAACTATTTAAGTGTACTCTTAACCTGTAATGACGTCACCTGATTTAAATCACTTGGCCAAAACTACAAAAAAAACATGAGACACAGAAGAAATACCCACCAATCACTTACCAGCTCTCCTGTGACATCACACTTCGATTTTTTATTTTTTTCTGCTGTCGAGCAGGTCCACAGAACAGAGCGCTCTCGCTGTCGCTGCTTCTGGTCACTGGCCTCTGCTCCTTTTATCTCCCGGCTCCTCTCGCCTGTTCCCGCTCTCGCCGCTATCTAGTATTGATAAATCCTACTAAATATCAATACAGGTCACTAGTTAAAATACATCTCAAATTTTAAAAAAAAACTCACCAGCTACTAACTTGTTCCTTTTTATTATTAATACATAATTTTTTTACTCTTTTTTTTTTTAGTCAGCCAGTTGTTGAAACACAAACCGAGCTATTTACACACACACCCGAACAGTAGTGTACTAACCCAGCTATTTACGGATACTCCCTAACAGCAGTTACTCACCACCTTATAGCTTTACTGTGATGTCACTGTTCACTTTGTTTTCAAACTCAGGCATGCCTGGACCCCTCTCTGCTGCTCTCCTTGAAGGTAGTGAGAGAGGATCTTTGATCGAAAGATCAAGATGTAGATCCAGTTTGGGTAGAGCTAAGAAACAGCAAGGGGAAGCAAACATTGGTAGGAGTTGTTTATAGGCCACTAAACAGTAGTGGTAAGGTAGGGCACAGTATAAATAAGGAAATTAGAGGTGCATGTAACAAGGGTAATACAGTAATCACGGGGGACTTAAATCTACATAGAGACTGGATAAAACTAATCCTAGAATATACACACGACGGTTTTCTAGAATAGTATGTTGGGAACCAACTAGAGAATGGGCTGTTTTAGATCTGGTATTGTGCACAGGGGAAAGGGCTAATTAATAATCTCAAAGGAGCCTTTAGGGAAGAGTGACTATATGATGGAATTTCACTTTTTATGTTTGAAAGTGATGTAGTTCAATCCAAAACTAGGGTCTTCAATCTAAACAAAGGAAACTACGAGGGTATTGGGGGAAAGTTGGCTGTGGTAGATTGGGAAACTACATTTGAAGGTATGATGGTAGACCAGCAATGGCTAGCCTTTAAAGAATTAATACATGGTTTGCAACAAATTTATATTCCTTTTGAGGCACAAAAACCCAGCAAGGCAAGTGATCTGACCATGGCTAACAAGAGAAGCTAAAGATTGTATTAGATCAAAGGAAGAAGCTTATAAAGTTGCCAAAAAAGTAGAAAGCCTGAGGATTGGGAGCATTTTAGAATTCAACAAAGGAGGACTAAGAAACTGATAGAGAACATAGAATATGGAAGTAAACTAGCGGGAAACATAAAAATGGACTGCAAAAGCTTCTATAGGTAGGTAAAAAGGAAATGATTAGTAAGGACAAATGTGGGCCCATTACAGGCAGAAACAGGGGAATTTATAATGGGGAATAAGGAAATGGCAGAGCTACTAAACTTATACTTTGTCTGTCTTCACAGAGGAAGATACAAAAGACCTCCCAGAAATACTAAAGAACCAAGGACTAGTGAGAATGAGGAACTGAAAGATATTGATATGAGTAAAAAAGAAAAGTAGTACTGGAGAAATTAATGGGACTAAAAGCTGATAAATCCCCTTGACCTGATCTACATCCCAGAGTGTTGAAGGAGGTGGCTGTAGAGATAGTGGATGCATTGGTGATCCTCTTTCAAAACTCTATAGATTCTGAGCAGTTCCTAAAGATTGGAAGGTGTCAAATGTAACCCCACTATTTAGGAAAGGAGGAAGAGAAAAAACAGGGAGCTACAGACCTGTTAGCCTGACATCAGCAGTAGGGAAAATGCTAGAATCTATCATAAAGGATGTGATAGCTGGATACTTAAGAGAAAAAAATGGTAGGATTGGGCAGTGTCCACATGGATTTATGAAAGGGAAATAATGTTTGACAAACCAGTTGGAGTTTTTTGAGGATATAACTAGCAGAATAGATAAGGGAAACCAGTAGATGTGGTGTATTAGGATTTTCAGAAGGCTTTCAAATAAGGTTCCACACAAAAGGTTAGTAAGCAAAATTAGAGCACATGGGATTGGGGGGTATTAAACTGGCATGGATTGAGAATTGGTTAACAGATAGAAAACTGAATAGGAATAAACTAGTCATTCTCTGGTTGGCAGGCTGGGAGTAGTGGGGTACTGCAAGGATCATTATTTGGGCCCCAGCTATTCAGTCTATATCAATGATTTAGATGTGGGGACCAAATGTAATATTTCTAAGTTTGCTGATGATGTAAAACTAGGTGGGAATGTAAGTTGTGAGAGGCTGCAAGGGGATTTAGACCGGCTAAGTGAGTGGGCAAGAACATGGCAGATGGAATATAATGTTTAAAAATGTTACGTTATCCACTTTGGTAGGAAAAATAGAAATGCAGAGTATTTCTTAAATGGTGAGGGATTGGGAAGTGTGGATGTCCAAAGGGACCTGGATGTCCTTGTTCATAAGTTACTGAAAGCTAACATGCAGGTGCAGCAAACAGTTAGGAAGGCAAATGGTGTGATGGCCTTTACTGCAAGAGGATTTGAGTGCAGGAGTAGAGAAGTCTTGCCTCTGTGGCATAGAGGGAGTGGTTCACCAGACTGATTCCTGGGGTGGTAGGATTATCCTATGAGGAGGGATTGAGGAGACTGGGCCTGTATTCTCTAAAGTTTTGAAGAATGAGAGATGATCTCTTTGAAGCATACAAAGTTATTAAAGGGCTCGACGGGTTTGATGCATGAAAGAGGTTTCCCCTGGCTGGGGGAAGGGGTCCAGAACCAAGAGAATCAGTCTCGGAATAAGAGGCCATTTAGGACTGAGATGAGAAGGAATTCCTTCACTCAGAGGGTGGTGAATCTTTGGAATTCTCTACCTCCAGAGGACTATGGAGGTTCAGTCATTAAGTGTATTCAAGACAGAGATTGACAGATTTCTAGATATTAAAGATATCAAGGGATATGGGGATAGTGCAGGAAAATGATCTTCTACCTCAATGCCAGTCATGATCTAGTTGAATGACAGAGTGGGCTCGAAGGGCTGAATGGCTGACTCCTGCTCCTATTTCCTATATTCCTGCGTTCCTAAATGGTACAATTTTAAAAAGGGGTGTAGGAAGAAAGAGATTTCTGATGTGTTTTGAAGGCGGCAGGGCAAGTTGAGGACGCTATTTTTTTTTTTAACAGGGGTATGTGGGATCCATGGCTTTATACGTAGGCATGAAGTACAAAAGCAAAGACATTTTAGTAAACTTTAAAGAAACACTGGGTCAGCCTTATTTGGAGTATTGTGGCCAGTTCTGGGAATATCCTTTAGGAAGGACGTCAAGGCCTTGGAGGCTGCTGTTAAAATTTACTAGAATGGTACCAGGGCTGAAAGATTTGTTATGTGGGAGAACTAGAGAAGATGCTAGTTTTCTCTTTGAAGCAGAGAAGGTTAAGGGGAGTTTTGATAGAGGTGTTCACAAGCTATGAAGGGTTTTGATAGAGTAAATGATGAGAAACTATTTCCAGCGGCAGATGGGTCGGTAACCAGAGAACACCGGTTTAAGGTAACTGGCAACAGAACTGGAGGCAACATGAACAAAGTATGCAGAGTTATCATCTGGTATGCACTGTCTCGAAGGGTGGTGGGAACAGATTCAATAATGATATTCAGAAAGAAATTGGGATAAATATTAGCATGGGAAAGATTTACAGGGCTATTAGAAAAGAGCAGAGAGGAACTAATTTGATAGCTCTTTCAAAGAGAAGACATGGGTCTAATGGGCTGAATTGCCACCTCCCTATGCTGATCATTCTATGATCTAAAAGCCTAATGCATAAAGTACATTAAATTGTTTTAACTATATCTATAACTCACTAAGCTGGTGATTTATTCCATTTTGGCTTGCTGCAGTGCCATATGGCTGTGAAAAAGACAATAAATACAGTAAGCTAAACTTTTGAGGCTTTTCCAAATTGTGGAAGGAAGTTGAATGTCTTAGGACACCTGCCTGCCTCGCCTCTTCTGGTGCATTGACTGTTTTGGTGCCACTTCCTCTAACTTTTTGTTTCCAACTTCCATCCTTCTCTCACCTTCACATGGTCCATCTCCAACTCTTCCCTCTCCTTCCTTGTCATCTTAGTCTATATGGAGGCTATCAGCCAATATTCACCATAAGCCCACTGGCTGCCACAGCTATCTGGACTACACTTTTTTTCATACCCTACTTCCTCTAAGGATTCTATTTCATTCTCCCAGTTTCTCCATCTCCGTTGCATCTGATCAGACAACACAACCTTCCATTCTAGTGCTTCTGATATGTCTCTTTTTTTTTTCCCCCCTCGACTGAGAATTCCACCCCACCATGGTTAAAAGGGTCCTCGACCATGTCCAATCTATTTCACTTACTTCTGCTCTCACCCCTTCCCCCTCCCTCCCAGAACCATGATGGGGTTCCCCTTGTCCTCACCTTCCACCCCACCAGCTTCCATATTCAACGGATCATCCTCTGCCATTTCCGCCACCTCCAGTGTGATGCCACCCCCAAACACATCTTGCTCTCCCCTCCTCTTTCAGAATCTTAAGGGACCATTCCCTCCACAACACCCTGGTCCACTCCTCAGTCACTTACAGCACTAACCCCCCCCCCCCCCCCCCCCTCAACCCCATTTCCTAAGGCACCTCATCATGCAAGTGCAGGAGATGCAACCTGCCCTTTTACCTCCTCCCTTATCACCGTCCAAGGCCTGAAACACTCCTTCCAAGAGAAACAGCGATTTACTTGTGCTATTTTCAATTTAGTATACTGTATTCATTGCTCATGATGTGGCCCACTCTACTTTGGGGAGACCAAACACAGACTGGGCAACCGCTTCATGGAATACCTCCATTCAGTTTGCAAGCATGGCCCCGAGCTTCCTGTCGCTTACCATTTCAATTCTCTACCTTGCTCCCTCACTGACCTGACTGCCTTTGGCCTGCTACAGTGTTCAATGAAGCTCATTGCAAGCTCGGAACAAACATCATCTTTTGACTGGGCACTTTTACAGCCTTCCAGACTCTATATATTGAGTTCAATAATTTTAGATCATAACCTCTGCCCCATTTTTTAATCTATTTTGCTGGTTTGTTTTTCACCCCCTCTTGTTTCTTCCTTTTACTTTGTGTTTGGATGGCTGCTATCCTCCCATCCACACCACATCATTTGTTTCTTTTTGTCCCATTGCCACTCCCCTTTGGCTTTGTGCCACGAAACCTTTTGTCATTTATTCTCTTCTGCCCTCTACCTCGATCACAGAGCTTCCCTTTTTTGTTCTTTCTTTCCCCTCCAGCTCCCCACCCCTGCTTTCACTTGCTCAAAACCTATTGCATTTCTAACTTTTTTCCAGTTCTGATGAAAGATCATAGACCTGAAAGGTTAACTTTTTTTTTTCTCTCCACAAATGCTGCCTGACCTGAGTATTTCCCCCATTTTCTATTTTTGTTTCATATTTCCAACATTTGCAATATTTTGCTTTTGTAAACCAAACGTGTGACTTTAGTAGGGCTAAATATGGAGTTGCCCATAAAACTTGCTTACTTAGTGATTGAACACATTAATTTGAAATATATTGAAACGGATTTCATTTTAATATTGCATCAAATATTGACTGCTTGTTTTGTAATTGTTCCCAGTTCCAAGTGAAATACTTGCTGAATTCCAAGATCATATTCTAATAAATAGCAAACCTCTATTAATCTAAAGCTACATCTTTTTACTTTTCACTTCCAATTTTTGTTTTGAAACAAGTCCTGGCCTTTGCAATGGAAAGATTTGAACTCTGAGATCTCCATTGTGTATTATTTTTAACATGACCTATCTTTTGGCTATTAGATTGAAATCAGTTGTTGTCCCTTTCCGAGAGAGCAAGCTGACTCGTCTCTTTCAAGCTTTCTTTTGTGGCAAAAGCAAAGCGTGTATGATTATTAATATAAACCAGTGTGCTTCCATGTATCATGAGACTCTCCATGTACTGAAATTTTCAGCAATTGCTAAACAGGTAAGGTATCATTCATTGCCTTTTGTCTTGCCTTTTGAAGACATTATCCTGTAAAATGAGGATAAAATTTTCATTCCAATTTTCGAAATTTTCTTGAACACCGAAAGAAAAGTCATAAAAGCTACACACTAATGTGCATAACATTTCAATTCAAATGCACCATTGTATAAATCAGCATACTAAATATTTGCCTTTGACTTAAACCATTGCCTTTGGTATTCAAAGTCTGTTGTTTGCAGAAGATTATATATTCTGCCAACTCACTGACATTTAACAATTTAAATCTTTACTTTTAGAAAAGCTGTGCAATATTCTGCTTACTTTTCCAATTTTGATGGCTGGTGTAAAAATCTTTATGAAGATGCTCCTAGTACATGTTTAGCATTATTGCCAAGAATAGAAAGTTGTGAACAATAGTTACTGCACGCTTGTCCAAGTAAGCTGTTTATAGAAACTCTTGATTTTCAGATAGTTCAGATCATACACCCAAAAGTAGACCTGCAACTTATTGATCCAATGAAGGGGAGTGATGCCAGTATGATGGTATGCACTGATCTCTGTGAAACACTCTCTGCTGAAAATTTCTTTCTCGAAGATCTACTAATTAAAGAGGAACAGGAGAACGAAGACCTTGATACCACCTTGGGCCATGATGTAACTTTTTTTTAAAATTCTCTTCACCACTTGAGCTTGAGTATAAAACAGGCTGTACTAACTGTAGTCAACTTTTTAATTATTCAGCAATTAATTGAATATTGAGAATTAGACTAATGCTGCCTGCAACATGTTAATGGGGTAACCCTAGGGGAACATCAAGCATGAACTTAAGTATTTAGTAGAACAATTGAGTAAAAGAAAATATTGCATTCGTAACCTCTTTTACAACGTCAGCATGTCCCAATGCACCTCACAGCCAATTAAGCACTTAAGTGTAGTCACTGTTGTAATGTAGCAGTAATTATTTTGGATTTGACCCTGGAATAGACACATTAAATCAGGCATCAGAAATGAACTTAAGTAAAGTATTGTGAAACTAAAACCAAAGAGGGAAAATGTTACACATGAGGCCGCATTTAGTAATTGGTCATTAAAGTCTAAAAATATGCATAGATAGGTAAAGAGCATCAATAATGGAAAAACAAGATGTTGTGTACAATTTAAGGAAATGCCAGTTTTATTGGGAAATTTTATTAAAGGAAACGGATCCTAGATTTGGGGGAGGGGTATGGTGGCCGTGTGGGGAGGGCGGTTGGTGATCAGAAAACCAATTCTGAAGATTTTTCATAAAGCATGATCATGTACTCATAGTCATAGTTATACAGCACAGAAACAAACCCTTCGGCCCATCGTGTCCATGCCGGCCATCAAGCACCTAACTATTCTAACTACTCGGGATGTTCCAACTGCTTTGTACGCATGCATTACTTTTTGAAATGTATTTAGAAGCTGTAATGTATCAGCTTGGTGATTCTATTTGTCTGCTGATCTTCACCTTGATCCTGCTTGATGTTATAGGGTTTTCTAATCTTTTGCTCAGGAATTATTGGCCATGATAGAAAATCTAAAACAAAAATTGATTGCTGAAAGACAGCACAAACTGGTTTTAGAAATTCGGGTTCGTGAAGAGATGGGAGAGGCTATGTTTCATCAACTACTGCATACAGAAGAAATTTGGAGGTAATTTTTAATATTTAGATTGTAGTTAGCATAAAATTAACCAAAAATGTTATACAACAAAAACATTTCAAAAGATTTTGTGGGAATAAGGATGGGTTACTTTGATTTACTAAATTAGTTGATGTTTGACATGGATGTCACAAGACAGTGAAGCAGCACCATTGCTGCATTGATAGGGCTGCATATGTAATTTTGGGATAACTAGTTGATGGGATAGCTTCTTCCTTTGTCTAGTGTTCTAGATCTAAAGAAAGCTATTCCAAGGGACTTGACTAAGAAAGCAACCTTTATCGAATGGGTGAAAAGTTGTTGTTTAAACTGGGGTCAACAACTGGTTGTTGCTGCTTATTTCTGTGAAATAACCGACCAGATCTGTTTGGTAGTGTAGCCTGTTGCCAGGTGTGCCTGATATTGTTCTTGGATATAACTTGAGATTTATGCTAGAAACCTGTTATAAGGGATGGTTTTGAATTATGTGAGGAATTGGAACACTCCAGTTTCACAGATGTTGGTGGGCTCGCTATCTTCCAACAAATGGGTAAAGAAGGAAATGTTGCATTATATAAGTTTTCAAATTCTCAGCATGTCCCAAAGTGCTTCAACAACAAGAAATTACTTCTACGTGTAGGCAAGCATAACAGCCAGTTTGTGTGTGGCCTGGTTTCCGCAAATGTGTAAGTTCAGATCCAAGCCACAGGATGGATTTGTGGCAAGAAAGGGTAACAGTTGCAGGTTAGAAGGTCTTGGCCACAGAGCACCCTTTTAGATGGGAAACTCTGCCTTCTGGTGTAAACATTTATTTGCCACAACCCCTCAAATGACACATTGGTCCCAATAAACCTTACATCTAACATTCCTTTAGAATATTAAGGTGACTGTGCAGATCCTTCTAACATGTTGAAGGTAGATGTCTCTGGTCTTTGTAGTTGATTATAAAACTTGGGAGAGCTGGAAGGAATTGCCTATGCAGGGTAGGAGAATGCACCCCTATATTAATGCTCTGATGTCATCTTAATTATCAAATGTCCTTGCTGACAAGTACAAAGTCCTATATCATTTTGAAGCATCCGCATGAACTATGCTATCTGGTGGCCTATGCACTTTACAAACTAGTGATGACTATACTCCAGATTTTTTATTTTTTAAATGGGATGTGGGCATCAGTGGCAAAGCTAGCAGTTTTTGCCCATCCCTAATTGCCCTTGATAACTGAGGTGACTTGCTATGCAATTTCAGAGGGCAGTTCAAAAGCGACCACATTGCCGTGGGTCTAGAGTCATATGTAGGCCAGACCAGGTAAGGACGCACATTTCCTTCCCTGAAGGACAATAGTGAACCAGATGTGTTTCCATGACAATCGATGATTAGTTTCATGGCACCATTAATGAAACCAGCTTTCAAATTCCAGATTTTCTATTAATTAATTAATAGAATTTAAATTCCACCAGCTGCCATGATGAGATGTGAACCTGCCCCCACTCCTTTCTCCCCGCCCCCCCCCCCCCCCCAAATACACCCCAGGGCATTAGCTTGGGCCTCTAGATTACTAGTCCAGTGACTACCACTATGCCATCGCCTCCCAATTTATACGCCAAGTCTAAAAGCTCGTTATTGATAGCTCTGTTTTCAGCCATCTAGGTCTCAAGCTCTGCAATACTGTCTCTAAATCTTCCCACCTTCCCCTCCTCTTCCATTTTTTAAGAGTCTCCTTTTAAAACCTTCCCCTTTGACCAAGCTTTCAATCATCTCTCCAATATCTCATCTCATCTCATCCTTTGGCTTGGTGTTGATTGTAAAATTTCTTGGTTTTCTTTGTTAAATGTTGAAATGTTGAACTACTTGACCAAAGTCCAGTTTTGGATGAGTTAGAACTTCCTCCAGCTCGACATTAGATGGATAAAAGCCAGTGTCTAAGCTCCTGCCACAAATTCTTCTTTCTATTGATTCTGTTCTCCTCCTGGGCTGTTGTTTTGGGCTCAACCTGATCATTCATGACTTTGGCGTCCTATTTGACCTTGAACTTGGTTTTAGATTCCATTTCCTCTCGTCATTAAGAGCTCCTTGCTCTACCTCTGGAACATTACTATCCTTCAATGAACCCTGTATCTTTGCCTTTGAAATCCTCTTGCTTGTCATCTTCGACCTACTTCCAACACACTGCTCACTTCCCTTTCTCCCTCCATTTATCTGTAAACTTCAATTTGTGTAAAACTCTGTTGCATGCCTCCTTTCTTGATCACTCATCAACTATGCCTCACCGGCCTACATTTGGTTCCTGTCCTTAATGCATTAAATTTTAAAACCCTCATCCTCCCCTTTTTTAAATGAGTGTTTCCTGCCTTTATCACTGCATTATCATCTAGCCTTTTTTTTTTCTCTTTCTCACTGTCACTCTCTGCCCCCTCCAACCCACCCCTTCCCTTTCGTGGAAACCGTTACAGTTTAGAAGGCCATCTGAGTCCTACTCTCTGGGATTCCCTCATTTAAATCTCTCCTTTTTAAAAAAAAAAAAAAAAAAATCTCCTTGAAAACACAACTTTTCAATCGCCTCTTCACTTCTCCCTCCTTGGCTTAGCATTTGTTTTTGTCGTCTTTGAAGGGGCTATATAAATGCAATTTGATATGTGTCATCAGAGGTGATTTTTACCTTCACTGCCTGGGATGGAAATCTAGTGGACCAGATCACCTTTTTATGTATACAATAAAAGTTCTGCCAGATGTTTCATTTGAAATCAATGAGATGAAAATTTGGTGGACAATCTGCACTCAGATTTCTACCCAGGCTGTGAAAATTATCCCTTTTGGGGGGTGGGGGGAGAGAAGGGTGTGGTTCGGAGTTGTTGTCGAAGGAGGTTGAGCGTGGCTCCTTTTTTTAGGGTTGAATGTGTTCTGATATACCAAGTGAGCAAGGAAATGTTTATGGTAGATTTGGTAATCTGATGACATCAACAATACCCTTTTGGGTTTGTCTGGTTCACTCATCATTAAGCCAGATTTATTTATGGAGCCCAGAGGGGTGGATAACACATGCTCCGTATAACACTGAACTAAAGCCTAAACATACAAGATAATTTTGGATTGATCAGCGTTAAGCATTTATTTTCCTAACCTCCCTTTCATTCTTTTTGTTTATCTTAAATTAATGCTTTCTAGTTACCAACTCGGTGACCAGTGGGAATAACTTTTTCTCTTTATTTTCAAAATCCCTCATAATTCTATCCTGATCTGATCTCCACTTACTATTCTCTGTGCTAGTGAAAATAAACCTAATTTCTTGTGCTGAAACTTGCAATCACTGATGTTGCCCTAGAAGATCTACTTTGCACCCTCTTTTGACATTCTTAGAAAAATAGAATGTTCTAACTGGCCTGACCAATGCTTGGAACGTTGTTGCAGTACTAGTTTGGTTTTGTACTTTTATGCCCTGAATATACAGATCACTTATGTTTTTTGTTTTAAAGCAGCTTCCTCAACTGTTGTCCGGTCTTAGTGTATCCTGAACTGCTGCTCACACATCCCCATATTTCCCCCCCACCCCCCCCCCCCCCCCCCCCCCCCCCCGCAATCCCTAACCCCCATCTCTTCTATTCTACTTTTAAAGTCTGGCCATTTAATTCCCTTTTCACTTTTCCTTCCCAAAATATACCTCCTTGTACTTGTTTATATAAATCTTCATCCAACATTTAACTGCTTAATCCAATTTGTCATCCTGAAGTTGATTATAGTCCCTTTTAGTCAGTCTTGCTCCTTATCTTTATCCACTGCACAGTTTTATATTCCGTTTTATACAGATCACTTATATACTTTATATTTACATTGTTGGATATGGGCATTGTGTCAGTAGAATGGAGGGTTTCCAATGGAGACAAGATATGCCAAGTAATCATAGGCCAGTCAGTGGTCCTAAACTAAGAATACTATTGTTTGTTACTCCAGTTCAACATTCAACCATTAGCCATTGCTCTCTCTCTCTCTCTCTTCCTATGTCTAATTTCCTTCCTGTGCTCGTTTCAATATTGTGCCTTAATTTTTCAAGCAACCTCCTCCATGACATCTTATTAACACCTTTGAAAATTTCTATCCACAGCATCCACTGCATTATTTCTTTCTCTAGTGATTACTACTAAATTTGGTCAGACATGACTTGCCTTTTATAAATCCATGCT
The DNA here is from genome assembly GCF_036365525.1 of Heterodontus francisci. Classification (NCBI taxonomy): domain Eukaryota; kingdom Metazoa; phylum Chordata; class Chondrichthyes; order Heterodontiformes; family Heterodontidae; genus Heterodontus; species Heterodontus francisci. The sequence continues at coordinate 104,733,615 of NC_090375.1, read as the reverse complement.
GACTGCCCTTAACCGATTTTTCTAAGTGAGTAATTCCTGTGATTTATGGAATAGAGAAAATTGCCCACTGATGCTAGGCTTGCCATTTTGTCTCTGGTTCTTGACCCTTCCACTAATGGAAACAGTTTCTTTTTATGTATTCTGTCGAAACCCTTCATGATTTTGAACACTTCTTTCAAATCTCTTCTCCAACTTCTCTAAAGAAAACAACTCCTGTTTCTCCAGTCTATCCACGTAACTAAAGTCCCTCATCCTGGAACCGTTCTTGTGAATCTTTTCCGCACCCTCTCCAAAGCCTTCACATCCTTCCTAAAGTATAATGCCTAGATTGGACACAATATGGCAGTTGAACTCGAACCAGTGTTTTATAAAGGATCACCATTACTCCCTTGCTTTTGTGTTCTATGGGCTGGATTTAACGTTCCAGCGGTGGGCGAAAAAAAAAAAAAATAACAGGTGGCCCACGAGTGGGTTTCATGTTGCCGCGATCTAGTGTGCAGTAGCTCAAGATAATATGCTGGTCAGGTCACCTGCTCCCCCCCCACCCCCCAACTCACATGGTGCCTATATCATTTCTCATCTCGACCAAAACAGCTTCTACATCCTGGTTTCCTGAACTTGGGTCATCCCTCTCTATTGTACTAATACCATCATTAATTAACAGAGCCATTCTTCCACCTTTTTTGTAGCTTCCTGTCCTTCCTAAATGTCAAGTACCCTTCAATATTCAGGCCCCAATCTATGTCATCCTGCAGCCATGTCTTTGTAATGGCTATGAGATCATACTTATTTATTTCTATTTCTGTTATCAGTTTACCTGTTTTGTTTCAAATGCTACATGCATTCAGATACACAGCCTTTAGTTTTGTCCTTTTTTTTTTACAAAAATATTTTTTTCAAATCTCTAGCCTTATCTGCTGACTTACTCTTAGATTTGTACCCTCTGTCCCTTTCTGTCACAGTCTGTATCATTTCCCATATTAATACCTTTCTCTCTTGCCTTGTCTCTACTCTAATTTACCACCTCTTCCCAAATTTGATCCCTTTCCCCCAATATTTAGTTTAAAACCCTCTCTACTTCCCTAGTTATATGGCTCACTAGAACACTCGTCCCACAGTTCATGTGTAGCCCGTCCCAATGGTACAGCCCCCACTTTCCCCAGTGCTGGTGCCAGTGCCTCATGAACTGAAACCCTCTTCTACCACACCAGTCTTTGCACCACACATTCATTTCTCCAGTCTTATTTGCCCTATGCCCATACCTGCCTCACTCGCAGTCACACCCTTCTGTCCCTGGCCATGGACCAAATCAGAAGACCCTACCCTAATGGGTGTGACCGCCTCCTGGTACAAAGTGTCCAGGTAACTTACACCCTCCCTGATGTGTCGCAGTGCCTGCAGCTCAGCCTCCTGCTCATTAACTCTGAGCCGAAGTCCTCCTAGCCTCAGATACTTCAGACATGGTCTGCAAAATAATAACATTTAGCTGGTATTGTCTCTTCTCAATCATGCAACCAAAATGTACTGTCTCTCATTTCCCTGTGATGCATTTTATCTGCCATGTTCAGTGTTTTCAACCTTTTTTTCAGAAAATTGTAAATGTTGTTTTCTTCACCCATTACAGTGAGCGTTTTGAAGAATTAAAGGAGATCTATGAAGAACAATTGGACAGTAAACTCCTCATGTACAAAGAATCAATCAGGCGTCATGCATATAAATGTGCTTTGGTAGAAGTTCAAGATAAATATCTTGCAAAAGAAGAGTTCACTGCTGAGCAACACAAAGTGAAGGTAATATTTAAGGCAACATTATGTTGCTGCCTTTTAATATCAAAGGAGGAACGGAACAAGGAAAATAGCTGACTTTTTTTGTAATCCAGTTGCTCACCTGTACAGTCACAGTACAATGTACAAAAAATACTGCAGATGCTGGAAATCTGAATTTTAAAACAGAAAATGCTGGTAATGCTCAGCAGGTCTGGCACCATCTGTGGAGAGAGAAACAGAGTTAACGTTTCAGGTCAATGACATTTAATCAGAACTGAAATGTTCGATGCAATGGGTTTAAAGCAATTAGAGAGGCAGAAAAAGGGAGGGAGGAAAAGAACAAAAGGAAACTGTCTGTCTGTGATAGAGTGGAAGACGATTAAATGACAAAATGATGGTACAAGCCAAAAGGGGGGATGGTAATAGGACAAGTAAAGAAACAAAAGTTGTGTCTGGAAGAACGGTAAATGGGAAAATGCAGAATAATTACCAACAACTGCCATCCAAAAACAAAAGGCAGTGCTTGTGAACATAACTTGTTGCTCAATGTTGAATCCAGAAGGCTGTAAAGTGCCTAATTGAAAGATCAGCTTTATTAGAACACTGCAGGAGGCAGAGGACAGAGGTCCAAATGGGAGCGGGAGTGGAGAATTTAAATAACCGGCAATTGGAAGCTCGGGGTCATGCTTACAAACTGAATGGAGGTGTTCTGCAAAGCAATCACCCAATCTGCATTTGGTCTCCCTAGTGTAGAGGGGACTGCACTGAGTGTTTCGAGGCTTGGATGGTGAGAAAGGAGGAAGTAAAAGGGAAGGTGTAGCATGTTCAGCTCTTGCATGGGAAGGTATCTTGGGTGGGGGTGTTGGGGTAATAGAGGATTGGACCAAAGTGCCATAGAGGGAATGGTTCCTTTGGAATTCTGAAAGGGGAGGGGAAGATGTGTTGATGGTGGCACCATTCTGGAGGTGGTGGATGATGGGTTGAATGTGGAGGCTAGTAGGGTGGAAAGTGAGTACAAGGGGAACCCTATCGTGATTTGGGGAGGATGGATATGGTGGGGAAGGGGTGAGAGCAAAAGTGGGTGAAATGGAATGGATGTGGCTAAGGGCCCTGCTAATCATGATGGGATGGTAATTCTTGGTTGAGGAAAGAGTAAGACATTTTGGAAGCGTTGGTTTGCAACATTGCATCATCTGACTAGAAGAGACTGGGGAAATTGAATAGAGTCCTTTTTACAAGAAATAAAATTACTTGTTCTCATGATACTCATTGGTTCAGCCCAGTTTTTGTGGTCAATTTATTACTCATTCCTTTTAAGATGTACCTTACTTTGCGACTCTTGTTTCTCCCTTTCAAATTTGATATCTAATGCAATCGTATTGTGGTCAATATTTGCAAGATGCTTTTACTGTCAGATTGTTAAGTAATTCTGGCTCATTATTCATCACTAAATCCAGTATGACGTGTTCCCTTATCTGTTCTTATTCTGCATTGAACTCGAAAGATTTGCCACTCCAGTACGTTAACAGATATCCTTATTTAATATATGTTGCCAATGATTAGGAGCAAAGTAGTGTAGTCATTTGTTACTGGGCTAGTAATTCAGAGATCTGGAGCAATAATCCAGAGGGCGTGATTTCAAATTCCACTATACAAACATACGAATTAGGAGCAGGAGTAGGCCACTTGGCCCTTGAGCCTGCTCTGCCATTCAACAAAATCATGGCTGATCTGATTGTAAACTCAATTCCACATTCCTGCCTACCCCCAATAACTTTTCATCCCTTGCTTATCAAGAATCTATCTACCTCTACCTTTAAAAATAGTCATAGACCCTGCTTTCACCATCTTTTGAGGAAGCGAGCTCCAAAGACATGGCCTGCTGAGAAAACATTTTTCCTCATCTGTTTTAAATGGGTGACCTCTTATTTTTAAACAGTGACCCCTAGTTCTAGATTCTTCTACAAGAGGAAACATCCTTTCCACATCCACCCTGTCAAGACCCCTCAGGATCCTATGTCTCCATAAAGTTGCCTCTTACTCTTCTAACCTCTAGTGGATACAAGCCTAGCCTGTCCAACCATTCCTCATAAAAGAAGACAATCTGCCCATTCCAGGTATTAGTCTAGTAAATCTTCTCTGAACTGCTTCCAATGTGTTTACATCCTTCCTTAAATGAAGAGACCAAATACTGTACACAGTACTCCAGATGTGGTCTCACCAATACCCTGTCTAACTGAAGCAAAACTGCCCTACTTTTGTATTTAATTCCCCTTGCAATAAATGATAACATTCTATTAGCTTTCCTAATTACTTGCTGTACCTGCATACTAACTTTTTGCAATACATGCACTAGGACACCCAGATCCCTCTGCATCTGAGCTCTGCAATCTCCCACCATTTAGATAATATGCTTTTTCATTCTTCCTGCCAAAATGGACAATTTCACATTTTCCCACATTATACTCCATTTGCCAGATCTTTGCCCACTCACTTAACCTATCTTTATCCCTTTGTAGCCTCCTTATGTTCTCTTAAATTTATTTTCCTGCCTATCTTTGTGTCATCAGCAAATTTAACAACCATACTTGAGGTCCCTACACCCAAGTCATTTATGTAAATTGTAAAAAGTTGAGGCTCCAGCACTGATCCCTGTGGCACACCACTCATTACATCTTACCAACTAGAAAATGACCCATTTATGCCTACTGTCAGTTTCCTGTTAGCTAGCAAATCTTCTATCCATGCTAATATGTTACCCCCAACTCCATGAGCTTTTATTTTCCACAATAACCTTTGCTGTGGCACTTGATCAAATGCCTTCTGGAAATCTAATGGTTCTACTGGTTCTTCTTTATCCACAGCACATGTTACTTCTTCAAAGAACTCCTATTAATTAGTTAAACATGATTTCCCTTTCCCACAACCATGTTGACTCTGCCTGATTGCCTTGAATTGTTCTAAGTGCCCTGCTATAATGTCTTTAATAGCTTCTAACATTTTCCATATGATAGATGTTAAACTAACAGGCCTGCAGTTTTCTGCTTTCTGTCTCCATCCCTTTTTGAATAAAGGTAGTTTTAAGGATTTGAATACAGATTACAATATCTGGTAATAAAGCTAGTATTGGGTAAAGTGCCCACATGACTAATGGATTGTCATAGAAGTTCAACTGGTTTACTAATGATCCTTAGGAAAGGAAACCTGCCATTTTTATCCAGTCTGGCCCACATGTGGCTCAGTCCCACAAAAACATGGTTGACTCTAACTGCCCTCTAGCCAACCAAGCCACTGTTGTTAATTATAGTATAATTACTAGTGAGCACTGACTGTTCAAAAAGAAGATCCACCATCACCACTTTGAGGTAACCACGGGTGGGTAATAAATGTTTACCATGCCAATAATATCCACATCCTAGGAATGAATTTAATGAAAAAATGCAATGGCAGAGCAGCTTTTGCAGTCTCCTCACTCCTATGTCCACCAGATGGCATTGGTGCAATAGTTAGAGATGACCTTGGTTCAGAAGGTTTGGGTGACGATGAAGAATAGTGGGGGAACGCAGTCACTAGTGGGAGTGGTCTACAGGCTCCTGAACAGTGATCACAATGTAGGACAAAGTATACAAGAAGAAATATTGGGTGCTTGTGATAAAGGGACAGCAATAATCATGGGTGATTTTAATCTACATATAAACTGGAAAAATCAGATTGGCAATAGTAACCTGGATGAGAAGTTTATAGAATGCTTCTTAGAGCAGCACGTTCTGGAACCAACCAGAGAGCAGGTTATATTAGACTTGGTATTGTGTAATGTGACATGATTAATTAATGACTTCAGAGTAAAGGCAGCTCCAGGTGGCAGCGATCACAATATCATTGAATTTTACATCTAGTTTGAAAGAGAGGAGTGGGTCTAAGACTAGTATTTTAAGCTTAAATAAGGGCAACTATGTGGGTATGAAAGCTGAGCCAGCTGAAGTGAACTGGGTTACTGGGATAGGAGATAGATCAATAGAGAAGCTGTGGCAGACATTCAAGAATATTTCAGAATACTCAATTAGTATATTCCTACTGTAAAGAAAAATTCTAAGGGAAGAACCCACCATCTGTGGTTAACTAAAGAAGTTAAGGAAAGCATCAAACTTAAGGAAAAAGCATATAATGTGCAAAGATGATTGGTCAGAATATAAAGAACGGCAGGGAATGACTAAAAGATTAATCAGAAGAAAGAAATTAGAGTACGAGAGGAAGCTAGCTAGAAATGTAAAAACTGATGGCAAGAGTTTCTGCAGGCATTTAAAAAAGAAGAGAGTAAGTAAAGTGAGTGTTGGTCCTCCAGAGAATGAGAATGGGGAGTTAATAGATACTGAAGCCGTCCGTGTAGAAATGCAACAAGACCTGGACAATATCCAGGCTGATAAGTGGCAAGTAACATTCAACCAATTAATTGGAGCTCTTTAAAGAAGTAACGTGCTGTGGATAAAGCAGAACCAGTGGATGTATTGTACTTAGATTTCCCGAAGGCATTTGATAAAGTGCCACAGCAAAGGTTATTGTGGAAAATAAAAGCTCATGGTGTTGGGGGTAACATATTGGCATGGATAGAAGATTTGCTAGCTATCAGGAAACAGAGCAGGCATAAATAGGTCATTTTCTAGTTGGCAAGATGTAATGGTGTGCCGCAGGGATCAGTGCTGGGGCCTCAACATTTTATAATTTATATAAATGACTTGGATGAAGGGACTAAAGGTATGGTTGCTAAATTTGCTGATGACACAAAGATATTTAGGAAAATAAGTTGTGAAGTGGACATGAGGATACAGATAGGTTAAGTGAGTGGACAAAGGTCTGGCAAATGGAGTATAATGGGGGGAAAATGTGAAATTGTCCACTTTGGCAGGAAGAATAAAAAAGCATATTATCTAAATGGTGAGAGATTGCAGAGCTCTGAGATGCAGAGGGATCTGGGTGTTCTAGTGCATGAATCGCAATAGGTTAGTATGCAGGTACAGCAAGTAATTAGGAAAGCTAATAAGGTTATTTATTGCAAGGGGAATTGAATACAAAAGTAGGGAGGTTGTGCTTCAGTTGAGAACCCATCTGGAGTATTGTGTACAGTATTGGTCTTTTTATTTAATGAAAGATGTAAATGCATTGGAAGCAGTTCAGAGAAGGTTTACTAGACTACCTGGAATGGGCAGATTGTTGTATGAGGGAAGGTTGGAAAGACTGGAGTTTAGAAGAGTAAGAAGTGACTTGATTGAAACATAAGCTTCTGAGAGGTCTTGACAGGGTGGTTGTGGAAAGGATGTTTCCTCTTGTGGGAGAATCTAGAACTAGGGGGTCACTGTTTAAAAATAAGGGGTCACCCACTTAAGACCGAGATGAGGAGAAATTCTTTTCTCTCAGGGTCGTGAGTCTTTGGAACTCTCCCTCAAAAGGTAGTGGAAGCAGAGTCTTTGAATATTTTTAAAGGCAGAGGTAGATAGATTCTTCATAAGCAAGGGGGTGAAAGGTTATTGGGGTAGGTGGGAATGTGGAATTGAGGTTACCATCAGATCAGCCATTATCTTATTGAATGGCGGAGCAGGCTCGAAGGGCCTACTCGTGCTCCTAATTCATATGTTCGTATCCAAGTCACTTATGTATATCAAAAAAATGCTGTGGCCCCACTCAACCTTGGGGAATACTGATGACTACCATCCTACAGTGAAAAGCAACCATCCACCATGATTCGCTGTTTTCTGCCCTTGAGCCAAATTTTTATCCAATTGGACACTGAGCCTCAGTTTTGTTAACCAGCCTTTTATGTCGCACTTTGTCAATGGATTTTAAACAAAGCAATATAGACATCTGTTGCTTTCCCTTTCTCAACTTTCTCTGTTAATTCATCAAAAAATTAATTACATTATTTAAGCATGATCTGCCTTTTTCAAATCTGTGCTGGCTCTCTTTAATTAACTCAAACATCTCCAAGTGCCTGATTTTTTTTTTTCCAGATTTATTGTTTCTAAAATCCTACCCACCACAGATGTTAAACTGACCACCGGCCTGTAGTTACTGGGAATATCCTTGCATCCTTTCTTGAATAAGGTTGTCACCTTTGCCACACTCCAATCCTCTGGCACCTCCCCGGTATCTAGGGAAGATTTATGGGTAGCCCTGTGCTATCTCCAATCCCACTTCCTTTAGCAACCTGGGATGCAAGCCATCCAGACTAGGAGACTTATCCACTCTAAGTGTAACCAGCCTTTCCAATACATCCTGCCTATCAATTTTCACTTCATCCTTTACATCTACCATCTCCGCTTGTACCCATATTTAGTCAGATTGCTCTTCCTTCATAAACACCAATACAAAGCACTCATTAAGTATTCTAGCCATGCCCTGTGCCTCTAAGCATATTATCATCCTCTTTGTCCCTCATGGGGCCCACCCCACCTCCTGCAACCCACTTACTATTTACATGCCAGTAGAAGATTTTTGGGTTCCCTTTTATGTTAATTGCCCTTCTATTCTCATAGTCTCTCCCTTTTTTTTTGCTTCTCAACTCTAATCAAATGGATTTTCTCTGCCCCCTCAAGGAAATCCTCTCTTTCTAACACTACAATGTCTTCCCTAATTGATACTGCCACCCCTTTTTGCCTTCTGTACCTTTTCTAAGCACTTTGTATTCTTGAATATTATGTGCCCAGTCCTCTCCATTTTTGTTGTTGTACATAGAAGCATATAAAGATTAGCATTGGAACTTTGATTAAATGGCTATTATCTATCTCTGTCTCCAAGGTGAAGGATTCAAAAGTGGAGGAGCTGGCAGCTGTCTCGAGTGCTCTTGTTGCTGCAAATTCTGAATCTGTAACTGGATTGCTGGAGGAGTTGGCATGGTTCAAAGAGGAAGTTTCAAAAACTCAATCTCAGCTGCAGAGTCTTCAACTGGAAGCTGCTATAAATGACAATGGTAAAGGACACATTATTTGATCTGAAACACCTTTTTTTTTGTGCAATATATAGTGCTTTACAAAACCTAGTTGCATGTCTTATTAATAGCCAAATTTGTCCTACCTTGATTTCACAAACTTTTACTTCTGTGAATTCTTTACTTTTTTGATAAATTACAGTTTAGTTTCATGCTTTTGGGCTTATTTGTACCACTTAAATTATGCAGTAGGTATTGTAAATTAGAAAACAAGTTTCACAATTTCTTTTTTCACCAAATTTCAAACCAAATTTTGCAATAACTGTTCTGAGGTGAAAAATGCCTTTGCGCTTGTGACATCCATGTTTTGGTATTAATATAGAAGGGTGCAGAAATAATCTTGAAACCTGCACCAATTAATCTCAACAGTAGTAGATGAACTGCTTTTTAAAAAAAACTTTCATTTGATATACCACCTTATCTAATCTCAAAATGCTTCATGTACTGCAAATTACTTTTCCACAGCAATCATTCTGTAACAATCCCACAGACTAACTAAGGGACAATAGTGAGCACTTAAAAAGTCTTGAAGGAGATGGTCAGCACAGATTTCTTTCTTAAAAAGTACAGGTTATGCTTAACCAGATTGAATATATGGGTAAAGGGACTGCAGTACTGGTGTTGTATTTGCACGTTCAAAAGCACTTGATAGTTTTGTTGGAATGGTTTAAGGCAGTTGATGGTTAAGATGCAGCAGGCAGTGAGTGATTTAAGGACACAAAGAAGAGTTGGAATAAATAGATGTTTTGCAGTTTGACAAGATATGGAGTGCCCCATGGACAACTTCTCCATATGGGCAAAGAGGCAGTTGTATCAAAATTCACTGACCATACCAAATTAGGGACATGGAAAACTGAGTGCATGAGATCATTGAAGGACATAAATTAGGAGAGTGGACAAATATTTGACATATGTATCTAGAAGTGAGGTATGTTTTGAGGGAAAGGAACAGAGAATGGAAATGTATTTTAACAGTAAAAATTGAGATAGCTAGGGTTATAAATCTAAATAATTAAAAGCAAGATTGCTGTTGGTAAAAGCCACTTTTCTGGACAAAGGGATTCAGAATTTTATATGTGGAAGATTGATTTCAAAATCAATGAGCTGGTGACGACCCTGTACAAGATATTAATTTTATTCGGCAGTTTTGGCAACCCGTTATGGAAAGAATATTCGAACCATGGAAAAGGATTTACTAGGATGATCTCAAGGATGAGAAGATACAGTTATGGTATTTACTTGGATTGTGTTCAGTGGATGAGAGCTGATCTTGTAGAAATGTTCAATATTTTGTGATTTAAGATTCACCAAGTATTGAAAATAGAGGCACGATTTCTTTTGGCTGCTTTTGTTGACAACACCACCACTAGGTGGTGTAGAGCACTTACCTTCTGGGAGAGCAGCGGACCTGCGGGAAGAACAGAGCGATAAATGGAGCCCGAAGATTGCGGCCTAGAGCACTTGCCTTCCGGGAGAGGAGAGGAATCCCGGCGCGGCGGAGTTTAAAAACCGTGAACAGTGATGTCACAGGAAAGCTGCAAGGTGATTGGTCGGTGAGTAACTGCTGTTAGGGAATTAATCAATAGTTGGGTTGGTACACTACTGTTAGGGTGCATGTGTAAACAGCTTAATAAGGAACAAGTCGGTAGCTGTTTTATTTTTGAGTAAGGTTTATTTTAACGAGTGAACTGTATTGATTTTTAGTAGGATTTATCAGTACTAATAAGGATTTATTAATAATTCTAAGCTGTTGTAGTATTGGTAAGGTTTTTGTTTAGTAGTAGCAAAAGGTCAACTAATAAATAAAGGAATGGCAGGGTTGCTTCAATCTCGAGAGTGCGCGCCTCCTGTGCTATGTGGGAGCTCCAGGATGTTTCCCATATCCTGGAGAACCATTTGTGCAGGAAGTGTCATCAATTGAAGCAGTTTGAGCTCTGGGTTTTGGAACTTGAGCGGCAGCTGGCGACACCAGTGCATTCATGAGGATGAGAGCTACATGGATAACACATTTTCACCACAGCTTAAGAGTATGCAGGGAGAGAGGGAATGGGTGACCAAAAGGAAGTCCAAAAGAATCAGGCAGATAGTCCAGGAGACCCCTGAGTGCATCTTGCTCTTTAACAGGTATTCAGTTATGAATACTGTGAAAAGTGATGCTTCACCTGGGGAGTGCAGCTAGAGTCCAGTTCATGGCACCACAGGTGGCACAGCTGCACAGGGGGTGTACAGGGAAGACTGGAAGAGCCATAATCATAGGTGATTCAATAGTCATGGGAAGAGACAGGCATTTCTGTGGCTGCAGACGTGAATCCAGGATGGTGTTGCCTCCCTGGTGCCAGGGTCAAGGATGTCACTGGCTGCAGAGCATCCTGAAGGGGGAGGGTGAACAGCCAGCAGTTGTGGTCCACATTGGAACCGACGACCTTGGTATAAAGAGGGATGTGGTCTTGCAGTCAGAATTTAGGGAGCTAGGTAAGAAATTAGCTAGCAGGACCCCAAAAATAGTAATCTCCATATTACTCCCAGTGCCACGTGCAAGTGAGTATAGAAGTAGAAGGATAAGACCAATTGAATGTGTGGCTGGAAAGATGGCACAGGAGGGAGGGCTTCAGATTCCTGGGACATTAGGACTGGCTTTGGGGGAGATGAGAACTGTATAGGCCAGATGGGTTGCACCTGAACAGAGCTGGGGCTGAGTCCCTTGCAGGACGTTTTGCTAATGCTGTTGGGGAGGGTTTAAGCTAGTTTGGCAGGGGGATGGGAACCTGAGAGTAGACTCAGCTGGGAGAAAATCTGAAATTTAAATGGAAGGCAGAAAATTAATGGATGAGTCTGGAAGACCGAGGAAACGAGGGTTAGAAAATAAAAGAAAAAGGTTGGCAGTGCTCAAGGGTATCTATTTCAATGCGAGGAGTATAGCAAATAAAGCAGATGAGCTGAGGGCACAGAGACACGTGGCAGTATGATATCATTGCTATTACAGAAACATGGCTGAAGGTGGGACAGGAATGGCAGCTCAATGTTCCTGGTTACAGGGTTTTCAGACGCAATAGGGAGGGGGATAAGAAAGGAGGGGGAGTGGCAATTTTGGTCAAGGAAATTATTCCAGGTGTGAGGAGGAATGATGTGTTGGAAGGTTCATCAAATGAGGCCATATGGATTGAGCTAAGGAACAAAAAAAGGGGCAATCACATTGCTGGGAGTGTACTATAGACCCCAAACAGTTAGGGGGAGATAGAGCAGATATGTAGGCAAATCTCTGAAGTGCAAGAACATTAGGGCAGTAGTAGGGGATTTTAATTACCCCAATATTAACAGAGAGTTTGAGTGTGAAAAGAATTGAGGGAGAAGAATTCTTGAGGTGCATTCAGGAGAATGTTTGTTTGTTTTTGCCCAGTATGTAGCAAGTCCAACAAGAGAGGATGCAGTTTTAGACTTAGTTCTAGGAAATTAAGATGGGCAGGTGGAAGGAGTGACAGTGGGAGAGCATTTTGGTGGCAGTGATCATAATTCAGTCAGTTTTCACATAATTATGGAAAAGGACAGAGATAGAACAGGAGTTAGAGTTCTCAATTGGGGTAATGCCAATTTTACTAAACTGAGGAGTGATTTAGCGAAAGTGGACTGGAAACAGCTATTTGAAGGTAAAATGTCAGAACAGTGGGAGGCATTCAAAGGGGAGATTCAAGGGGTTCAGAGAAAACATGTTCCCACAAAGAAAAAGGGTGAGACGGCCAAATCTAGAGCCCCATGGATGTGAAGGTGCTTACAGGGTAAGATGAGGCAGAAAAGGAAACCTTATGTCTGACACAGAGAACTCAATACTACAGAAAGCCGAGAGGAGTACAGAAAGTGGAGGGGTGAAATCAAAATGGAAATTAGGAAAGCAAAGAGAGGGCATGAAAGAATATTGGCAATCAAAATCAAGGTTAACCCAATATATGAAGAGTAAGAGGATAACTAAGGAGACAGTAGGGCCCATAAGACCAAAAAGGTAACCGATGTGTAGCAGCGGAAGATATTGGTATGGTTCTTAATGAATGTTTTGCGTTTGTCTTCACGAAAGAGGGGGACGATGCAGATATTGCGGTTAAGGAGGAGGAGTGTGAAGTATTGGATGTAATAAACATAGGCAGAGAGGAAGTATTAATGGGATTAGATTTAGATTTAGAGATACAGCACTGAAACAGGCCCTTCGGCCCACCAAGTCTGTGCCGACCATTAACCACCCATTTATACTAATCCTACACTAATCCCATATTCCTACCACATCCTCACCTGTCCCTATATTCCCCTACCACCTACCTATACTAGGGGCAATTTATAATGGCCAATTTACCTATCAACCTGCAAGTCTTTTGGCTGTGGGAGGAAACCGGAGCACCCGGAGGAAACCCACGCAGACACAGGGAGAACTTGCAAACTCCACACAGGCAGTACCCAGAATTGAACCCGGGTCGCTGGAGCTGTGAGGCTGCAGTGCTAACCACTGCGCCACTGTGCCGCCCTTGAAAGTTGATAAACCACCAGGGTCAGATGAAATGTACCCTAGGCTATTAATAGAAGTGAGAGAGGAAATAGCAGGAGGTCTGACTATCATTATCCAATCCTCAGTGGATATAGGTGTGGTGCTGGAGGATTGGAGAACTGCTAACATTGTACCTCTGTTTAAAAAGGGAGCGAAGGATAGACTGAAGAATTACAGGCCAGTCAGTCTAACCTCCGTAGTAGGCAAATTATTGGAATCTATTCTGAGAGACAGGATAAACTGTCACTTAAAAAGGCACAGATTAATCAAGAATAGTCAACATGGATTTGTTACGGGAAGATCTTGTTTGACCAACTTAACATTTTTTGAAGAAGTAGCAAGGAAGATAGATGAGGATAGTCCAGTTGATATGGTCTACATGGATTTGAGCAAGGCTTTTGACAAGGTCCCACATGGCAGACTGGTTTAAAAAAAAAAAAATCCCATGGGATGCAGGGAAATGCAGTAAGGTGGATACAAAATTGGCTCAGTGGCAGGAAACAAAGGGTCATTGTTGACTGGTGTTTTAGCGACTGGAGGGCTGTTTGCAGTGGCGTTCGGCAGGGCTCAGTGCTGGATTCCCTGCTTTTTGTGGTGTATATTAATGATTTGGACGTAAATGTAGGGGGCATGATCAAGAAGTTTGCAGATAACACAAAGATTGGCCATGTGGTAGATAGCGAGGAGGATAGCTGTAGGCTGCAGGAAGATATTGATGGTCTGGTCAGATGGGCAGAAAAGTGGCAAATGGAATTCAACCTGGAGAAGTGATAGATGATGCATTTGGAGAGGTCAAATGAGGCAAAAGAATACGCGATTTAATGGGAAAATACTGAAGTGTAGAAGTAAGTGACCTTTGAGTGAATGTCCACAGATCCTTGAAGGTAGCAGGACAAGTCAATAAGGTCATTAAGAAGGCATATAGAATCCTTTCCTTTATTATCCGAGGTATAGAATACAAAAGCAGGGAAGTTATGCTGGAACTGTATAACTCATTAGTTAGGCCACAACTTGAAGCAGTGAGGGCTGAAGTGAGTAGTGTGGCGGGGAGTGAGCGGCTGAACTGGCAGAAGCGGCAATTGAAGCAAGGACAGTGAGAGGGAGCGGGGTACTTTTTGGGTGAATGGAGCTGGCTGTTGAGGGGTGAGGACATCATTGCATGGTGACATGCGGGCATTCATGCTGGCAAATAATCGCATGCACTGATCGCAATCGCTCTGCACATGCTCTGCGTTGTCAGGAGTCACTTTGTTTTATTTTAGGATTAGTACTGGAATTAAAGTGAAAAGGATTTCTTTAGGTATAGGTTTATTAGAATGTGGAGAATGTTCACAATGGCTATATTTAAAAGAGACATTGATTAATACCAGGAGGGAAAAAAAATATAAGGAATTAGATGGCCTTGATGGGAGCATTATCACCAGTTGTGGTTCAAATGACCTTTTTTTTGTGCTGAAATTTCAATTAAATAATTTTTTTCTTTTCAAATCTGTACAATTTCAAAAGCTGTAAACTGATGATATGTGAGCTAGTTGTATGTGTGTTTTCCTGTTTATTTTCTGGAAAACAAAATTCCTAATTGTTACATTAATATGCTGATATAATCATCATCGAGGCTTGCTTCCTTGACACTTTTCTCTTTCTCACATCTTTGCTGGTTAGGGATGGGAAATGTACAAAAGGTTGTGATTTGTACAATAGATTTGCATCATTTATAATTTTATGTATAAAATTATTCTGTTGCTGGAGCCCACAATTTGTATATATCTTTCATAAAAATTCTGACTCAATTAAGTGTACAGCAGTTTTAGTCAATATCAGAATTTTATCTTCTGTCTATTGGGAAGATTTAAGTTATTCAAATGTTTTATGCTCCAAATTTATGTTGAGAACTGGGCATTAGACACTTGTAAAATGTCTACTGGTGTGTTTTTGTTTTTTTTGCATTTCATTTTCATTTGGTCACTTTAATTATCCTTCTGTTCTCTAATAATATGCATCTAGAGTTAATATTTTAGTGAAAAATGATTATGCAAGAAAGGACTAAAAGTGCATTTCTCCACAGAGATAAACAGATATAGAGAATTATATAAGAGTAAAGTCGAATCTGAAGAACGGTATGCAAAACAGCTTGATGAAAAGAATCAGGTATTACTCCTGCAATGCATGTCCCCAATTCAAGTTGCTAAAATCATATGTCATGGTATTAAAGGCCAAGTTCCATAATAGCTTTTTTGTTCTTTATGCATATATTTTAGCTGAACCTTTAACCAAATGTAGGCAATACCTCTGAACTTTGAACTGCCATTCATTAATTCTTCTGTTAGGTGACCCAGTCCTTGATGAGGGAGGTGAAGGAGATGCATACAGCTTTGAAGAAGGCAGAGAAAAATTCTCAAGAAAGCAATGAAGAGGTGAAAAAACTTAATTGGACTATAAAAAAGCAGGTATACATTTAATATACGCACTTTTTATTCCCCATTTCTTAAACCACATGTGGAATCTTGGCATAACAGTATTTAGTTCTATTATCAAAATTAGTTCTAATTTTTACCTCTAATTAAATGTAAACCACAATTAAAAAGGTGCAATTAATTATTGAAGAAAATAATTTAGGCTATTTCTGGTAAGTAATTAATATTGGAAAGCTTAATTGTTTTTTTATATGGAGAAGTTTGAGAGGTAGAATAAAGTAATTGAGAGGGTAGTGCAGTTGATGTGAATATAGACTTTCTAAAGACACTTCATAAAGTACTGCATTTTAGACTTTAATTCTGTTGGTATTTTTTAAAGAGGACAGTGGCAGCATGAATACAAAATTGGCTATTTTTTACAGACTGGAGGGAAGTATACAATGGTGTTCCCCAGGGGTCAGAATTAGGACAGCTTCTCTTTTTTTTTAATGAGCTGGACTTTCATATACAGGGCATAATTTCAAAGTTTGCTGATGACTTATCCTTTATATTGTTTTCTACAATAGAGTTTAGTGATGGACTGGTAAAATGGACAGGGACATGGCAGCTTAATGTAGAGAAGAGTGAAGTGATACCTTTCCTCCTCCTCCTCTTCAAAATGTAATAAACTAAAAGGCACAATTTTTAAAGGGGTTGCAGGAACAGAAAGACCCAAGGGTATATTATACAAATCTTTTGAAGGTGGCAGGGCAAGTAAGAAGGCAACTATGAAAACATATGGGATCCTTGGCTTTATTAATGGATACAAAGTACAAAAGCAAGGAAGTTGTAAACCGGTGGGCCTCATCAAACTATGCACCACGCTTTGGTTGGAATTTTACGTTGAGGCCGTGGCCCCAACCACTGGCTAAAAAGGCAGGGGGAGAGTCTTCCTCCACCAGGCCTGGAAGCCATGCAGCAATTTCTTTTTATTCCATGGGATGTGGGTGTCGCTGGCTAGGCCAGCATTTATTGCCCATCCTTAATTGCCCTTGAAAAGATGGTGGTGAGCTCCTAAATTCTGCATGGCCCAGGCCCTTAATTGGCCTTAGTCGGGACTTCTGCCCCTCTGAGGCAGGAAGTCTCTCACCTCCAGGAACTGCCAGCAAATCAGAGGGCTGGCAGCTCTTCAGTCCCAGCAGCGCCGTTGGGGGCAGTGATCACTGCTGGGACTGCAAAACAGGTCATTGGGGATTGGGCCCCGGTGAGGTGGGTGGAGGTCTGATCCTAGGGTGGGGGGTGGTTTTAACAGGGGCGGCCTGTGTAGCTCTGGGGGGGGGGTGGGGGCCCTCCATGGGGCACAGGGTGCTCAATTAGGTAGTTCCCCCTCAGCCCACAAAGCCACCAGGTGCTGTTGGGTGGCCTCTCAGGTGCTGAAGTGCCCATCCGCCACTGGTAAGATATCAGCGGCAGTGGAAGGAGGCCCTTAAGTAGCAACTAATTGGCTAGTTAAGGGCCTCAGTTGGTCTGGGGCGGGCAGGCCATTTGCCACCTCCCTTGCAGCTGGTAAAATAGGAGGGGTGGGTAAGTGATGGGAACAGGTGTGGCCACACTGTCTGTCTCCATTCTGTTTTATGGCCCCCACCCCTTGCCTCCCAACCTGCTCCCGGTGGGGCTGTAAAATTACTGCCTTTAGGAAGAATGTCAAGGCCTTCAAAAGGGCGCAGGAAACATTTACTAGAATGGTAGCAGGGATGAATGGCTGCAGTTATGTGGAGAGACTGGAGAAGCTGGGGTTGTTATCTAAGAGGAGATGTGATAGAAGTGTTCAAAATCATGACCAGGTTTGATCGATTTTAAATAAGGAGGATCTGTGAATGACCAAAGAACACCGATCGAACGTGATTAGTAGAAAAACCAGAGATGACATGCACTTTTTACTCCGAGTGGTTATGATCTGGAATGCACTGTCGAAATGGGTGGAGGAAGCAGATTCACAAGTAACTTTCAGGAAATCGGATGAGGACCAACACAGGGCTATGGGGAAAGAGTAGCAGAGAGGGGCTAACTAGATAACTCTACCAAGGAGCTGGCACAGGCATGATGGGCCGCATGGTTTCCTTCTGTGCTGAAGGTACTATTGTTAATAACTTAGAGGCAATCAGGTTATTTAACTTGATCAAGGATATAAGTGCCCAAAATCACTAACTTGAAGTGAGTCTAGAATCCTCTTTTATTTTTCCAGAAACTAACTATTGCACTAAAATTATCTCATTTAAAAATAGATTCATTGGTGATGGAATATGGGGTACAGTATTTGAAAATCAATTGAGACTATGAAAAATGTCATTTTTTCCAGAATGCAGTTGGTCAGGGCAGTATAATGTAAATTACATTTAGATATTGTGAAGCTGCAGTAGATTCCCTTACTGGATGTGCATTCAGAGAAATTTCAACCGTGTCTAATTGGGTAGTGCAATTGATGGGTAAATTGTGTAGTCTCTGAATGCAGCACAATTAGACCATTCAGTCCATGCTTATTGGCTTACTTTCCCAGATTTCTCTACTTTTAGATAAAAATAGTCAATTTTGCTGAGATGCTACAGTTAATAATTTAAGCTGTTTGTAGGTGAAATGCTAGTATATAGGTTGTCTACTTTTAGTATTTCAAACTAGATCACCAAAATATAAAATACTAGTCCAGGCTATTATTTTAAGGAATAATTCTATACAACAGACCTGAATAGGGTGAATCCTGTCTGAATTCTGCATTACTCAAACTGTTAAGGTAGTAAAGATTTTCATGAAACCAAATTTATTTCTTTTGAATAATACTTCATAAAATGTTCCTTTTGTTCTGTTTCACTTTTTTTCTTTCTCCATCCAAGGAAAAAATGCTCAAGGACATTGAAGAAGAACATGTTAACCAAATCAATCAACTACAAGATATGGTGTCAAAACTCCAGGAAGAACTCGCTCTCTCTACAAAGTTATCTAAGGCTGAAAAACCACCACAAACAAAAAAAAGGCTGTTTGCAAATTTAACTGGATCCAAACTGGCAGTTGGCTCACCATCAAAAAACAGTTTGTTTAAATCCAGGGAGTTGACTCCCCGACTGAATGTTAAAAAGAACACTGCGTCTGGTAAACTGCCATCACTAAGTAAAGCTAATGAATAATTAATTCATTGTCAACTTATTTTGTCTAATTATGCTTTTAAAATACATAGACACATTCTTGTTTTAAATGTAAACCAATAAAAGTTGAACATTTAATAAATAACAGCCACTAGATTTTGGTATTTTATAGTGAATCCTAATGTTGAAGTGTACTGCGAATACTATAGTGAAGGCTGGAAGCTTAACTAAGGTCAGTTAAGGACAGTTTAAAAATAAGGAAATAGAGAAGTGCGCTATAGAGCACAAGATGAATTCAAGGAAATGTTTGCTGGTAGATGAATGCTTAAAGATCAAAGAAATCCTTTGTCATGCTAGGCCCCCACCTGCCAAGAATGAGGCACATTAATTTTGTCATGAACATTTATGTTAAACTGTTACTGGAGTGAAGAACACCTTGTTAAACCGATCAGCCATGGCTGAAAAAGACGTTTGTCTATTAACAGTGTTTGGAAGGACAAAACAGCCATCCCTGACATTCAACCCACAATGGACTTTTGATCACCAGACATTGAAGGTGGGGGAACTCTCATTCCAGGTAGTCTGCTAAGATGGCTGAATACATAAACTGACATGGCCAAACCAGCAAGTCACATGACTAACCTGCTGGGCAACTTTGGGTTTTTTGACTTTGCTCAAACTGTTTATACAAAGTGTCTGTTTGCTCCTGGACTGAGAAGATCTCTCTCTCCTGTCTGCTCCCATCTCTCTCTCACAAGCCTGTGAATCCACTGAAGGCACATGAACCCCAAGAGAGAAAAGTCTCGTACAAAGAACAAGGTTTAAAAAGAATACTGGGCCCCATGAAAAGCAAGGTCTACCTACAATCAAGGACTACAGTGAGCTTGAAGAACCATAACAACAGCTCTTCATATATTGCCTCAAACCTTTCCACTTTATTTTTCTGCTCTTTTCTGTCTCTATTTGCATGTGTTTATTGCATATGCATGCTAATGTGGGGCGTGGCGTGTATGCATAGGCATAAACTCTAATTCGGTTAATGTTTAATAAATTTCAACTTTTCTTTAAACCTAAGAAAGCCTGTTTGTGCAGGTTTCTTTGCCTTATAATTGGAAAGTGGTGAACAAGGATTCACCAAGGGGGAGCTAAAAACATTCTTTAAAAATTAAACCTGTTCTAGTAAGACAAGGTGAGGGCTGACAGGGAACACGAGACCTCTTTCTCACCTGGTCGTAATACCTTTTCATAAAGCAAGGTTACTCATCAAAAGTTGGTCATGTGCCACAATCTCAAGCGATGGCTTGTTCAAGCACAGCTCTTGTAAACCTTTTAGAAGAAGGATGAAATAAGGACTGTTATTAAATAAATCTTTGTATATGCACACATAACTGGAAAATTTAAATATCTAAAGTGTTGACTCATGTCAAAAACATCTTACACTAACATGGTTATAAGTGGAATCAGACTTGTCAGGGGACAGCTTGTCTGTACTTTATTCTTCATTGGCTGTCCTAGTGCTGCTAATAAAAACAGAGAATGCTGGAAATACTCAGGTCTGGCAACATCTATGGAGAGAGACCCAGTTAACATTTTAGGTTGATGACCTTCTGTCAGAATTGGGGAAAAATAGAGGCAGCTCCAATACTTTGAATGACTGTTTGGGTGGCACGAGCCAAGGGTTGCAGTTTGTCTGCAAGCTACATATGGAATACCCTACTATTGGGTGAGTTGAGTAGATATTTGATTAGAAAATAGATGCTTTTTCAGAAATTCTTCGCAATGATTATCTAAAACAAGTGAAAGTCCAAAGACCTCTGCCTGATCTTTTAACAGAATCACACTAATGCTAAGTTCTCCACCTTTCAACATTGACTGAAAACTTAACTAAACCAGCCGTATTAACATTGTGGCCATAGTATTTATTAACTACAGGTTGCAGTTTGCCATCAAATGTACTTTGCAGCACCATCCTCACCTCACAACCTATAACACCAAAATGGGAAAAAAACAGCAATATCGTGTTATGGATGGATAGGAAATGATGGGGTTGGTTTCCCTTTTCATCTCTCAATTGACTAGAGGTAGTGTTTTATTAGAATGGTGTTTTAACCCTTAAGCACTTTAATGGTCAATAAACAGACAAATGACAGGTTTTCTCAGATTTACAGAAAGATCAATGTTTGATAAACAAACCTGAAAAATTGAAACTTCACACACACAGAAACATAGAAAATAGAAGCAGGAGTAGGCCATTCAGCCCTTCGAGCCTGCTCCGCCATTCATTCTGATCATAGCTGATCATCCAACTCCGGAACCTGTTCCTGCTTTTGCCACATACACTTTGATCCCTTTAGACCCAACAGCTATATCTAACTCCTTCTTGAAAACAATGTTTTGGCCTCAACTGCTTTCTGTGGTTGTGAATTCCATAGGCTCCCCACTCTCTGGTTGAAGAAATTTCTCCTCATCTCAGTCCTGAAAGGTTTACCCCATGTCCTTAGA
Organism: Heterodontus francisci; assembly: GCF_036365525.1. Taxonomy (NCBI): domain Eukaryota; kingdom Metazoa; phylum Chordata; class Chondrichthyes; order Heterodontiformes; family Heterodontidae; genus Heterodontus; species Heterodontus francisci. Next base: position 104,712,310 of record NC_090375.1, on the reverse strand, counting down.
CTATGACCCCTGGTTCTGGACTCCCCCACCATCGGGAACATCTTTCCTGCATCTACCCTGTCAAGTCCTGTTAGAATTTTATAGGTTTTTATGAGATTCCTCCCTCACTCTTCTGAACTCCAGCGAATATAATCCTAACCGACTCAATCTCTCCTCATACGTCAGTCCCGCCATCCCAGGAATCAGTCTGGCTAACCTTCGCTGCACTCCCTCTATAGTAAGAACATCCTTCCTCAGATAAGGAGACCAAAACTGCACACAATATTCCAGGCATGGCCTCACCAAGGCCCTGTATAATTGCAGCAAGACATCCCTGCTCCTGTACTCGAATCCTCTCGCTATGAAGGCCAACATACCATTTGCTTTTTTTACTGCCAGTTGGACCTGCATGCTTACGTTCAGCGACTGGTGTACAAAAACACCCAGGTCTCGCTGCAAATTCCCCTCTCTCAGTTTATAGCCGTTCAGATAATCTGCCTTCCTTTTTTTGCTACCAAAGTGGACAACCTCACCTCTATCCACATTATACTGTATCTGCATGCATTAGCCCACTCACTCAACTTGTCCAAATCACCCTGAAGCGCCTCTGCATTCTCCTCACAACTCACTCTCCCACCCAGTTTTGTGTCATCTGCAAATTTGGAGATATTACATTTAGTTCCCTCATCTAAATCATTAATATATATTGTGAATAGCTGGGGTCTGGCACCGATCCCTGCGGTACCCCACTAGTCACTGCCTGCCATCCCTACTCTTTGTTTCCTGTCCGCCAACCAATTTTCTATCCATCGCAATGCACTACCTCAATCCCATGCACTTTAATTTTACATGCTAATCTCTTATATGGGACTTTGTCAAAAGCCTTCTGAAAGTCCAAATAAATCATATCCACTGGCTCCACCTTATCAACTCTACTAGTTACATCCTTGAAGAATTCTAGTAGATTTGTCAAGCATGATTTCCCTTTCGTAAATCCGTGCTGACTCTGCCCGATTCTGCCACTGTTCTCCAAGTGCTCTGCTATAAAATCTTTGATAATGGACTCTAGAATTTTCCCCACTACCGACGTCAGGCTGACTGGTCTATAATTCCCTGTTTTCTCTCTACCCCCCTTTTTAAATAGTGGGTTTACATTAGCTACCCTCCAATCTTCAGTTCCTCTCTCTCACTAAGCCCTGTGTTCCCCAACATTTCTGGTATGATATTTGTGTCCTCCTTTGTGAAGACAGAACCAAAGTATACATTTAGTTGATTAGCCATTTCTTTGTTCCCCATAATAAATTCCCCTGTTTCTGACTGTCCGGGATCTACATTTGTCTTCACCAATCTTTTTCTCTTCACCCACCTATAGAAACATTTACAGTCAGTTTTTATGTTCCCCGCAAGCTTGCTCTCGTACTCTATTTTCCCCTTCTTAGTCAATCCCTTGGTCCTCCTTTGCTGAATTCTAAACTGCTTCCAATCCTCAGGTCTGTTGTTTTTTCTGGCAGATTTATATGCCTCTTCCTAGGATCTAATGCTATCTCTAATTTCCCTTGTAAGCCATGGTTTGCCTACCTTTCCCATTTTACTTTTGCGCCAGACAGGGATTGTTGCAGTTCATCCATGCGCTCTTTAAATGTTTGCCATTGCCTATCCACCGTCATCCCTTTAAGTAATGTTTCCCAATCCGCCATAGTCAACTTGCGCCTCATACCTTCGTTGTTTCCTTTACTAAGATTCAGGACCCTTGTCTCAGAATCAGCTATGTCACCCTCCATCTTGATGAAGCATTCTATCATATTATGGTCGCTCATCCCCAAGGGGTGTCGCACCACTAGATTGTCAATTATTCCTCTCTCATTACACAATACCCAGTCCAGGATGGCCTGTTCTTTAGTTGGTTCCTCAACGTATTAGTCCAGAAAACCATCCCGTAAACACTCCAAGAATTCCTCCTCTAGGGTATTGTGACTAATTTGATCTGCCCAATCTATATGCAGATTAAAGTCACCCATAATTACAGATGTTCCTTTATTGTATGCGTCTCTAATTTCCTGTTTAATGCCATTTCCAACATCACCATTACAGTTTGGGGGTCTATATACAACCCCCACTAAAGTTTTTTGCCCCTTAGTGTTTCTCAGCTCTATCCATACAGATTCCACATCGTCAGAGCTAATATCTTTCCTCACTATTGCGTTAATTTCCTCTTTAACCAGCAATGCAACTCCACCGCCTTTTTCCTTTTGTCTATCACGCATATGCGAGAAAAGATAGAGATTAAAAGATAGCATGCATTTAGGTCTGGTGTTTTTACAAAGAGTGGAACCTTGATTGTTTTCCTGGGAGGAAAATTTAAATAATGCAGGCCTTTTTTTTTGGTTTCCTGGAGCCAAGCTTTGGAGTGTTTCAGGTGGACGGATGCTCTGCTGCAGACTTTTTTTTGTCAAATCTCAGTTAAAGTCTGATGGCGAAGATTCTGTTTCAATCTCTCAGATGGCGAGTTTACAAAAGTCACAGATTCATCGTTGCCTCTAGGTAGTTTTAAAAGATGGTATTTGGCAGAGTCCCCATCTTGGCTGCAATAGATCTGTCTCAGCTTTCCTAGCTGTTGGCTTTCTTTCTGCTTTTTTTTAAAAAAAAAGCTTATTAAGCTTGGTTTCTGTCAGGTGATCAAAGTTGCTGTCCCCTGGTGTTTTCATACGATGTCTCTGAATATGTGGCCATTGTTGGACAATGGTGTTTTGAATGTTGCCCATCTTGATTTAACGTGGTGTTTGGTCACACTTATTATCCTCAGTTTGAATATGGAGACTTCTAGGGGCTGAATTTTGAGGAGGATTCGGGGCTGCCGACGCCAGCCTGAAATGGCGGGTGAACCCCACCTCGCCTTTTTGTGCCCCCCTCTTTCTTCACCACCCCCCTCCCCCCACCCTTGCCCAGAGCAATCTGCCATCATTCTTCTGTCTGAATATCCTGTGCCAGGATCCCTATCCCTTTAAAGATGGGAAGCCCGTCTCCAAGAGCTGCTGGCCAATTGCATGGCCAGCAGCTCAGCAGTATCCTCATGTAAGTGAGGCAGGGTCACCAGCGTCACTCTGGAAGGCCCTGGCAGCGGATGGGGAGGAGGGCGGGTGCGAGGTTGGTGGTTGTAAAGCCTAGGAAGAAGGGGGTCCTGGGAGGTGCATTGTTTCCAGGCTGGAGCCCTCCATGGGCCACAGAGGAGGGACCCCAGCCCGCAGGGAAGGCGCCTTGTTTAACAGGGGGCCCTCCCCGCGTGGTGGAAGCACTTCCTGCCACTGGTTAGATCCCGGCAGCAGTGGGAAGCACCCCTTGATAGGCTACATGAGGGCCTCAATTGGTCTCTGGGTGGGAAGACCGTCGTTGTCCTATCCCGTCCCAGGCAAGATCGGGAGGTGGGCCCTCCACCCCGCTGCGTTACGATTCTATGGGGACCCCAACCTCCAGACCCCCCCTCCGACAGGCCCATTAAATCCAACCCTAGGTCTGCAAAGGTCATTGTTAGTCCAACTGGTTGAAAAAGGTAGCCATTAACATTGAATAGGACCCTTAGCATTTCAACTGCTTTCTTCAAAGATGGTCCAGACATGGAACAAAGAACAAAAGACCAAAGAACAGTACAGCACAGGAACAGGCCATTCGGCCCTCCAAGCCTGCGCCGATCTTGATGCCTGCCTAAACTAACACTTTCTGCACTTCCGGGGCCCATATCCCTCTATTCCCATCCTATTCATGTATTTGTCAAGATGTCTCTTAAACGACGCTATCGTATCTGCTTCCACCACCTCCCCTGGCAGCAAGTTCCAGGCACTCACCACCCTCATGGTGATGGGTTTAGTCTCCAGCAGTCACTATGCACATTCGCAGTACAGGAGAGGTCACCTGACCTCTTACTCCATTTTGTCTGGCAGCAAAAATGTGTCCATTTTTGGGAGGTTAATTCATCAGTTCATTTTTATAGTTCATAAATGCTTCTTGCGTGAGCATTACAAATGGAATACCAAGTCCATATTTTCCCAACATCTGGACTTTGACATTTCACTATTCCTTTGTCATGCTGGGTCAATATCCTGCCATTCCCTACCTAACAGCATTGTGGAAGCACCATCTGCACAAAGACTGCAGCAGTTCTAGAATAAGACCTACCATCTGTTCCAGGGAGCTAGGCATGAGTATTAATGTGGCTTTGGCAGGGTTATTTAATTTTTAAAAATTAATTTTGCCATGTGGATAAATTTGGGGTGTGGGCTTCACTGGCCAAATCACCCCATTCTTAGTTACCATGAAGTGGGTGGCCGGCTGCCTTTATTGAATTGCTGCAATCCTTGTGGAGAAGGTTCTCTTTTTGTAGCGATTTGATGCAAGTGAATGGCATGCTCGGCCACTTCAAAGGGCTGTTTAAAAAATTAGCCACATTGGCGTAGGACTGAAGTTGCATGTCAGCCAGACCGGGTGAGGGTGGTACGTTTCCTTCCTTTTAAAGGACATTGTAAACCAGTTGGGTTTTTATAACAACCTGATATATTTGTGGTCGCTGCCAGCTTTTTTTTGTTTCCAGATATTTTTGAAAAACTGAATTCAAGCTCTCAAGCTGCCATGGTAGGATATAAACTCTCATTCTCTAAATTATTAGTCTGGGCCTCTGGATTATGGAATGACACAGTAGAGAAATCATGCCTGTGCTGCTTCTTTAGTAGAGTTAGCGAATCTGTCCCACTCCCCTGCTTTTTCCCTAATCCCTGTAAATGTTTTCCTTTCAAATATTTATCTAATTCCCTGTAGAGAGGTACTATTGTATCTGTACCATCCAGATCATTACTCACTTTAAAAAAAAATAAGTTTTCTTATGTTGCCTCTTGCTCTTTTACCGATCACCTTTTAAAATCTGTCTCCTCTGGTTATCAATCCTTTATTACTCCATGCTTCTTGTAATAAAGCCAAGGATCCCATATGCTGTTATAGCAGTCTTTCAATTTGTCTTGCCACCTTCAAAGATTTGCGTACACCTTCAGGCCTTTCTGTTCTGAACCTCCTTTAAAATTTGTACCATTTAGTTTATATTGCCTCTCCTCACTGTTCCTACCACAATGTATCCCTTCACCAGTCTCTGTATTAAATTTCATCTGCCCATTTCACCAGTCTATGTTCTTCTGAAGCTTCTATCCTCCACATTATTTACTACAATTCCAAATTTCGTGTGAGCTGCATGCGTTGAAATTATGCTCTATAAACCCAAGTCCTGGTCATTAATGTATAAAAAGAACAGTGGTTCCAACAACAACCCCTGGGGACACTACTGCATGCTTCACTCCAGTCTGAAAAACAACCATCGTCATAGTTGTCTGCTTTCTGTTCTTTAGCTTATTTTGTATCCCTGTCTCTTTAATCTCTCCAACTTTAATTTTGCCAAACAGTCCAATGCTGTGGTACTTTATCGAACGTAGGAGCAGGAGTCGGCTATTCAGCCCATTGTACCTGCTCTGCCATTCAATACTATCTTGGCTGCTCATCCACTTCAATGCCCTTTTCCCAGACTATCCCCAAATCGCTTTATGTCATTGGTACTATGGAATCTGTCAATCTCTGCTTTAAACATACTCAATGACTGAACTTCCACAGCCCTCTGGCGTAGAGAATTCCAAAGATTCACAACCCGCTGAGTGAAGAAGTTTCTTCTCATCTCTGTCCTAATTGGTTTCCCCCTTATTTTGAAAGTGTGTTCCCTGGTTCTAGACTCCCATGCCAGGGGAAACATCTTGCCTGCCTCCACCCTATCTTTCACTTTAAGTATTTTGTAGATTTCAATATCACCTCTCATTCTTCGAAACTCTAGAGAATACAATCCCAATTTCCCCCAATCTCTGTTCATAGGATAGTCCCGCCATCCTGGGAACAAGTCTGGTGAATCTTCGTTGCACACCAGAAACTGAACTGGAGTAGCCATATAAATACCGTGGCTACAAGAGCAGGTCAGAGGCTAGGAATCCTGTGGAGAGTAACTCACCTCCTGACTCCCCAAAGCCTTTCCACCATCTACAAGGCACAAGTCAGGAGAGTGATGGAATACTCTCCACTTGCCTGGATGGGTGCAGCTCCAACAACACTCAAGAAGCTCAACACCATCCAGGACAAAGCAGCCCGCTTGATTGGCACACCATCTACAAACATTCACTCCCTCCACCACCGACGCACAGTGGCAGCAGTGTGTACCATCTACAAGATACACTGCAGCAATGCACCAAGGCTCCTTGGACAGCACCTTCCAAATACACGACCTCTACCACCTCGAAGGACAAGAACAGCAGATGCATGGGAACATCACCACCTGCAAGTTCCCGTCCAAGTCACACACCATCCTGACTTGGAACTATATCGCTGTTCCTTCACTGTCGCTGGGTCAAAATCCTGGAACTCCCTAACAGCACTGTGGGTGTACCTATCTCACATGGACTGCAGCGGTTCAAGAAGGCAGCTCACCACCACCTTCTCAAGGGCAATTAGGGATGGGCAATAAATGCTGGCCTGGCCAGCGACACCCACATCCCATGAATGAAATTAAAAAAACCACTCTCTATGGCAACAATATCCTTCCTAAGGTAAGGGGGCCAAAACTGCACACAGTACTCCAGGTGCAGTCTAACCAAGATAGTTGACGCAAGACTTCACTACTCCTGTACTCAAATCCTCTTGTGATAAAGGCTAATACCATTAGCCTTAATTGCTTGCTGCACTTATTGAATGTTAATTTCCACAGTATTCACCACATTTCCCTCATCAAGCCCCTGTAGTTACTTCAGCAAAGAACTCAATCAAATTAGTCAAACAAATTTACCTTTAACAAATCCGTGCTGACTTTATTCGCCCAGACTTTTCCATGTGTTAATTAGTTTTGTTCCATATTATTGCCTGTACACGTGTCCCCGCCACTGATGTTGGGCTGACTGGCTGTAATTGCTGGGTTTATTCCTTTCATTTTTTTGAACAGGGGGTGTAACATTTACAATCCAGCAGTTCTCTGGCACCACTTCCATATCTGAAGAAGGTGACCAAAGCCTCAGGTGCATCCCACACAGGCTGGGTAACTTTTCTACTTTCGAGGACTGACATTTTTCGTACCTTCTCTTTCATTTTTAAAAATTCATTCATGGGATGTGGGCGCCGCTGGCCAGGCCAGAATTTATTGCCCATCCCTAATTGCCCTTGAGAAGGTGGTGGTGAGCTGCCTTCTTGAACCACTGCAGTCCATGTGAGGTAGGTACACCCACAGTGCTGTTAGGAAGGGATTTCCAGGATTTTGACCCAGTGACAGTGAAGGAACAACAATATAGTTCCAAGTCAGGATGGTGTGTGACTTGGAGGGGAACTTGCAGGTGGCGGTGTTCCCATGTATTTGCTGCCCTTGTCCTTCTAGTTGGTAGAGGTCGCGAGTTTGGAAGGTGCTGTCTAAGGAGCCTTGGTGCATTGCTGCAGTGCATCTTGTAGATGGTACACACTGCTGCCACTGTGCGTCGGTGGTGGAGGGAGTGAATGGTTGTAGATGGGGTGCCAATCAAGCGGGCTGCTTTGTCCTGGATGGTGTTGAGCTTCTTGAGTGTTGTTGGAGCTGCACCCATCCAGGCAAGTGGACAGTATTCCATCACACTCCTAACTTGTGCCTTGCAGATGGTAGACAGGCTTTGGGGGATATAGCTACTTCAGTTCAGTTTCTGGTCAATGGTAGTCCCTAGGATGTTGACAGTGGGGGGATTCAGTGATGGTAATACCGTTGAATCTATTACTAGTTCAGTAACATAACCTGTATATACTGAGAACAATTTATCAAAACTTGCCTAAATGTAAAAGTATACCAACTATAGTGTGAACCTCGAGACTGACTACCAGCAGAGGGCAGCAGTCTCTGTTATATCTTACAGTTGAGGAATATCATTTTTTTGAGATGCAATTTTTGTATTTTATCTTGCAACACTAGAGGGTGCAATATTCACAGTAATCCAAAAGCTACCCTTGTAAAAATGTTGGGCAAACTGCCATTAAAATGCATGTGAGAAATACAATTTACATTTTAAAAAATCATTTGCAAGATGTGGGCATCGCGAGGAAGGCCAGCATTATTGCCCATCCCTAATTGTCCTTCTTAAAATACAACTCGGACTTCAGTGGGAAGCTGCAAGTCAACCACATTGCTTTGGGTGCGGAGTTATGCTTAGGCTAGACGTGGTAAGGTAGGTAGCATTCCTTCCCTGAAGGATGTTAAATGAACCAGATGGATTTTTATGACAATCCAGTAGCTTCGTAGTCACCATTACTAATACTAGCTTTTTATTCCAGATTTATTTAATTGAATTTAAATTCCTCAGCTGCCATTGAGGGGTTTGAACTCAAGTCTCTGGATTACTAGTCTAGCCCCATAGTCACCATTACAGTACCCCCAAACACTGCATAATCTTTGAAATTTTACTTCTATTTTTGGACCACCTGATGTGTGGGCTGGGGTCTGAAGGAATAAATGCATTACTATTGGGATACAAAAACTGATTGCAACATTTGAACTTGACAACTTACTGTGACCAGTTGCTGTCTTTCATCTGATGACTTAATGCCCATGTTCAATTGATTTTGCCCCACAGGCAGTAGTGAACACAGAATTCACAGCATTGAATTTTTACAGTGCTGATTCCCTGACTATACTTCTAAAGATGCACTTTTTATAGCTCTGAGTTTATCATCTAATTATTAATCTAAACTCTTAGGCTGATGTAACTGTCCCATTAACACTTTGTCAAGGGACTATAGTAACATTTCTGTTCTATCCCCACTGAGGGAGGAGGGATGGGAATCCAGGCCCATTCTGGGATAGATGCCGCAGATAGTTAGAATCATTTACAGCACAGAATCCAGCCCAAAGACTTCCAAATGAATCTGTTATTAACTTTGCCTCAATAGTCATGTGTTGCAAAGCATTTTTGTTTAAACAACAAAATAAAAGCAAAATAGTGAGGATGTTGGAAAGCTGAAATAAAAACAAAATGTGGCAAATACTCAGCAGGTATGGCAGCATCTGGGAAGCGAGGAATAGAGTTAATGTTTCAGGTTTGAGACCTTCCATCAGAACTGGCAAAGGTTAGGCTTTGAGCAAGTGTAAAGAGGGGGAGGGGGATAGGCAGTCTGCGAGGATTCATTATAAGCCCACCAAATCGCATATCTACTTTGATTACACTTCCTCACATCCTGTGTCCTGTAAGGACTCCATTCTAGTCTTCTAGTTTCTCTGTCTCCAACGCAACTGTTCTGATGATGCAACCTTCCACAACCATGCTTTTGATATGTCTTCCTTTCTCATTAACTGAGGATTCTCCCCCACTGTGGTCGGCAGGGCCCTTGACCGTGTCTGACCCATTTCCCTCACTTGTGCCTTCACCCCTTCCCCAGCCTCCCATAACTCTAACAGCGTTCCTTTTGTCCTCACTTTCCACCCCAACAGCATCCACATTCAAAGGATCATCCGCTGCCATTTCCACCACCTCTAACATGATGCCACCATCAAACACATCTTCCCCTCCCCGTCAGTATTCTGAAGGGACCGTTCCCTCCATGAAAACCTGGTCTACTCCTCCATCACCCCCGACAGCTCATCCCCTTCCCACGGTACCCATGCAATCACTGGAGGTGTAATACCTGCCCTTTTACCTCCTCTGTCCTCATCATCCAAGGCCCCAAACAATCCTTCCAGGTGAAGCAGTGACTAATTTGTACTTCTTTCAATTTAGTATACTGTATTTGCTGCTCACATTGCAGTTGCCTGTACATTGGGGAGACCAAACACAGATTGGGTGACCACTTTGGAGAACACCTCCTCTCAGTCCTCAAGCATCACCCCGTGCTTCCGGTTGCTTGCCATTTTAATTCACCAGCCTGCTCTCATGCCCACATTTCTGTCCTTGGCTTGCTGCAGTGTTCCAGTGAAGCTCAATGCAAGCTTGAGGAACAGCACCTCATCTTCTGATTAGGCACTCTGCAACCTTCTGGAACAAATGATTTTACAATGTTATTAGTTTGAGCATCATTATTCTTCCTCTTTGGAAAAGTGGAAACTTTCTCAAAATTTTGGCATCCTGTCTTGTACTTCAGAGTTTTCGAATTTGAGTTGCCATTTTGGATGACAAAGAATGCTGGAAAATTATAGTTTGCCATGGAATTGTGTGTAAATACTCAGGTAATAAATGACTTTATTCTAAATTAATGTCATTACAAATTCATAATTTACTGTATATTGCTCCCCACACTAAGGGAGAACAGAAAAAAAATCAAAGCAGTTATTGCACATTTTACAAAATAGGGTACACATCTGTTAACAGATCCATTAAAATAGTCAAATTTTATTTTACAAAATACATATGTAAATGGCATTTTATTCCATCAATAGAGGAAGAGGGAAAATTTTCTGGTTATATAAAGTTAATTCACTTCTGGGACATTTCACTGAATTGTAAAATGCACAAACAGAATGGGTTCAACTCATGTCATAGGTAATATTCGTATCATGGAATACTGACAAGGCCAGTGGAGTTTTATTCCTATGTTGCACCAGAGTATTATACTCAAGAATCTGTCTGAATGGACTAGATTCTGAAGATAGAGCTGGATTCAGATATTCTAAAAAGTTTCATTTTTAAAAAGTGTATATATTGTGATGTACTGTTATTACCCAATCCCATCACCCAAGCTATATAATGAATATAAAATACCTCAAAACAAAGGATTTATGATATATTAACTTTTCATCCTTTGTACTATCGTCAGTGCAATTTATTTTGCAAAATATTTCTGGGTTGTGGACCCCGCTACTATCTATATATAAAAAAAGTGTATTTTGCACATTCACACACAGTAAAACCTCAGATAATAACACGCCTTCAAAGCTGTCAAATATCAGTTATATATAACGGAGTGAAACTTGTGAAAACCAGCACTTTCATTCCAGTAAAAACACTGGTACTGAGGTGGTGTTTTTATAGGAATGACATGTAGTTACAAGAATTTAAAATAAAACATAAATCAGGACCACAATAATAACTGGTTTACACACCTTCCACATGCTTAGTTAGTCAGAATTACACTGCCACTGATCAAAGCATTGATTTGCAGTTTAAATGGAAAAATGGATGGAGTTGTGAAATATAATCTCAAAAACACAGTCGGATAATAAAAACTGCATTTGACTAATTTGGTGAGCCAAACAATAAATCAACATTATTACAAAGTAACTCCCAAAACACTCAAAATGCACCAGAATCCAATGCAATAGTAAAAATAAGACTTTATGCAGTTATCAAACAACAGTGGTCCTGCTAATAGATTAATTCATGATTGCAGTTAATCTGGTTCCTATATCTGAAAAAAATTGTTTCAAGGGACTATCACATTTCAGAATTTGCTGTACTTATTAATTTCCTGACTAGAAACTCCATTCCATGTTCATACATGTATGACCAATGCAAGCACTGGCCTAAATTGTATGGATTAAGTACTCTTTGCAGCTATTAATGTGAATAATCTTCCAATACCAACTATAGTGAGTAATCTTCAATCTGGTTTGACACTCACTCATCAAGTTATGACCAAATTTGAGACACCACCACAAGACATCTTCACTTTATCCATGAAGTACCAAGATAGCATAAGAGGGCTGTGTAGTGATTCAGGGCAAGGACTTCCATCCCATCACCTTACCCCTCACCCCCACTCTGCCTGCTCCCTCTTGCTTTAGAAAATGATTTACTACTAGCATATTCTGCTCTAGTTTATTTAAAAAATAATGAAAGTTTCAGAATGGTTCTAACTTCTGCTTCTATCCATTAAGATGCTGAACATACAAACTTCACAATTACATTTCACAATGGGATCGAGCTGATACTAGTTACAAGATATCATTGAATGTTCTAGTTATTTGTATAATTTATACCATTAGTGGCTTCTTCACATGGAATTATTGTATATATATTTGGTGGCAATCAAATGGAAGACATTTTCACACAATTTAGTTTGTACTAGCTATTGATTTTTCATTTAAATTCTTCTATGGCTGTTGTTGGTATTGACCTTCTGTTGCTGTATAAAAGTCTTCAAGAAGCCCTTTAAGATATTCAAAGGTTGGCCGATCTTCAGCTTTGTTTTTCCAACAATCCTTCATGACATCATACAGCTCTTGTGGGCATTCTTCAGGACGTGGCATGCGATAGCCACGCCCAATAGCATTTACAACTTCTGTGTTGGACATCCCTAAGAAAGAAAGAGAATTTTTTTCTTAGGCAATTAAAATTTTTTTTTAAAAACTGCAATGAAAATAATTAAAATCACCATTATTCTCTGACAAGTTGCTAGTGATCATTATCGCGCCAAAAAACAAAACAGCAACCATGGCAGAATCAAATTAGTAATTGCACTCAGAGGCCACAGGATAGCTGACGAAGGATTAAAATGTCGCTTATACAGTGATCCTGTTCTTCTGCGGTTGGGGCACGTTATTGGCCTAACGTAGAGGGAACTTTATTTTCTATGTATAAAAGATCATTGGTTAGATTCAGGCTGTAACAGTTGAAATACAAAAATTTAAGATATAGCTGCCTATTTTCATGTTTTTTTTTAAAAGCTATACCATGTAAGTAAATATTTGTTTAGCCTTAGAAGTAAACTACCTAAATATGGATTTTCTTTTAAAATCTTTAGGGCTTGGTTTTAACTCTTCTCAACTGGCGGAAACCAGGAAATATGGAGCAGGGACTTACATACTCCTTTTCACACACCTGATCTGTGTGACAGCAAATTTAAATTGCGGGTGGCAAGGATGCCCACCACAAACAAGTGAGGTCCTCTTTAAATATGCAAATTAGGTTCTGATGACTTCATCAAGGCTTAATTTGCCAATTTAACCCAAGGCCTTGAAGGAGGAGCAGTGGTGCCTTCTCCACCAGTTAAACTTGTCAGGAACAGCAACCAAGGCCAGAAGAGGCCCAAGCAAAATAAGTTTTAAAATCCTCCGGGATTCACAAGTAAATCTTGACACAAAACTCAGCTCCTTAGCGGCAAGAGGTTTCTGTGCCACGTGTCATTTTGGTACCAAAATGGTGTCCCCGGTGTGCGTACTCACTTCTAGTGCAAGCCAGCCTGGACACTATTTTGTTGAGGGCATTAGCACATGTACAGGGAGCATCAGTCAGAATCATCAGCTTGTCATCATGTTGATTTGATGCCAGTGCTGCTGTTTTGGAGCTCAATGTTCCAGCTAACCCCATCTCTTAAACACGCATAGCTGAACATGCATTCAGCAGCAGAAGTGCCCCTCCATCAGCACTATTTAAAGGGAGCATCAACTACCTGCAGGTTAGCAGTTAGTTGATCTATTCTGGCTGTTACTTCGATTCTACAAGAGTTTGGTGCTTTCCATAGTTGTATAAAAGTTATTAAAGTCTATAGGGACTGGTGTGGTGCATGCTGAGGGACACTAACCTGACTTCAAAAATTCTGCATAAACCACTTGCTCCCAAACATTCCCCTTGGACTGTAGCATGACAGGAAAAAGAGCATAGGTAACACAGAGCAGGACAAATTGCTGAAAGAGGGAGGTGGTCAGGGAGAAAGCCTCTCAGCTATATCCACTCAAGGTGTTCAGAAAGCAATTCTCCAACCTGAACCTCAGCAAAGAACAGTGGCTGGAATTTTACACCCCCTGCAGAAGTGAGCTGGAGGCAGGAGGGGGCGTAAAATTGAGTGGGAGGCAGGGGGTGCTGTTCCCGTTGCCTTCCCGCTCCCACTGCAATTTTACTAGTGGCGGTGACAAACGGCCTGCCCGCCCCAGGCCAATTAAGGCTCTTAGGTGGCCAATTAAGGGTCTCCTCTTGCCACCACTGGTATATCACCAGCAGCGGGCGGGCAGCTCAGGACTTCAGGCGGCCGCCCAGTAAAACTCCGTCAACCGCTAGCTAGTGTGTAGCCATACACTGTGTATCATACAGGTCAATGTATGGTACTGTGGCAGCAGTCATGATGCCTTCATTCTGTGGCAGTCTACATCCTAGGGTCTTAAAAGTAGTGACTGCAGAGATAGTGGATGCATTGGTTGAAACCTTCCAAAATTCTCTAGATTCTGGAGAAGTCCCAGCAGATTTGAAAACCACAAATGTGACACCTCTATTCAAGAAAGAAGGGAAACAGAAAGCAGGAAACTATAGGCCAGTTCACCTAACATCTGTCATTGAGAAAATGCTAGAATCCATTATTAGAAAGTAGTAGCAGGACATTTAGAAAATCATAATACAATCAAGTCAACAGGGTTTTATAAAAGGGAAATTGTGTTTGGCAAGTTTATTAGAGTTCTCGGAGGATGTAACGAGCAGTGTGGATAAAGGGAAACCAGTTGATGTCACAGAGTCATACAGCACAGAAACAGGCCCTTCGGCCCATCGTGTCTGTGCTGGCCATCAAGCACCTATCTATTCTAATCCCATTTTCCAGCACATGGCCCGTAGCCTTGTATGCTATGGTGTTTTGAGTGCTCATCTAAATACTTCTTAAATGTTGTGAGGGTTCCTGCCTCTACCACCCCTTCAGGCAGTGTGTTCCAGATTCCAACCACCCTCTGGATGAAATAACTTTTCCTCAAATTCCCTCTAAACCTCCTGCCCCTTACCTTAAATCTGTGCGCCCTGGTTACTGACCCCTCTGCTAAGGAAAAAAGTTTCTTCCTATCTACCTTATCTATGCCTCAATTTTGTATGCCTCAATTAGGTCCCTCCTCAGCCTTCTCTGCTCTAAGGAAAACAACCCTAGCTGATCCAGTCTCTCTTCATAGCTGAAATGCTCCAGCCCAGGCAACATCCTGGTGAATCTCCTCCGCACCCTCTCCAGTGCAATCACATCCTTCCTATAGCGACCAAAACTGCACAGAGTACTCCAGCTGTGGCCTAACTGGTGTTTTATACAGCTCCATCATAACCTCCCTGCTCTTACATTCTATGCCTCAGCTAATAAAGGCAAGTATCCCATATGCCTTCCTAACTACCTTATCTACCTGTGCTGCTGCCTTCAGTGATCCATGGACAAGTACACCAAGGTCCCTCTGTACTTCCTAGGGTCCTACTATCCATTGTATATTCCCTTGCCTTGTTAGTCCTCCCAAAATGCATCACCTCACACTTCTCAGGATTAAATTCTATTTGCCACTACTCTGCCAGCCCATCAATATTGTCCTGAAATCTATGGCTTTCCTCCTCACTATTTACGATACCAATTTTCATGCCATCTGCAAACTTATTGATCATACCTCCTATATCCATGTTTAAATCATTAATGTACACTACAAACAGCAAGGGTCCCAGCACTGATCCCTGCGGTACACCACTGGTCACAGGCTTCCAATCGCAAAATCAGCCCTTGACCATCACCAGATGTAGTGTATTTGGATTTCTAAAAGGCATTCAATAAGGTGCCACATAAAAAGTTACTGCACAAGCTAAGAGTTCAAGGTATAGGGAGTAATATATTAGCGTGAATAGAGGATTGGCTAACAGGAAACAGAGTTGGGATAAATGGGGCATTTGCAGGTTGGCAAACTGGAACTAGTGGAGTGCCACAGGGATAAATTCTGACGCCTCAGCTACTTACGATCTACATTGACTTGGATGAAGGGGGCGGGTGTATTGTAGCCAAATTTGTGGATGATACAAAGATAGGTAGGAAAGCAAATTTTGAGGAGGATACAAAGCGTCTGCAAAAGGATATAGATAGGTTAAGCGAGTGGGCAAATATTTGGCAGATGGAGTATAATGTGGGAAAATTAAAGGTTGTCCACTTTGGTGGGAAGAATAGAAAACCAGATTATTATTTAAATAGAGAGAGATTACAGAATGCTGTGGTACAGAGGGATCTGGGTGTCCTTGTACATGAAACATAAAGTTAGTGTGCAGGTAGAGCAAGTAGTTAGAAAGGCAAATGGAATGTTGTCCTTTATTGCAATTGGAATGGAGTATACAAGTAGGGATGTTTTGCTACAACTGTACAGGGCATTGGTGAGACTACACCTACTGTACTGTGTACAGTTTTGGTGTCCTTACTTAAGGAGAGATATACTTGCGTTGGAGGCAGTTCAGAAGAGGTTCACTAGGCTGATTCCTGGGATGAAGGGGTTTGCTTATGAGGAAATATTGAGCAAGTTGGGTCTATATCCATGGGAGTTTAGAAGAATGAGAGGTGATCTTATTGAAACATAAGATTCTGAGGGTGTTTGACAGGGTAGATGCTGAGAGGATGTTTCCCTCATGGGGGAATCTAGAATTAGGGGGCACTGTTTCAAAATAAGGGGTCTCCCATTTAAGATAGAGATGAGGAGGAATTTCTTCTCTGAGAACGTCTCTTCCCCAGAGAGCAATGGAAGCTGGGTCATTGAATATATTCAAGGCAGAGTTAGACAGATATTTGATCTACAAGGGAGTTAAGGGTTATGGGGGGGGGGGGGGGGGCAGACAGGAAAGTGGAGTTGAGGCCATAGTCAGATCAGCCATGATCTTATTGAATGGTGGAACAGGCTCGAGGGGCTCCTATTTCTTATGATCTTATGATTTATTATACCATGACAAACCAAGGTGGCTACTGGGCGACAAGGGCTATCCTTTAATGACATGGCTCATCTTTCCGGTATGCAACTCACACACACATGGTCAGCATGCATGCAATGAAAATCATGCTGCCACAAGAAATGTGATGGGACAGACCATTGGGGTGATGATCCAACGCTCTGCTGCCTGGACTGTTCTGTAAGAGCCCTGCAGTACTCAACAGAGTGGGAGTCAAGATTTGTGGTTGTTTGCTGCATGCTGCACAACCTCACCTTCATGAGGTTACAGTCCTCATAATCAGCTGCATGACAACCAGCTGGGGAAGAGAAGGTAACCAATATGCCCCTTTGTGGCTGAGCTGTTGGTGAATGACTAATCTGACTGTGATACCAGTAACCAAAACCAATACCCCAATAGTCCCACACATTACCTTCCCTCTGCTACTGACCATCACAGCATCTGCTTTGCCACAATACAAAAATAAAAGCCAACGCAAAATAAACATTGCAAATCAAATCATACACATTTCAACTAATCACCCTTGTGCATTCCCTTAATGCCTCCTCCAAAGCCAGCACGCTGACTTTGCATCACAGAAGTCTGAACTTCCACTGTCGGACCCAGATGTTGGGTGGCTTCTACATGTGCCGCAATGAAGGCTGAGACGTCAGCCACAAGATGCTGCATCATGATTGGGTCTACATGTGTTCTCATGGAGATGGCTACCACTTTCACACTGGAAAGGATGGTCTTCAGCCCCTGCCCAAGTTGGTGCCTGACTCCTCCATGCTCCTGGACATTGCAAGTAGACTTTCTGGCAGGCCTACAAATGCAACAAGCATTTCATTGTGCACACACATCAGCCCATTGCCATAGCCTGCCCCATCAAAGTGCTCATCTGAATCCTCTACAGTCAAAATTGTTTGACTGAACCCTCTGGCGAGCTGGCACCTGTGCTACCCTTGCCCCATTTGGCTGCAGGCCACTCATACTGGGTGTCTCACCACATGCAGATTCTGCCCGTTAGCCAACCTCTAAATTATGCAGCGTTGGCGGCTTTGAGTGTCAGAGCAAGTGATGGTGCTTCTTTTCATCACTGTCTTCCTGCTCTTTCACCACTGCCTGACCAGGTTGCAGTTCTTGTGCATCTGAAAGCAGAAAGGCACAAGGGTAGGGTTGTGGTGCAAGGAGTGGGGAAAGCAAAAGATGCACTATCTGCAGTTTGTAAATCAGAAGAGATTATGGGATGGGGCAGAAAGTGGGATGAGAGAAGAAAGTATCCTCATACTTAATCTGTCATCTTCAATGGTTTCAACCCTGCCACTGGTCACAACCTCCACGATGGCCACTCAAATGGCCGGGAAGACTGTCTCTTTCATTGGGGTAAAACATGCAGCTGTGCCTACACCCTCTGGCTAGCTCTTGCTGCCTCCAGTTATTTACCAGCTTGATCTGCAAGAGAGAGGGAAGTGTGTCAGTGAGTGTGGTGGAATCTGTTTAAGTGATACGGCTGTTATAGGTGACTAGCTGGCAGTGTGTGAAAGCTGTATGTGGGTGTGAGGCTTGCAGCAGTGCTAAATGTGTGAGGGTGAGATGACGCTATGAATTTTAGGTACGAGTCCTGACTGATGGAGATTGTTGGTACATGATTAATGAGGGTGTGGGGAATTGAGCAGCATGTGAGGCTAGTGGTAGAGATGGCTTTTGAAAATAAATTTGCTGACCTTAACAACTCTTAAAATTTTTCAACACTGCATCCAGGTCACTGGGACATGACCCATGGCAATGACCACCATGGCTATCTGGTTCCATTCCATTCACAACATTTGACCAGCCTCCAAACACAACTGGCCAGCCTCCTGACCTAATGGTAGATAGATCACATCTCTCCTCTTCTCTACTTCCTCCACCAAAGTATCTAGTGTAATGTCAGAGAACCTTGAAGTATGCTCTCTCCTCTGTTGCACCATGATTCACTTTTCTTCTTGCTCACACAATCTTCTCCAGCACCTGCTCCAGGGAGAATGCAGTTCCTCTTCAAGTGGCGTAGATTTGTTTTAAGTAGAGCAGGCTAGTTTGAAGTGGAGTTAGCCTTGCACAAACTTAGGCCGCTGCTGAGGTGTGCAGCGTTTAGCCCTGGCTAAAGTTGGCACACTGCCTGCAACTTAAACAATAGGTGTGCATTAATCGCACATCACGAACCCCACGCCTGCTTTGGGGGCTATGGAATTTTTCCCCGCCCCCCACTTGGATCTACCTCATCCTGAGCATTCCTCCCACCCACCACGGATTGGGATTCTCCTACTGGATCACTTGCCTTGTAAAGGGAACAGTACCCCTGGGTTGCCAGTCTGTTATTGCCCGAATTTAATGGCCAGGCAGCTACTTCCCAGTTGCTAAAATTGGCTGAGCCTGGCTTCTGCTGGTCCCAGATAGGCACAGCACTTGCTTTGCCATATTTCTGCCCTGGAGTTACAAAATGAGGCCCATATCTCAAATTCAGACTTTAGTTTTTTTTTAAAAATTCATTCAGGGGATGTGGGCGTCGCTGGTCAGGCCAGCATTTATTGCCCATCCCTAATTGCACTTGAGAAGGTGGTGGTGAGCTGCCTTCTTAAACCATGGCAGTCCATGTGAGGTAGGTACACCCACAGTGCTGTTAGGAAGGGAACTCCAGGATTTTGACCCAGCGACAGTGAAGGAACGGCGATATAGTTCCAAGCCAGGATGGTGTGTGACTTGGACGGGAACTTGCAGGTGGTGATGTTCCCATGCATCTGCTGCTCGTCCTTCGAGGTGGTAGAGGTCGCGGGTTTGGAAGGTGCTGTCTAAGGAGCCTTGGTGCGTTGCTGCAGTGCATCGTGTAGATGGTTCACACTGCTGCCACTGTGCGTCAGTGGTGGAGGGAGTGAACGTTTGTGGATGGTGTGGCAATCAAGCGGGCTGCTTTGTCCTGGATGGTGTCGAGCTTCTTGAGTGTTGTTGGAGCTACACCCATCCAGGCAAGTGGAGAGTATTCCATCACACTCCTGACTTGTGCCTTGTAGATGGTGGACAGGCTTTGGGGAGTCAGGAGGTCAGTTACTCGCCGCAGGATTCCTAGCCTCTGACCTGCTCTTGTAGCCACGGTATTTATATGGCTACTTCAGTTCAGTTTCTGGTCAATGGTAGCCCCTAGGATGTTGATAGTGGGGGATTCAGCGATGGTAATGCCAATGAATGTCAAGGGGAGATGGTTAGATTCGCTCTTGTTGGAGATGGTCATTGCCTGGCACTTGTGTGGCGCGAATGTTACTTGCCACTTATCAGCCCAAGCCTGGATATTGTCTACATGGACTGCTTCAGTATTTGAGTTGTCGCGAATGGTGCTGAACATTGTGCATTCATCAGCGAACATCCCCACTTTTGACCTTATGATTGAAGGAAGGTCATTGATGAAGCAGCTGAAGATGGTTGGGCCTAGGACACTACCCTGAGGAACTCCTGCAGTGATGTCCTGGAGCTCAGACGATTGACCTCCAACAACCACAGCCATCTTCCTTTGTGCTAGATATGACGCTAACCAGCAGAGAGTTTTCCCCCTGATTCCCATTGACTCCAGTTTTGCAAGGGCTCCTTGAT
The DNA here is from genome assembly GCF_036365525.1 of Heterodontus francisci. Lineage (NCBI taxonomy): Eukaryota > Metazoa > Chordata > Chondrichthyes > Heterodontiformes > Heterodontidae > Heterodontus > Heterodontus francisci. The sequence continues at coordinate 104,692,076 of NC_090375.1, read as the reverse complement.
GCCATACTCGGTCAAATGCTGCCTTGATGTCAAGGGCAGTTACTCTTACCTCACCTCTTGAGTTCAGCTCTTTTGTCCATGTTTGAACTAAGGCTGTAATGAGGTCAGGTGCTGAGTGGCCCTGTCGGAACCCAAACTGGGTATCAATGAGCAGGTTATTGCTAAGCAAGTGCTGCTTGATGGCACTGTTGATGACACCTTCCATCACTTTGCTGCTGATTGAGAGTAGGCTGATGGGGCGGTAATTGGCTGGGTTGGACTTGTCCTGCTTTTTGTGTACAGGTCATACCTGGGCAATTTTCCACATTGCAGGGTATTTGCCAATGTTGTAGCTATACTGGAACAGCTTGGCTAGGGGTGCGGCCAGTTCTGCAGCACAGGTCTTCAGTGCTATTGCTGGAATATTGTCAGGGCCCATAGCCTTTGCAGTATCCAGAGCCTTCAGTCGTTTCTTGATATCACGCGGAGTGAATCGAATTGGCTGAAGTCTGGCATCTGTAATGCTGGGGACTTCAGGAGGGGGCCGAAATGAATCATCAACTCGGCACTTCTGGCTGAAGATTGTTGCAAATGCTTCAGCCTTATCTTTCGCACTGATGTGCTGGGCTCCCCCATCATTGAGGATGGGGATATTTGTGGAGCCACCTCCTTCAGTTATTTGTTTAAATGTCCACCACCATTCACGGCTGGATGTGGCAGGACTGCAGAGCTTAGATCTGATCTGTTGGTTATGGGATCACTTAGCTCTGTCTATTGCATGCTGCTTATGCACTTTGGCATGCAAGTAGTCCTGGGTTGCAGCTTCACCAGGTTGACACCTCATTTTGAGGTATGTCTGGTGCTGCTCCTGGCATGCCCTCCTGCACTCGTCATTGAACCAGGGTTGGTCTCCTGGCTTGATGGCAATGGCAGAGTAGGGGATATACCAGGCCATGAGGTTACAGATTATGGTTGAGTACAATTCTGCTGCTGTTGATGGCCCACAGCGCCTCATGGATGTCCAGTTTTGCATTGCTAGATCTGTTTGAAATCTATCCCATTTAGCACGGTGATAGTGCCACATAACACGATGGATGGTATCCTCAATGTGAAGGCGGGACTCCGTCTCCACAAGGACTGTGAGGTGGTCACTCCTACCAATACAGTCATGGATGGAACATATGCAGCAGGCAGATTGTTGAGAACAAGGTCAAGTATGTTTTCCCCTCTTGTTGGTTCTCTCACCACCTGCCACAGAACCAGTCTAGCAGCTATGTCCTTTAGGACTCTGCCAGCTTGGTCAGTACTGGTGATACCGAGCCACTCTTGGTGATGGACATTGAAGTCCCCCACCCAGAGTACATTTGGTGCCCTTGCCACCCTCAGTGCTTCCTCCAAGTGGTGTTCAACATGGAGGAGCTCTGACTCATCAGCTGAGGGAGGGCGGTAGGTGGTAATCAGTAGTAAGTGGCAATCAGACTTCATGGGGTCCAGAATCGATGTTGAGGACTTCCAGGGTAACTCCCTCCCTACTGTAGACCACTGTCCCGCCACCTCTGTTGGGTCTGTCCTGCCAGTGGGACAGGACATACCCAGGGATAATGATTGCAGTGTCTGGGACATTGTCTGTAAGGTATGATTCCGTGAGTATGACTAGGTCAGGCTGTTGCTTGACTAGTCTGTGGGACAGCTCTCCCAACTTTGGCACAAGCACCCAGATGTTAGTAAGGAGGACTTTGCAGGGTTGACAGGGCTGGGTTTGCCGTTGTCGTTTCCGGTGTTTAGGTCGATGCCGGGTGGTCCGTCCAGTTTCATTCCTTTTTATTGACCGTAGCGGTTAGGTACAACTGAGTGGCTTGCTAGGCCATTTCAAAGGGCATGTAAGAGTTAACCACATTGCTGTGGGTCTGGAGTCACATGTAGGCCAGACCAGGTAAGGACAGCAGATTTCCTTCCCTAAAGGAAATTAGTGAACCAGATGGGTTTTTACAACAATCGACAATGTTTTCATGGCCATCATTAGACTAGCTTTTAATTCCAGATTTATTAATTAAGTTCAAATTCTACCTTCTGCTGTGGTGGGATTCAAACCCATGTCGCCAGATCAATACCCTGGGTCTCTGGGTTACTAGTCCAGTGATAATACCACAACGCCACCGCCTCCCTGAGTTCTCATAGCTCATGTCCTTTGGGTGCCATTACAGCCAAAACTATAGCATCTTTAACAGTAATTAGACTGAAGGCTTCACATACATTGGTGGTGGACTGAAGATTGCGGAGCACACCTAATGTGACATAAGGCCTAGCAAGTGGAATCATAGAACATTATCATGTTCTGCAGAAATGAGGAAGTAAATGACAAAAAAAAAGATACTGTAAACTGGAGAAAAACACCATATAAAAGTACTTTACTAAAACTAGGATTTTGCTAAACAAACTAGGCAAAAGTAGTCACAATGCAAACAAAATCAAAGTATCTAACAAGAATAATCAAATAACATGGAGGAATATTGTGATACAGACAACAGGATGGTGTGGATTATAGGCCAATAATGGAAAGGCTTTTCATATTGATTACAATAGGAGCTGGATAAGTTGGAAATAATGTACTTTGTGCTACATTTACAGAAGTTGTAATGTTAATGTAGCAATTCAGTTGGTTCCCAGGGAGGAACAGAAAGGCTGTAATTTACCAAGCGGGATTCTGCCAGCATAAACTTTGGTTTGAATGCATGAGCACCATGGGCAGTATATTATCCTCTCCCTGTGGCGAGTTTGGAGGCAGAGAGAACATTTAATCAGGCGGGACGGTGGCGTGTGGGGATTCCACTGCCTTCCTGCCTCCACCCCGATCAAGTCCGTGGTATTAACCCAGCAGTGGGCGGGCCTGTCGCCATACGGGAGCATGACATGCAAACACATGTGGGATTGCTTATGGTCTCCCACGGAGGAGGTGGTGGGGTCCCTCATTCAAAAGCATTCAGTTGCTGACCAGGGGACCTGGCATTGGGAAGGAGGGCCTGCTGAGAGCCACTCCCCGCTCTCGCTGCCAACCTCCTTCCCCGCGACCTCCCAACCCATGTAACCGCTCCTTGGGTCATTCCAGAGTCCTGGGCCTCCGGTGGGTGCTATTCCGACAGTAGCCACTATCACCCCGGTGGTGCTGCCGAGGAAAAGAGTGCTGGCCTCTGATTGGTCAGCAGTTCTTGGCAGGGGGGACTGCCAGCCCCCGGGGTTCTGTTCCCAGGAAAGGCCCAGCAGAGGCCTCTCAAGTGCCTGATTGGCTTGACATTCAGCAGGCCTTCCCCAAAGGAGGCAATGCGGGTCCATCGCTGGCTATCCAACCTATTGCTGAGACCCCCATTGCTTCCATAAAATTCCTCTCAAGTTCCACAAAACCTTATTAACAAGAGTGTATCATGTCAAAATCATATAGAAAATGGATTGGTACAAATTATTGATTGAATTGTGACTACTTGATTATGTCAAATTAAATTCTTTCTAAATATTGGACCTTTGATGTCCCATCACTGCTCAGTACTGGAAACCAGGACAAAAGTACACGATATATGTTTATGACAAAGCCCATTTGACCAGTTGCTGCTAATGTGACAGTTTTTGGTTGCAGACAATCATCCTTGTTGCTATTGCTTTGGAAATGTAGGTTCAAGTGCATGTGATGCCCATTTTTTGTTGGTTGCATCTGCTGACAACGAAGCTGCAGGGGACAAACCTCTCGCCATGTTCTCATGTGCCATACTTTTCATTTGAACCTTTAAGAAATGGAATACCTGCAAAACCACTGTCAGAGCATTGTTTTCAGGAAGTTGAGGAAAGGTGGATTTAACTCAGACTTCTCTGAATTTTACTTGCCGCATAAGTTATAGCAGTAATACCAGGAATAGAAGGAATAAAAGTGATTAGTACTATTGGTAATTTGCATAAACCATGCAGCAGGAAGTTTTAGGACAACAAATATAAGCTCATAGTTCGCTAAAAGTCAACCTTCCTGACATATGATGATTAACTATTTTAAAAGCTATATGCACATTTGTAAATGGCACTTCTGAAACTTGCTTTACTTAATTGTCACTTCCTCAAAACTAATACAGTGCTTCATCCAAAGGAATTAGATCCCAAGACAATAAAATATATCCTTGGAATTAGACAGTGAGATAGAAAAGACAGCAACAGATCACAGGAAACAAAGAAAACTAGAAAACTAAGATTGGAGATAGACAGATAAATATTTTGATGTTACAGAATTTCCAAGTTGGAATGAAAGCCTGTCCATTTTAGGTCAGCAGAATTTTTCTGCTCAATTACAAAAATGAAATGAAGGAACTAACCCATAATATGACTCAACTATACTGCTTTTTCCACTTTTTAAACTCAACTACAATTAATTAAGAAATAAACTAACTAAAATGATAAGTCTAAGCAATTTTCCTTCTCGACATCAGATAAGTTGCTACTTCCCCCCTTTCCTTCAGACGCCTCCTCAAAATCTACCTTTTTGACTCTTTTCTTAACCACTGCAGAGGCTCCGTCTTCATCCCTATGAATTGTTTTGGTATTTTTAAAGATGCTATTTAATTGTAAATTGCTGTTGTAGTTTAAAATGCAACACACATTTTGTGAAGGAGGAATGGAATTAAAGCTAATAAAGGTTTTACTTTCATAATAGGAAAGAGAAAAAAAACCTTTTGAAAAATTCACTTTTAGGTAAATTTATTCTGTCCTCTCTTCCTGTGTAGAGATGCTTACATTAATGTATTAACATTAATTGTGTCAAATCTAAAATACTGATTGGTTATCATTAAATCCGACTAGTATGTGATACATTTCGACAACACAAACACAGATTGAAAGTCTGGGAGGTTTTCAAAGTAATATACTTTATGGAAGGAAACACTAAACTCTTAAGAATTTTGATTGCCCTTTAAAAAAATATATACATATATGTTAATTTTCTTACTATCGCAGAGACTGTCAAAACCAAACTTTCCTCATTGGTCGGGCACAGCATTGAAATCACCAATGGGCAGCATCTCAGAGTGACTCCATAGTAAGGAGTGGAAAAGCTACTTTGGACTTGTTCTGGAGCCATGTGACTCTGAGAAACCATGCTTTAGACTGGGAGATTCTGCATTTGTAGCCTGTAGCAGCAGTTAAGTGGTCCCGAATCACAGCTTATACAAAAGATGGCAGACAGTAATGTCAAAATGGCTTTGCAGCGAGTCAGACCTGAGATCTCTATGCTGGTAAGGACATTTTTTAAAAAAAAGTTAATTGAAACTCTTCAGAAGCAAACAATTTCTTCTATAAAGTGAAATAGAAAAGTATTTACCTTTAAACAACATAAACCATTTAATATGCATATATGTTTCTGATCATGGCCTCCAAAATCAGGCATCATAAAATATTCCAGGCCAGCAGTTAAAATAAAATGAGTTGCAGGGCCTTTCCTGTACCATGTTCTTGCAAAGAGGATTAAGTTCATCAGATCAATTAACATAATTATGAGATTTGAAAGCATTGTTTCAGTTCTAATGTTGAGAAATTCCAATCAACAGGAAAACAACCTGAACAGAAATAGCTGGAATTTGCCTTTGTGATTAGGAAACTATTTGCATTAAAAGTACAAAGGGTTCATCCTGCTAACAGCAGATTTGACGGAGGAATATGCAATCTGAAGCAGTAAATTTGGAGTCCATCAAAAGCAGCTGACTGCTGCTGTGCTTTGTACATTGCAGGCTGAGTACACTTAGTTGCTGGTTTTGCATCAAAAGGTATGGAATACAAAAGGAAGTCATGTTGAACTTGAACAAGATCTTAGCTGCATTTGGAGTATTGTGCAGCAGTTTTGGGCATTTCATAACAGGAAAGGTATGAGCAATGAAAAAAGGTACAGAGTAGATTCACTAGGATGTTACTCGGGATAAATGGTTACAGATACAAAGAATGATTTGAGAAGCTGAGGCTTTCACACTAAACATTTATGTTAAAGGCGAGTAGTAATTCTGGCAGGTAAGTTGTTATATTCAAGTGAAGGTTAATGGATGGCCCAATCCAAATCTTCAAGGTTATGAAGGATTACAATAAGAAAAATAGTGATAGCTCATTTCCACTGATCATTCATCATCAGATCTTCTAGGTTTAAACTATTAAATACATTAATGTAGCACAAGATGAACAAAAGGTGCCTTTTCTGGCTTTTAACTTTTAAATAACAGTAATATGATACATAATTAGACTCACAGTAGAAATCTTTCTACTTAGCTCTTCAATAGAAAGATAAAGATTGAAATATAAATGCTAAGCTGTTCTTTTGTAAGTAACATGTATAATCGTTCTTTATCTTGTATTTCTTATTACTGAAGAAGCTGTGCTGCAGTGCCTTGGAAGTTAGATACTGATTCTCAGATTCTAACAGCTACAGCAGGGGAGGTGTCACTGAACTAGTAATCTAGAGGCCCAAGATAATGCCCTGGGGGGACACGTTCAAATCCCACCACAGCAGCTGGTGGAATTTAAACTCAATTTTTTTTTAAATTTGGAATTGAAAGATAGTCTTAGTAATGATGCCACGAAACTATCATTGATCGTCATAAAACCTATCTGCTTTACTAATGTTCTTTAGGGAAAGAAATCTGCCGTCCTTACCTGGTCTGGCCTTCATGTGACTCCAAACCTACATCAATGTGGTTGACTCTTAACTGCCCTAGCAAGCCATTCAGTTGTCAAGTGAAATTAGGGATGGACAACAAAGGCTGGTCTGCCACTGATACCCACATCCCATGAAAGAATTAAAAAAAGGCTCCTTAAATATATATGAAAAGTTACTAGGACTTCCTGGAATTGAATAGTTGTCAACCATGTAATAACTGACTAGCAAAAACATGGCTGAACAAATCATATAATCATATTATCTGTTTTTGTTGTATTGTAGCTTCTGTTACAGGCATTTCCGAAAACCAGGAAACTTTCAAAAGTTATGTCAAGTTAACCATTACATAATATTTTCACTACAGCTAAATTTTTAATCTCCTTATGACTACATTGACTTAAAAGGGACCTCTGCAGAATCAAAATAACACAGAAATGTTTCTTTTTTTGTTACAGGTACCATCTGATACATTGATAAGCCATGTCAGGTTTGATCCCTCAGCATGTGTGGAGTTATCCGGGGCATTATAATTAACCTCAGTAGCAAGGATGATGTGCCTGAAGTAGAGAACTGGTGCCTGATTGCTATTGACGATCTCTGTTGAAAGCGTACATATGTGAATGTTGGACAAAAATAGGACAGGATGTTGCTGCGATATCCTTCACTGCTGAATAGACAGTAGACTCAGTTCTAGGCTTTCACACGGTCACTTAGGCAATGTACCATTGTAAATGTCCGTCTTATTACAGCAACAGTCAAGAGGAGAAGAGAAAATGGAATGCAAAGGGTCCTTTGAAGAAAAATATTTGAAACCAAATCTAATATCACTGCTGAGTGTAGCCATGCAGAGCAAATAACACACCCTGTGACAAATGCCATGGTTGCCAGTAATTTTTTGGTCTGGGTGTTCTTACCTGGATATGGAATCTTTCCATATGTGACTATTTCATACAGGAGTATCCCAAAGGACCAAACATCTGACTTAATAGTGAAAGATCCATAACTTATAGCTTCGGGTGCTGTCCACTTAATTGGAAATTTAGCCCCTGAAACATAAAATATACGTCTTTAATTATCTTTTGAAATTCAGTTTGCCTTCTGGAACTCAACTTCCTCTTAAGAAATAGTTAGAGCACTGAAACTTGACATAGTACAAGGATAAAATAAATACTAAGCAGCTACGCATAAATATGATAACATAGCAGCCCCCTTCCCACCACCATATAGTCAGAATAAGAAACCACGAAACAAAGACTAACAAAAACAAAAGAGAAAATAAATCTATAGAATAGTCAAAGAAAGGTGTAGGAATCAAGCAGGGTCTTTGAAACTTAATTATATAGTAATTAAAACTTTCTACTGATATAATGTCACAACTTTTCATCACACCATATCTTTGTAAAAACAATTCTATGATCCATGGTCATCCTTTATGACAATGAGGGTCTGGATCATGGTCATTATTACTATAAACATGGGATATTTTCCCCTCCCATTGATAATTTTCTCTCTTTCTATATGCCATTCCATTTGTGAAACATAGTTCTATTTATGAACTGCTGGGAATACGGTCAATGTTTGAGCCAGTGATACTGCCCAGAAGAAGTTGATGTTGAATTTTTCAATATGCTATGAAAATGCTGGTGGAAGCATTCATAGCCAAGAGTCAACCAAGATTTTGAAATGATATTCAAATTCCTGTCCAACATGTAAATCAATGCCTTAGTAACAGGGCAACTATAATTATCCATTTCAGGAACATCAGGCTGCATTTGAAGACACCGCCGCCAAAATAGGTGGCGGGCGTAAAACAAATGCAGTCTGTGTGCATGAGGCCAACGTCGCAGAGCTGCCGTGATTTCAAACTCGGCAGCTCATTTACATGGCTGTGGAACTCGCCCCCCACGATGACGTGGCGAGGGCAGGCGAGCCGTCACCGGTAACGGTGTCCTGTGCCAATGAGCAGGTGCTGGTGCCATTTTTAAAGGGCTTAAAATTTAAATGGCCAGTTAATGTAAAGTGTTGCAAAAATGAATGAAATGACCTTACCATGCATTCTCCCACACCCCCAATGGCATAACGCAACAGTCCTGCCCTTTTCCCTACTGGAATAACAATATTGAAAATTTGACCTTCCCCCCCAAAATTTGGCACCTTTGTCCTTTTCCCCTTCCCATCACCCCCCGACCAGAGGTGTTCTAACCCCGCTCCCCTCCTCCTGCACAGAAGAAAAAACCTCCTTCCCCCTCCCCACAGGTGTCGTGCCTCGTTTCCCCGAATGGGGATTTGAAGGCGCGGCAATGCCAGCCGCCAGAATAAAGACTGCAACACAGTGGCTGAATCGCTGCAGCCTGCATGGTAAGTAGGCATTAACATATTTTAATGCAGGTCCTGTCGCCGAGCGGCAGGGTGGCCAACACGAGGCCTCTCCACTGTCGACATCGGTATGGGGCCTGCTGCCATCAGGGTCGGTGGTGGGTCTCCGCCCTACCGATCTTCATTGCTCCCCCACCAACGTTCCCCATGGCAGAAGGGCTTTAAAATCTAGCCCACGATCTTAGTTATATCTAAAGTATTTCAGACTAGTTGAGAACCAAAGATAAAATCTTATTAGATTATAGGCCCCATGATCACAAAGTGATTAAAATCAGGGAGCTAGAATAGAAATGTATTCATGTGCATTTCCAATCTTACAACTTCACACTTTAAGCTATTTTAGACAGTCATATACTACTGTCCATCATGGTTTCTATTAAATTAAAATTACGAGATTTTGTTCAACATTTGTCATATATTTAACTAGCAGAGATACACAAATATCATGCTTAGTTTTTCAAAATACAAGTGAGAATTTTGGTTGAAGTGCTTGAAACAAAATTTTGTACGTTAATTTATTTTCAATCCATATAGGCACCTTCTGCAGCTCTGAATGTTTTCTTCTACAAAACAAGTCACAATTATCATACATCAGAATGTGCTGATATGGACTGCTACCAGTACTTCACTAAATACTTAACCACTTCAGGGTTACCGGGGTTGCATGGGATAACTCCAGACAAAGATTTTTTTTGGCTAGTAGACATGGTATAAAACTCAATTTGTAACTGTTTTACTACCAGTTAAAATCAGCTGACATCACTACAAAATGTTACTTGAATTATTAAAGGTTCTTCTATTCTTTGAGATCAGACACTAAAAGATAACAATTTCTGCCACTGATTTACTGGATCTTATGATAAATTATGCACAAAATTATGAATCTGACTCTTGTTTAAGAAGGACTACACTTAAAATAATCAATTGGAGTGTGTCTGGGAAGCAACGATTACAGGCAATTTATAGCAGCTCGGGTATTGCACATCAACTGAAATATAAGCCCCCACACTGCATTTAGGGTCCACTAAGCCAGGAAAGTGTAAAGGAGGCTTTAGCCTCATTAAATCCTGAAAAAGTAGTATAAACATTGTTCATGCCATTTCTGTCAAAATGACGGATGAAGAAAAGGAGAACGTTAAGGAAATTCACCCTCAAATTTCTGACAGGATGGTAAAAGTTCAATTATTTTCCAATTTCATTTTTTACTTATGAAGATAAACACCTTACTTTATTTATGCTCCATTTATTATTAAGCATCTTAATTTTTAAATTCATAGCTGTTTGGTGGAATTAAACATTTGTAAAATTTCCATCAACTTTTCAGCTCAGACTGTTGAAATGTACCTTCTTTGGCTGTATACTCATTATCTTCAATTATTCGAGCAAGGCCAAAATCAGCAATTTTACACATCAGGTTTTCTGATACCAAAACATTAGCTGCTCTGAGATCTCGATGGATGTAATTTTTTCTTTCAATAAATGCCATTCCCTCTGAAATCTGCAATAGAATAAAATATATTTTAGGAGTTAGATTATCTCTTGCATGTTACGGCAGCAAATATCTAATAAAGCCATTGCGGACAATATGTAATTTCTGGAAATCGAAAGAACTGATGTGCAATAATGTAATATATGACCACGTATGAATTTGAGACTCGGGCACTGAAAATCCTTGAACTACAATCCAGGCAGTTATGCCAGGCTAGGGTCTGGCAATGTCCTCTGACGCTGACCCTGCGGAAGTTTGTGGGACCAGAAAAAAAGATACCAACATTTTGGGGGAGAGCTAAGTGCGCATGCCATTATGGGTGCTTTGATGATACCCACCTGCAAATCCAGCACCTGCCTATAATGGAGGATGGGTCTTCCCAGGTGTAATTGTAAGCCCCCTTAACCTTACCCCTGTTTAAGGAGATGAATCAGGTTTAGAAATTTTTCAATGTTGAACTCCAGGTTTACTCCCATTGCATAGAATTGTAGCATCCAGCTGGAGACTGCTATGCATCATCTATATCGGGGTACCCAGTATTCGACTCTATGCCTGGTCCCATCTGAGTCGGGGAAACAGGGGCTCCCAGCATGGAATTCCCATCTCTGGTTCTGCTCCTAAGACATTATCTTATTGCATTTGTAAGGGTTGGGTGGAAGCTTCACTCCTTACAATGCTAACTACAAAATACAGTAATCAGTGGGGATCCCGCACAACTGGGTCCTGCTGTTTTCTAGTGGCTTCTCCCGGATTGCTACCAAAGTGGAAATTTGGCAGAACCAAAGTGATTCAGGTCCACTAACCACTACACTAACCATTTAATGAAATAGTAAAATCTACTTTCATACACAGATCACTTTCAGTTTCCCCTCTTCTGAGTCTACACTAGTCAGAGTATGAGTAAATATGCCACGCCTTGCAATTTTAATCCCATGTGCAGCATGTTGAACATATCTGTACTGAATTTAATTTTCCATGCTTCTGCCCACTTGCAAATTTTGCCTAGGTCCTTCTGTAGTTGTCTGGGTATTTCATCAGACTGAACTGCTCCTTTAATTTAGTATCATCTGTGAATGTAATCAATTTATATTGCATTTCTAAATCTATGCCTTGTATACAAAAAAAGAGTAGGAACCCCCAACATGATTCCTGGGGAATTATGTTCAATACGTTTTACTACCTTGAAATTACTCTCATCATTAGTACCCTATCCTGCCCCTCTTTCACCAGATTCTATCTAGCTTGTTTTTGTGCAAGACTTCACTGGCTGTTTTCTAGAAGGTCAGGTGCATTCTATCATATGGCTTTCAAACTTGTGCTATGGATAGATGGGAAATGACAGAGATGGTTTCCCTTTCTTAACTCTCAACTGACTGACGACAGCATGTTTATTAGAAATGTGCTTTAACCCCTGAGCATTTTAATGGTCAACAAACAGACAAATTAAAAGTTTTCTTGTAGGTTTAAAAAAAGATAAATGTTTATTAAACACCCGAAAATATTCACAACTACACCCATGCCCACACACACACACACACAGAAACAAATACACAAAAAAAGAGAGAGATTAGAAGATAATGTGTTTAGTTCTGATGATTTTAAAAAGAGTTCAATGTAAACCTGGGGCTGAATTTTTTTTTTTTTTTTTTATCAGCGCACCGCGCTCTGCGGCAACACACTCTGAAAGAGGCGGCCTTCCGACACGCAAGTGCCCCCGCCATATTACATGCGGGGTCTCATTTAAATGGAAGGGATGGATCAGCCACCCCTGATGACTCAGAGGGGGCGGCCGCCACATCCCCAGCAACGGCGTCCGATGCCACCACGCTGGCGCCGCGCCAATTTTAAAGGGCTTCAAGCCCTTCATTGACATTTAAATTTTTAAAGGTCCTGGTCTCCGGGAAATAAAAATAAAATTTTAATGCAACGGTAAATCCCATCTCCCAGCCGCCACCAATGGGTAATCTTTATATAAATTGCCTTCTGCACCCCCCCAGAAAAAAAACTTTTAAAAGATATCCTAAACTTCACCGCCCCCCCCCGAAACTTGTTTCCTTTGACCCTCAACCTCTTCCCACCATCCCTGCAACCAATAATGTGTTTTCCTCGCATCCCCACCCCGCATCCTGATAATTTTATTCTTCCCCCCTCTCCACCAGTGTCTTGCCTCGGAACTCTAACAGTGTTCCGAAGGCATGCGAGCCGCATCCAGTTAGCCATAAAATTGGCGTGGGACGGCTGCCATCGGCAGTTAAGTTCATTTGAATGTTAATTATCCTCATTTTAATATTGTAATGAAGGCCCCGCTGCCAAGCAGTGGTGGGGGTGCACCGATGCATTGCCACCGCCAATATCAGATGGGACCTTCTCGGCGTCGTGGGTTGAGGCGGGCCGCTCCCACTAGCATTTTATGGGCACCCCTGCCGCCGACGGGCTGATGAAATTCACCCCTGGTGTTCTTGCACGGTTTGGGAGGTGGGGGGGGTGGGGGAAGTGAAGATTTAAATAACGGGGCAGACTTGTTTTTCCCTTTTTCATGGGTCACTGAACTAAAAACTTGTATTGCAGTGATTACGTGATTGCAGACTTGATTTTGTTGTATCTCAGTCACAGTTAAATGACGAAAATCCTAGGGGGTCTCAAAACCACTTCCCATCTGCCTAAAGATAGTTTAAAGATGGTGTTCTAGGAAGGTTCCATCTCCCACTGGAGCAGATGCAAGTTCCCTCTCTCACTGGCTCTGCCTTTGCCTATCCAGGATATACTTTTATTAAGCTCCTTAACAACCCCTGGTTTCTGTCATGTGACCATGGTCACTCTTTACCATTATCCTCATAATTGATGTCTGATGGTAGGGCCATTGTTAGACAATGTGGTCTGGATGTCACCCATCTTCATTGCATTTTGATAAAGTGAAGTTTTTAAAGATTTCATTCATGGGATGTGGGTGTCACTGGCCAGGCCAGCATTTATTACCCATCCCTAATTGCCCTTGAGAAGGTGGTGGTGAGCTGCCTTCTTGAACCGCTGCAGTCCATGTGAGGTAGGTACAACTACAGTGCTGTTAGGAAGGAAGTTCCAGGATTTTGACCCTGTGACAGTGAAGGAAGAGTGATATAATTCCAAGTCAGGATGGTGTGCGACTTGGAGAGGAACTTGCAAGTGGTGGTGTTCCCATGCATTTGCTGCTCTTGTCCTTCTAGGTGGTAAAGATCGCAGGTTTGGAACGTGCTGTCTAAGGAGCCTTGGAGCGTTGCTGCAGTGCATCTTGTAGATGGTTCACACTGCTGCCACTGTGCGTCAGTGGTGAAGGGACTGAATGTTGAAGTTGGTGTATGGAGTGCCAATCAAGCAGACTGCTTTGTGCTGGATGGTGTTGAGCTTCTTGAGTGTTGTTGGAGCTGCACTCATCCAGGCAAGTGCAGAATATTCCATCACACCTCCTGACTTGTGCCTTGTAGATGGTGGACAGGTTTTGGGGAGTCAGGAGGGGAGTTACTCACCACAGGGTTCCTAGCCTCTGACCTGTTCTTGTAACCATGGTATTTATATGGCTACTCCAGTTCAGTTTCTGGTCAATGGTAACCCCAGGATGTTGATAGTGGTGTATTCAGCGATAGTAATGCCATTGAATGTCACGGGGAGATGGTTAGATTCTCTCTTGTTGGAGATGGTCATTGCCTGGCACCTGTGGGGCGCGAATGTTACTTGCCACTTATCAGCCCAAGACTGGATATCGTCCAGGTCTTGCTGCATTTCTACATGGACTGCTTCAGTATCTGAGGAGTCACGAATGGTGCTGAACAATGTTCGCTGATGAGTGCACATCCACACTTCTGACCTTATGATTGAAGGACTGTCATTGATGAAGCAGCTGAAGATGGTCGGGCCTAAGACACTACCCTGAGGAACTCCTGCAGTGATGTCCTGGAGCTGAGATGATTGACCTCCAACAACCACAATCATCTTCCTTTGCGCTGGGTATGACTCCAGCCAGTGGAGGGTTTTCCCTCTGATTCCCATTGACCTCAGTTTTGCTCGGGCTCCTTGATGCCATACTCGGTCAAATGCTGCCTTGATGTCAAGGACAGTCACTCTCAACTCACCTTGAGTTCAGCTCTTTTGTCCATGTTTGAACCAAGGCTGTAATGAGGTCAGGTGCTGAGTGACCCTGGCGGAACCCAAACAGAGCGTCACTGAGCAGGTTATTGCTAAGCAAGTGCTGCTTGATAGCACTGTTGATGACACCTTCCATCATTTTACTGATGATTGAGAGTAGGTTGATGGGGCAGTAATTGGCTGGGTTGGACTTTTGTGTGTACAGGACAGACCTGGGCAATTTTCTACATTGCAGGGTAGATGCCAGTGTTGTAGCTGTAGAACAGCTTGGCCAGGAGCGCGGCGAGTTCTGGAGCACAGGTCTTCAATACTATTGCCGGAATATCGTCAGGGCCCATAGCCTTTGCAGTATCCAGATCCTTCAGTCGTTTCCTGATATCAGGCGGAGTGAATCGAATTGGCTGAAGACTGGCATCTGTGAAGCTGGGGACTTCAGGAGGAGGCTGAGATGGATCATCAACCCGGCACTTCTGGCTGAAGATTGTTGCAAATGCTTCAGCCTTATCTTTCGCACTGATGTGCTGGGCTCTCCCATCATTGAGGATGGAGATATTTGTGGAGCCACCTCCTCCAGTTAGTTGTTTATTTGTCCACCACCATTCACAGCTGGATGTGGCAGGACTGCAGAGCTTAGATCTGATCTGTTGGTTATGGGGTCGCTTAGCTCTATCGCGTGCTGCTTACGCAGTTTGGCATGCAAATAGTCCTGTGTTGTAGCTTCACCAGGTTGACACTTCATTTTCAGGTATGCCTGGTGCTGCTCCTGCCATGCCCTCCTGCACTCTTCATTGAAGCAGGGCTGATTCCCTGGCTTGATAGTAACGGTAGTGGAGAATATGCCAGGCCATGAGGTTACAGATTGTAGTCGAGCGGCACAGTGGTTAGCACCGCAGCCTCACAGCTCCAGCGACCCGGGTTCAATTCTGGGTACTGCCTGTGTGGAGTTTGCAAGTTCTCCCTGTGTCTGCGTGGGTTTCCTCCGGGTGCTCCGATTTCCTGCCACATGCCAAAAGACTTGCAGGTTGATAGGTAAATTGGCCATTATAAATTGCCCCTAGTATAGGTAGGTGGCAGGGAAATATAGGGACAGGTGGGGATGTGGTAGGAATATGGAATTAGTGTAGGATTAGTATAAATGGGTGGTGATGGTCGGCACAGACTTGGTGGGCCGAAGGGCCTGTTCCAGTGCTGTATCTCTTAAAAAAAAAAAGTTCAATACTACTGCTGCTGATGGCCCACAGCACCTCATGGATGCCCAGTTTTGCATTGCTAGATCTGTTTGAAATCTATCCCATTTAGCACGGTGATAGTGCCACACAACATGATGGAGGTTTCCGCAACATGAAGGCAGAACTTCGTCTCCACAAGGACTGTGCGGTGATCACTCCTACCAATACCGTCAGGGACCGATGCATCTGCGACAGGCAGATTGGTGAGGATGAGGTCAAGTATGTTTTTCCCTCACCACCTGCTGCATACCCAGTCTAGCAGCTATGTCCTTTAGGACTCGGCCAGCTCAGTCAATAGTGGTGCTAACGAGCCACTCTTGGTGATGGACATTGAAGTCCCCCACCCAGAGTACATTCTGCGCCCTTGCCACCCTCAGTGCTTTCTCCAAGTGGTGATCAACACGGAGGAGTACTGAGTCATCAGCTGAGGGAGAGTGGTAGGTGGTAATCAGCAGGAGGTTTCCTTGTCCATATTTGACCTGATGCCATGAGACCTCATGTTGAGGACTCCCAGGTCAACTCCCTCCCGACTATATACCACTGTGCTGCCACCTCTACTGAGTCTGTCCTGCCTGTGGGACACGACATACCCGGAGATTGTGATAGCAGTGTCTGGGACATTGTCTGTAAGGTATGATTCCATGAGTATGACTATGTCAGGCTATTGCTTGACGAGTCTGTGGGACAGCTCGCCCAATTTTGGCACAAGCCCCCAGATATTAGGAAGGAGGACTTCTCAGAGTCGACATGGCTGGGTTTGCCGTTGTTGTTTCCAGTGCCTAAGTCGATGCCGTGTAGTCCGTCCAGTTTCATTCTGCTTTATTGAATGTGTAGCGGTTAGATATAACTGAATGGCTTTCTAGGCCATTTCAAAGGGCATTTAAGAGTCAACCACATTGCTGTGTGTCTGGAGTCACATATAGGCCAGACCAAGCAAGGACAGCAGATTTCCTTCCCTAAAGGGCATTTTGCACACCCATTCATTTGAGTTTGAATTTGGAGGCACCATGGCTGGAATTTTATCCAGGCGATGGGGGTCTCGACCTCTGCAAAAATGATGCCAAGAGCCCTGCGTCACCCCTTCTGTGGGAGGCCCGAATCATTAGGCACCTAACTGGACGGCAGCAGGCCTGCCACGGGATCAAGAATCCGGCGGCGGAAATCCTGCCCTCCGAACTGCCGGCCCATCAGAGGCTGGCAGCTCTTTAACTGAACAGCGCCACTGCGAAGGCAGTGGAACCTCCCCCATCGCGAAACTCCATGTCTCCCTGCCTCAGAGGGCTGCATAAAATCCTGGCCAGAGAGTTGTGAAACGCTCCCTCAAAGAGCTGTGAATGCTCAGTTACTGAGTATATTCAAGACAGAGATCAATAAATTTTTGGGCACAAAGGAAATCAAGGGATATGAATATAGGGCGAGAAAGTAGAATTGATGTAAAAGTCCGGCAATGATCTTATTGAATAGCCGAGCAGCCTCAAGGGGATGTATAGCCTACTCCTGCTCCTATTTCTTTTATTCTTTCATGGGATGTGGACATTCGCTGGCAAGGCCAGCATTTGTTGTCCATCCCTAATTGCCCTTGACAACTGAGTGGCTTGCTAGGCCATTTCAGAGGGCAGTTAAAAGTCAACCATGTTGTTGTGGGTCTGGAGTCACATGTAGGCGGGACCAGGTAAGGATGGCAGATTTCCTTCCCTTAGGGACATTAGTGAACCAGATGGGTTTTCAACAATTGACAATGGTTGCATGGTACCAGTACTGAGACTAGCTTTCAATTCCAGATTTTTTTAAAATTAATTCCACCAGATACCGTGGTGGGATTTGAACCCGTGTCGCCAGGGCATTGGTCTGGGCCTCCGGATTACTAGTTCAGTCACAGTTCAGTTCTTATGTTCTTACACCCAAGTAAAATCATGCTCTCAACCAATGCCTCCACAGGCACACTTTCCAGCAGTTTCACAGAAAGTGGTCAGGAATATAGCTGCTTGCTTATTGTAACTGCCCCCATCCTCAACCCCAAGGATTTGGGATAGTGAGGTCAGTTGCAGTGCTTCCACCATTGTCTTAGACAAACTTAGCTACCTCAACACAAGGATAGCATCATTATTGAATTTCTTTATGGCCTGGCAACAATTTCTTTATGTCCTCAACAAGCATCACAAACAGATTAACTGATCACTTATCTCATTGCTGTTTGTGGAACCTCGCTGTGTGCAAATTGACTGCTGCGTTTGAATACATTACAACATTTTAAAAATAATTAATCGGCTCAAAAGAACTTTAAGATGTCCTAAGGATGTGAAATGTTGCACAGAAATGCAACTGATTTTTCTTTTGCCATATTTCAGCACACCATGGATTGAGGTGAAGGATAGAGGAGAGAGGAAGTGAAACCCACAGACTGAGTTAAGAAAAGAGCATAAATAAAAAAAAGGCTAGTACATTATCCTGACTCTCACAAGCTGATACTAGAATCATTGGTGGATTCCCATGTGTGACTGGCTTAATTTCGTGACCAGATACATTGGCCGAGATTTTATCCGAGTGGCGGGGGTCTCGACTGCTGGCAAAAGTGCCGATGTGAGTCCGGTGTCGCTTCCTCTGGGGAAGGCCCACCTGATCAAGTGCCAACAAGGCAGTTAAGTGGACAGAGGTGGGCCTTCCCTGGGATCAAGGACCTCAGCGGCAGACGTCCCACTTACTGAGAGCCGTCGGCCAATCAGAGCTCTTTAACTGAGCAGTGCCATTGCAGAGGCAGTTGCTACTGTCTATACTGGACTCACCCAAGGCGAGGGACCCAGGCAAGACAAAATGGGAGGAGTTTTGTGGGGTAGGGGTCGCGGGGAAGTAGAGGGGTTGTCAGCAAGGGCAGGAAGGTGGCTCTTAGCGGAACCCACTTCCCGATGCTGTGTCCCTCGTTCAGGTACTAAGTACCTTTGAACTAGAGCAGTGCCCTCCCTGAGACGGGGTCTCCTGCCCAACGGAAAATTCCGGCCAGTTTTGCAACTCAGTAGCACATCAGACAGTGCATTAACTGACAGAATCATAGGAGCTCCATAAACTTTTTATTTTGAGAAGCATCAGAAATGGTGCAACTTTTGTCATTATATCATACTATCCAGGTCAGTATGTCATGGGTAAGTAAAATAAAGTTAGCAAAAACACTTCCAAATGAAGGCAATTCAAAATGCCGTCACATTTACCCCAGTTAAATAGTAGCTGTCCTCCCAAAAATACACCAATTGTAACATAACGTAAAATACTGGGGTCCCACATCTGTAATCCATCCGGTGCTGTCCCACTGTTAAGTCCAGCAAGAAAGTCACCTTTAAGAAATCAGAATCTAATATAATCCCAGCAACCCTCCCAACCCAAAGTTGACATTAGCTGCTCGAATTACCAGCCTCCCCTGAATGACAGCAGCCAAGGTATATCCTTAGTGGTGTTGGTGTCCACCATTGGCAGGCACATCCTGGCACTAACACTAAGGGGCCAACCTTATGGAACTTTAAGATACTTAGCATTCTGACTTTGACAAGAAAACTATCTAGTCATGCAACAAGCCCTCATAGTTGAAATTAAGCCAAGGGAGCTGCAGCTAGGCATCATCGACTTTAGAACATAAGAACATAAGAAACAGGAGGAGTAGGCCATTCAGCCCCTCAAGCCTGCCCCGCCATTATATAAGATCATGGCTGATCTGCCCCAGACCTCAATTCCTCTTCTGTGCCAGCTCCTCATAGCCCTCAACTCCCCGATTTCTTCCACCTGTCTACCTGACACAGCATCCCCAATATGCTGCGTACAGACAAATGTTGAAATATACATTTATAAAAGGTGTAAATTTCAAAACCAACATTGAAATATAAATATATACACACTTTCCATGAAAAGGCCCAGTATATTATTTAAATTAAAGTTGAAGGCTAAAAATAGTAATCACAGATCCTGTGAAGTAAAGAAGCTTGTTGACATGAGCCTTTTATGGGGGTGAGGAGGGAGGGGAATGACAGTGAATGACTCATACTCCTCATCTACAAGCGTAGACTAGTTTCAGCTACAGTCAACACTGTTTGTATTTTGTTATGATCAGGTAGCAACAGATGGGTAAAACACATCTGTTCTCAAAACATGTACATTATGCTGCAGTAATATTTAGATCAGTAAGTGTTCATTTTCTCAGTTCCTCTTTTGTGATGTACAAGCAGGAAGTTTGACCACTTTTAATTCTATTTGGTGTTTGAACATACGAAACTCAAAATTATTTAGTGCAGAAATGGCCACAAATTTTTCTAAAAACACAGAAGAATTTCAAGAACTACATTTTAAAAAATTCTTTCTGGGTAAGCATCATAGGCAAGATCTGCATTTATTACCCATTACTAGTTTCCTTGGAGAAGGTAATTCGACTTGAACTGCTACAGTCCAAGTGGTGAAGGTACTTCCATAATAGTGCTAGATTTTGACCCAAAAACTATAAAAGGCGATATATGTCCAAGTCAGGATGGTGTGGGAATTGGAGGCGATAGTGTTCCCGTGCACCTGCTGTCCTTATTCTTCTGGGTGGCAGAGGCCATGGGATTTGGAGATTAGCATCAATTTATAATTTATGAACAATCAAGCAAATTAAACAGGAAGGCGCTGAAATTCCACAAGGGTTCTTCTGCCATTACCATAGCAAAACCCTCAAAGAAACTGTGTAAATACTTTTTGGGCTTTCTGCTGATCTCCCACCTAAGCAACTCCATGGAATTTCAGATACAATGCTACATTTTATGAAACAACCCAGAGCATGATATTTAGTAGCTAAAATCAGTTATTTGGTGAATTTCTGTGCTCAAGGCGAGACACATGACTATTTAAGAATAGAACATTTTGTTCCTGCTATCCAAAGACAGTATTAAGCATGCCAAGGCAAATCATGCATTAAATGGTGTGGCAAAACATAGGACATAGAAAAGATTTACAGCATAGAAGGAAGCCATTGTGTCTGTTCCATTCAAAAAAGAGCTATCCAGTCTAATCCCACATTCCAGCTTTTGGTCCATAGCCCCGTAGGTTATAGCACTTCAAGTGCATGTCCAAGTGTTTTCTTTAAACCTGATGAGGGATTCTGCCTCTGCCACTCTTTCAAACAGTGAGTTCCAGACCCTGCCACCCTCAGTGAACAATTCCTCAACTCCCCTCTAGTCCTTCTACCAATTACTTCAAACCTATGCCCCCTGGTTATTGACACCTCTTCTAACAGAAATAGGTCTTTCCTATTCACTCTATCTAGGCCCCTCATAATTTTATACATCTCAATTAAATTTCCCCTCAGCCTCTTCTGTTCCAAAGGAAATAAGCCTAGCCTATCCAATCTTAATTCATAGCGAAAATTCTGCATTCCTGGCAACAACCTCGTAAATCTCTTCTACATCCTCTCTAGTGTGATCACATCCTTTCTGTAATGTGATGACCAGAACTGTACACAATACTCTATCTGCGGTCTAACTAATATTTTATACAGGTCTAGGATAATCTCCTGGTCTTGTACACTAGGCTTCAGCCAAAAATGAAAATATTCCATTTGCCTTCTTGACCACCTTAACTATCTGTACTGCTACCTTCAGGGATCTGTAGACATACACTTCAAGTCCCTCTGTACATCTACACTTTTTTTTAATTCATTCATGGGATGTGGGCGTCGCTGGCCAGGCCAGCATTTATTGCCCATCCTTAATTGCCCTTGAGAAGGTGGGTGATGAGCTGCCTTCTTGAGCTGCTGCAGTCCATTTGGGGTAGGTATACCCACAGTGCTGTTAGGAAGGGAGTTCCAGGATTTTGACCCAGCGACAGTGAAGGAACGGCAATATAGTTCCAAGCCAGGATGGTGTGTGACTTGGATGGGAACTTGCAGGTGGTGGTGTTCCCATGCATTTGCTGCCCTTGCCCTTCTAGTTGGTAGAGGTCGTGGGTTTGGAAGGTGCTGTCTAAGGAGTCTTGGTGCATAGCTGCAGTGCATCTTGTAGATGGTACACACTGCTGCCACTGTGTCGGTGGTGGAGAGAGTGAATGTTTGTAGATGGTGTGCCAATCAAGCGGGCTGCTTTGTCCTGGATGGTGTCGAGCTTCTCGAGTGTTGATGGAGGTGCACCCATCCAGGCAAGTGGAGAGTATTCCATCACACTCCTGACTTGTGCCTTGTGGACAGGCTTTGGAGAGTCAAGAGGTGAGTTACTCGCCTCAGGATTCCGAGCCTCTGACCTGCTCTTGTAGCCACGGTATTTATATGGCTACTCCAGTTCAGTTTCTGATCAATGGTAGCCCCTAGGATGTTGATAGTGGGGGATTCAGCAATGGTAATGCCGTTGAATGTCAAGGGGAGAAGGTTAGATTCTCTCTTGTTGGAGATGGTCATTGCCTGGCACTTGTGTGCGTGAATGTTTAGTTTAGTTTAGAGATACAGCACTGAAACAGGCCCTTCAGCCCCCCCGAGTCTGTGCCGACCATCAACCACCCATTTATACTAATCCTACACTAATCCCATATTCCTACCACGTCCCCACCTGACCCTATATTTCCCTACCACCTACCTATACTAGGTGCAATTTATAATGGCCAATTTACCTACCAACCTGCAAGTCTTTTGGCTTGTGGGAGGAAACCGGAGCATCCGGAGAAAACCCACGCAGACACAGGGAGAACTTGCAAACTCCACACAGGCAGTACCCAGAATTGAACCCGGGTCGCTGCAGCTGTGAGGCTGCGGTGCTAACCACTGCGCCGCCCAAGCCTGGATATCGTCCAGGTCTTGCTGCATTTCTACACGGACTGCTTCAGTATTTGAGGAGTCACGAATGGTGATGAACATTGTGCACTCATCAGCGAACATCCCCACTTCTGACTTTATGATTGAAGGAAGATCATTGCTGAAGCAGCTGAAGATGGTTGGACCTAGGACACTACCCTGAGGAACTCCTGCAGTGATGTCCTGGAGCTCAGATGATTGACGTCCAACAACCACAACCATCTTCCTTTGCACTAGGTATGACTCCAGCCAGCAGAGGCTTTTCCCCCTGATTCCCATTGACCTCAGTTTTGCTAGGGCTCCTTGATGCCATACTCGGTCAAATGCTGCCTTGATGTCAAGGACAGTCACTCGCACCTCACCTCGAGTTCAGCTCTTTTGTCCATGTTTGAACCAAGGCTGTAATGAGGTCAGGTGCTGAGTGACCCCGGCGGATACCAAACTGAGCGTCACTAAGCAGGTTATTGCTAAGCAAGTGCCGCTTGATGGCACTGTTGATGACACCTTCCATCACTTTACTGATGATTGAGAGTAGGCTGATGGGGTGTTAATTGGCTGGGTTGGACCTGTCCTGCTTTTTGTGTACAGGACATACCTGGGCAATTTTCCACATTGCAGGGTAGATGCCAGTGTTGTAGCTGTACTGGAACAGCTTGGCTCGGGCCGTGGCAAGTTCTGGAGCACAGGTCTTCAGTACTATTGCCGGAATATTGTCAGGGCCCATAGCTTTTGTAGTATCCAGTGCCTTCAGTCGTTTCTTGATATCAGGCGGAGTGAATCGACTTGGCTGAAGTCTGGTATCTGTGATGTTGGGGACTTCAGGAGGAGGCAGAGATGAATCATCAACCCGTCACCTCTGGCTGAAGATTGTTGCAAATGCTTCTGCCTTATCTTTCGCACTGATGTGCTGGGCTCCCCCATCATTGAGGAATTGGATATTTGTGGAGTCACCTCCTCCAGTTAGTTGTTTAATTGTCCACCACCATTCACGGCTGCATGTGGCAGGACTGCAGAGCTTAGATCTGATCCGTTAGTTATGGGGTCGCTTAGCTCTGTCTATCGCATGTTGCTTACGCAGTTTGGCACGCAGATAGTCCTGTGTTGCAGCTTCACCAGGTTGACACCTCATTTTGAGGTATGCCTGGTGCTGCTCCTGGCATGCCCTCCTGCACTCTTCATTGAACCAGCTTGATGGTAATGGTATAGTGGAGGATATGCCGGGCAATGAGGTTATAGATTGTGGTTGAGTACAATTCTGCTGCTGCTGATGGCCCACAGTGCCTCATGGATGCCCAGTTTTGCATTGCTAGACCCGTTCGAAATCTATCCCATTTAGCATGGTGGTAATGCCACACAACACGATGGAGGGTATCCTCAATGTGAAGGCGGGACTTCGTCTCCACAAGGACTGTGCGGTGGTCACTCCTACCAATACTGTCATGAACAGATGCATCTGCAGCAGGCAGATTGGTGAGGACGAGGTCAAGTATGTTTTCCCCTCTTGTTGGTTCCCCCACCACCTGCCGCATACCCAGTCTAGCAGATATGTCCTTTAGGACTCGGCTAGCTCGGTCAGTAGTGATGGACATTGAAGTTCCCCCACCCAGATTACATTTTGTTCCCTCGCCACCCTCTGTGCTTCCTCCAAGTGCTGTTCAACATGGACTCATCAGCTGAGGGAGGGCAGTAGGTGGTAATCTGTAGGAGGTTCCCTTGTCCACGTTTGATCTGATGCTACGAGACTTCATGGGGTCCAGAGTCGATGTTGAGGACTCCCAGGGCAACTCCCTCCCTACTGTATACCACTGTGCCACCACCTCTGCTGGGACTGTCCTGCCGGTGGGACAGGACATACCTGGGGATGGTGATGGCAGTGTCTGGGACATTGTTGTACGGTATGATTCTGTGAGTATGACTATGTCAGGCTGTTGCTTGACTAGTCTGTGGGATAGCTCTCCCAACTTTGCCACAAGTTGTTAGTAAGGAGGACTTTGCAGGGTTGACAGGGCCGGGTTTGCCGTTGTCGTTTCCGGTGCCTAGGTCGATACCGGGTGGTCCGTCCGGTTTCATTCCTTTTTATTAACTTCGTAGTGGTTAGGTACAACTGAGTGGCTTGCTAGGCCATTTCAGAGGGCATGTAAGAGTTAACCACATTGCTGTGGGTCTGGAGTCACATGTAGGTTAGACCAGATAAGGACAGCAGATTTCCTTCCCTAAAGGACATTAGTGAACCAGGTGGGTTTTTACAACAATCGACAATGGTTTCATGGCCATCATTAGACTAGCTTTTAATTCCAGATTTATTAATTGAATTCAAATTCCACCTTCTGCTGTGGTGGGATTTGAACCCATGTCCCCAGAGCAAAACCCTGGGTCTCTGGGTTACTAGTCCAGAGACAATACCACTATGCCACCGCCTCCCTTCAGGATTCTCAGAATCCTACCAATTATTGTGTATTCTCTTGCCTTATTTGCCCTCCATAAATGCATTACCTCACACTTCTCAGAATTGAATGCTATTTGCCACTTTTCCTCCCACTTGACCAGTCCATTGATATCTTCTTGTAGTCTACATCTCTCTTCCTCACGATTAACCACCACACAGCCAATTTTCATATCATCTGCAAACTTCTTAATCATGCCCCCTACATTTAAGCCTCAATCATTGATATATGTGTTACAACCAGGTGAGAAAGAGGTCTAGGGTTCCCTTTCAGCCTTCACCTGGTCTTACTGTAACAGAGTTTAATTTTAAACACACCGTGTTTTTAAGCTCCCTCTTGGTGAATCCTTGTTGGCCGCTTTCTAATTATAAGGCAAAGAAACCAGCACAAACAGGCTTTTCTTAGGTTTAGAGAAAAGTTGAAATTTATTAAACTTAAACTCTAATTCGGTTAACGCCTACGGATACACGCCGCGCCCCACGCTAGCATGCAAACGCGATACGCATGCAAATAGAGATAGAAAAGAGCAGAAGAAATATAAAGTGGAAAGGTTTGAGCCAATATCTGAAGAGTTGTTGTTATGGTTCTTCAAGCTCACTGTAGAGTCCTTGACTGTAGGTAGATCTTGCTTTTTGTTGGGGCCCAGTATTCTTCTTAAACCTTGTCCACTATAGGAGACTTTTCTCTCTTGGGGTTCATATGGATTCAGAGGCTTGTGAGAAAGATGGAGGCAAACAGGAGGGAGATCTTCTCAATCCAGGAGCAAACAGCTTTCATCCCAAACTGTTTGTACAAATTCAAAAAACTCAAGTTGCCCAGCAAGTTAGTCATATGACTAGCTGGTTTGACCATGTCCATTTGTGTATTGTATCATCTTAGCAGTCAACCTGGAATGCGGGCTCCCCCACCTTCAACGTCTGGTGATCAAAAGTCCATTGTGGGTTGAATGTCAGGGAGTAGCTGCTTTGTCCTTCCAAACACTGTCTGTTAATATGCAAATATCTTTTCCAGCCACGGCTGATGTGTTTAATAAGTAATTTCTTCACTCCAGTAACAGTTTAAAATCAATGTTCATGACAAAATTAATGTACCTCGTTCTTGGCAGGTTGGTGTCTAGCATGACACATGCCACAAACAGCAAGAGACCCAGCACCAAGCCCTCTGGAAACCCAATGGAAACAGCCTTCCAGTCACAAAAACACTTATTGACCATGACCCTTTGCTTCCTACCACTGAGCCAATTTTGGATCCAACTTGCCATTTTCCTTTGGATCCCAGGAGCTTTTAATTCTCTAACTTTAACTATACAGTAAATGGAAAAGTCCTGGGGAAAATTGATGTACAGAGAGATTTGGGTGTTCAGGTCCATTGTTCCCTGAAGGTGGCAACGCAGGTCAATAGAGTGGTCAAGAAGGCATACGGCATGCTTTCCTTCATCGGACGGGGTATTGAGTACAAGGGTTGGCAGGTCATGTTACAGTTGTATAAGACTTTGGTTCGGCCACATTTGGAATACTGCGTGCAGTTCTGGTCGCCACATTACCAAAAGGATGTAGATGCTTTGGAGACGGTGCAGAGGAGGTTCACCAGGATGTTGCCTGATATGGAGGGCGCTAGCTATGAGGAGAGGTTGAGTAGATTAGGATTATTTTCATTAGAAAGACGGAGGTTGAGGGGGGACCTGATTGAGGTGTACAAAATCATGAGAGGTATAGACAGGGTTGATAGCAAGAAGCTTTTTCCCCCAGAGTGGGGGATTCAGTTACTAGGGGTCACGAGTTCAAAGTGAGAGGGGAAAAGTTTAGGGGGGGATATGCGTGGAAAGTTCTTTACGCAGAGGGTGGTGGGTGCCTGGAACGCGTTGCCAGTGGAGGTGGTAGACGCGGGCACGATAGCATCTTTTAAGATGTATCTAGACAGATACATGAACGGGCAGGAAGTAAAGAGATACAGACCCTTAGAAAATAGGCAACATGTTTAGATAGAGGATCTGGATCGGCGCAGGCTTGGAGGGCCGAAGGGCCTGTTCCTGTGCTGTAATTTTCTTTGTTCTTTGTTCTAACCAGTCTGACCTGTGAGGCCTTGACAAAAGCCTTACTAAAATTCAGGTAAACTACATCAAATGCGATAGCCTCATTAACCTTCCTTGTTACTTCAAAAAAATTCAATCATGTCAGTCAGACATGACCTTCCCTGAACAAATCCATGCTGACTGTCCTTGATTAATCCATGCCTCTCTAAAATGAGAATTTATACTGTGCCTCAATTTTTTCCAATAGTTTGCTCACCAAGGTTAGGCTGGCTGGCCTATAATTACTTGGGCTCCATTTTTAAACAAGTGTACAATGTTAGCAGCCCTCCAGTACCATGCCTATCCAGAGACGATTAGAAAATGATAGTCAGAGCTCTGTTATTTCTTTTCTTGCTTTCCTTGGCAGTTTAGAATACATTTCATCTGGGCCTGGTGATTTATTGACTTTCAAGGATGCGAAATGCCTTAATACTTTCTCCTACACTATCCCATCCAATCCAATATTTCACACTCCTTCTCCTCAACTACAACGTCTACTTCATTCCTCTCTTTTGTGAAAATATTCACTAAGAACCACGCCCAAGCCTTCCACCTCCATACACAAGTTATCTTTTTGGTCAATAATTGACCCTACCCTTTCATTAGTTATCCTCTTTGGGTTTTTCTTGATTTTACTTGCCAACATTTTTTCATGACCTCACTTTGCTTTCCTAATTTCCTTTTTAATTTCACCGCTGCTCTGTCTATACTCCTCTAGACTTTTTGCAGTCTTGAACTCTCGGTATCTGACTGAAGATTCCATTTTTTGCCTTAGCCTACTCTGTATGCTCTGACGTCTGGGGTTGGTGGGGTTCTAACTTCGAGTGTCCCATCTTTTTTCTTTATTGGAATATATTTGTTCTGAACCCCCTTTAGCTCCTCCTTGAATGTCTCCCACTGATCTGACACTGGTTTGCCTTCAAGTAGTTATTTCCATTCCACTTTTGCCAAATCATCTCTCAGCTTAGTAAAATTGGTTTTGCCCCAATTTAAAACATTTACTCTTTATCTATCTTTATCTTTTTCCATGACTACACTAAATCTAACTGAATTATGATCACTATCACTAAAATGCTCTCCCACTGATACTCCTTCCACCTGCCCAGACTCATTCCCTAAAACTAAGTCCAGAATTGCCCCTTCTTTTGTTGGGCTCGGGAGAAGCTTTGGCAAAGAAATTTCTTCTGAATACATTTTAAGAATTCTGCATGCTCTATACCTTTTACACTAAATTTATTCCAGTTAATATTAGGATGGTGGAAATTCCATACCATTACAGCCCTTTTGTTTCTGCACTTCGTTTCCTACCTTACAACAATGACTACATTTTCATTGGCTGTACAGCATTTTGGTAATCATGAGAGGCACTATATAAATGCAAATCTTTCTTTTCTCAGCAATTTGCCCATAATTTTTCTCTCTATCCCTCTGATTATTAGGGGGTCTATAGTATACTCCCTATTTTGTTCTTCATTTCAACCCATATGGCTTCATTTGATGCTCTTTCTAGTATATCATCCTTCAATCAGTTCTCTATCTTTCCTTCACTTCAATCCCAACTGATTCACAGTTGAGTAAAATTTCCATAGGAGTTTCCCAATCTACCATAAATTATGGCAGAGGTTTGGGAAACAGCATTAATGACCATTTATGGTTATCTCCAAGGTCTTCAATTTTCTGCTGAAATTACAGTCCATCTAGAAAAACCCATACAGAAATGACTGAAGAATATGCTTCGATAAACAACAGTTTTTTTTTAAGCTGGATCATGTCAACCACCATAATGGGTGAGCAAGATTGCAAATTAATGCTAATTACCTACATATGACCATCAATGGGTTCAGACAGCCCAATTTGTTTTAGGTAGAAATCTTACAATAAGGAAACCTTCACATCAGTCTGAATCATGTCCCCAAAAGTGAAAGGATACTGCATAAACTCATTGCACCATTCAATTTCTACAACAGCAGCAAATATGTCATTAGCAAATGCCAAACAGGATTAAAGTTGCACGGCAATATGATTAATCATAAGTTTCCGCCGCAAACACATCCGTTTCTGTAACACCGGGACTGTGACAAGTTCCTGGAAATCAGGTGTCCAACTAACTGAAAGGGTTTATATACTTTAATGAAATGTGCATCAAATATCAACAAATACATCATAACATTTCTACTGATATCTGTATGGCCTAACCCCATTCTAACCCTCATGTCATAGCTTTCTTCCTTCCTCCTGTTTGCTTTCCTGAATAACAGATGATAGCACTCTTTAGAATTCAAATAATAGAAGATTGTTCCTCAAACTGTATTGGAATAAAAAGGCTCTAAATCTTGCTTCACCCCACCTTTGGTCAGCTATTGCATCTTTTCAGCTGATCATTTGCTGTGTCTTAAAAATAAGTAAAGTGGACTGCATGTGGAACTCCAACATCTTACATACCTGGGCTGTTCTGAAAATTAGTGGATTGGAGTCATGCCTACAAGTCAAACTGAAACTCCCCTGGAGTTGGCCAGATGAGTTTAGTCATACAAAGGACAGGCATCTGACCCAATTTAAACAGCTGGTTGCAATAGGTGATAAAACCTTATTTTTGACATAATCAATTCTTCCATAATATAAGGAACAGAAATTTATTTTAAATTTTCTTTTTGTCACTGGAGTGAATCTGTGCATTTTGTTATTTCCATTTAAAAAAAAACATAGTTCAGTTAACCTACAACAACTTGCATTTAAAAATACCTTAACATAGAAAATCATCCCAACACTATTCACTTGGGCATGATCAGAAAAAGCAACAGCCAACCGAGGAGATATAACTAAGGGTAAACAAAAGCTCAATCATAAACATGGATTTTTAAGAAAAGGGAGAGGGATTCCAGACTGTGGGACCTCGGTAGCTGAAGGCATAGCTGGTTATAGGGCGAAAGGATGGAGATATGCAGGAGATCAGTTTAAAGAAATAGGGAGCGGTGAGGCCATGAAGGGATTTAAACAGAAGGGATGAGAATTTTAAATTTGACGCATCTTGGAGTCAATGCAGGTGTGAGGGCACGGATGATAGGTAAGCAGGCCTTGCAGCAAGACATCTCAAAGAATCCATAACCAACCTGGTGATATGTTAAATAATGACCCGAGAGTTACCAACTGCTTAATTCAGGATCTTAACATAGTGCATCTCATTTGTGCAAGATGTTAATAGGCAAATACCTTAAATATGTAGATCTAGCTTCTAAATGTCAGTTAAGGGGAGAGCAATTGATTGATTTGAATTCCCCTAATTGCACTTTGCATCAGATCTCGAAGCCCAGGGAAATGTTTTCCATTTGATCCAGTCCTTACCTTTACTGAAATAGTATTGATAATCAAGGCGTAGCAAGTGCTTCATTTTTATTATTTAATATTTTACAGCTGAGAATTTCCCTCTTCAGCTGCTATGCCACTGCAAGTGTGGGAGGAAGAGAATCCTACCTGCCCAATGGTTCAGCCAATCTCCCAAGGTCAGCCAAAGTGAAATATTTTTGGCTGGCTTCTGAAAAGTTTATCTTGCAAGGGGGACTAGATAGCAGCTGAGGAACATTGTGAAAACTCCCTGCTACTGCAGAATTCAAAGTCTGCAGCAGTTTTAAGGCCAAGATAAAGCATCTGGTCTCTGCCAGATCCGGCACAACGGATTGGTAGGGGAATGCGAATCAATTGATTGCACTTCAGGATACAGTGTCTGTTATTTCCCTTCCTGTTTTGTGAAGGTGCTTCCAGTATTTGGCAGAATTGACACCAGAATGGTGTTATGAAACAGAAGAGGGCAAAAATTCAGTGGAATTTCCCTCGCACTATTTTTTTTTTTACTAATACGGAACTGAAGGAAATCAGTATTAGTAAAAAATAATGCTAGGGAAATTAATGGGGTTAAAGACTGACAAATCCCCAAAGCCTGATGATCTACATCCCAGAGTACTAAAGGAAGAGGCTCTGGAAATAGTGGATGCATTGGTGCTCATCTTCCAAAAATCTATAGACTCTGGAGCAGTTCCTACAGATTGGAGGGTGGCAAATGTAACCCCACTATATCAAAAAGGAGGGAGAGAAAAAATAGGGAATTACAGACCAGTTAGCCTTACATCAGTAGTGGGGAAAATGCTAGAGTCTATTATAAAGGATGTGATAGCAGAACACCTGGAAAGCAGAAATGGGATTGGACAAAGTCAGCATGGGCTTAGGAAAGGGAAATCATGCTCAACAAACCTACTGGAGTTTTTTGAGGATGTAACTAGTAGAATAGATAAGGGAGAACCAGTGGACGTGGTGTATTTGGATTTTCAGAAGGCTTTTGACAAGGTCCCACATAAGAGGTTATGGAATTGGGGGTAATATACTGGCATGGATTGAGAATTGGTTGACAGACAGGAAACAGAGTAGGAATAAACGGGTCTTTCTCCAGTTGGCAGGCAATGAGTAGTGGAGTACCGCAGGGATCAGTGCTTGGGCCCCAGCTATTCACAACATATATTAATGATTTGGGTGAGGGAACTAAATGTAACATTTCCAAGTTTGCAGACGACATAAAGCTGGGGGGGAATGCGAGCTGTGAGGTGGATGAAAAGAGGCTCCAAAGTGATTTGGACGAGTTGGGTGAGTGGGAAAATGCATGGCAGATGCAGTATAACATGGATAAATGTGAGATTATCCACTTTGGTTGTAAAAACAGAAATGCAGATTATCTGACTGGTGATAGATTGGGAAAGGGTGAGGTGTAACAAGACCTGGGTGTCCTTGTACTTCTTTCTTCTTTGGCCTCCTTGTCTCGGGAGACAATGGGTGAGCGTCTGGAGGTGGTCAGTGGTTTGTGGAGCAAAGCCTGGAGTGGCTATAAAGGCCAATACTAGAGTGACAGACTCTTCCACAGATGCTGCAGATAAAATTGGTTGTCAGGGCTGCTTCGCAGTTGGCTCTCCCCTTGCCCTTCTGTCTTTTTTCCTGCCAACTGCTAAGACTCTTCGACTTGCCACACTTTAGCTCCGCCTTTATGACTGCCCACCAGCTCTGGCGATCGCTGGCAACTGACTCCCACGACTTGTGATCAATGTCACAGGACTTCATGTCGCATTTGCAGACGTCTTTAAAGCGGAGACATGGACGGCCGGTGGGTCTGATACCAGTGGTGAGTTCGCTGTACAATGTGTCCTTGGGGATCCTGCCATCTTCCATGTGGCTCACATGGCCAAGCCATCTCAAGCGCCGCTGACTCAGTAGGGTATATAAGCTGGCGATGTTGGCCGCCTCGAGGACTTGTGTGTTGGAGATACGGTCCTGCCACCTGATGCCAAGGATTCTCCGGAGGCAGCGAAGATGGAGTGAATGGAGACGTCGCTCTTGGCTGACATATGTTGTCTAGGCCTCGCTGCCGTAGAGCAAGGTACTGAAGACACAGGCTTGATACACGCGGACTTTTGTGTTCCATGTCAGTGCGCCATTTTCCCACACTCTCTTGGCCAGTCTGGACATAACAGTGGAAGCCTTTCCCATGCACTTGTTGATTTCTGCATCGAGACACAGGTTACTGGTGATAGTTGAGCCTAGGTAGGTGAACTCTTGAACCACTTCCAGAGCGTGGTCACCAATATTGATGGATGGAGCATTTCTGACGTCCTGACCCATGATGTTCGTTTTCTTGAGGCTGATGGTTAGGCCAAATTCATTGCAGGTAGCCACAAACCTGTCAATCAGATTCTGCAGCCAATCTTCAGTGTGAGATGTTAATACAGCATCGTCAGCAAAGAGGAGTTCCCTGATGAGGACTTTCCGTACTTTGGTCTTCGCTCTTTGACGGGCGAAGTTGAACAACCTGCCACCTGATCTTGTGTGGAGGAAAATTCCTTCTTCTGAATACTTGAACGCATGTGAGAGCAGCAAGGAGAAGAAAATACCAAACAGTGTAGGTGCGAGAACACAGCCCTGTTTCACGCCACTCAGGATAGGAAAGGGGTCTGATGAGGTGCCGCTATGCTGAATTGT
The DNA here is from genome assembly GCF_036365525.1 of Heterodontus francisci. Lineage (NCBI taxonomy): Eukaryota > Metazoa > Chordata > Chondrichthyes > Heterodontiformes > Heterodontidae > Heterodontus > Heterodontus francisci. The sequence continues at coordinate 104,658,894 of NC_090375.1, read as the reverse complement.
GCCTTTCATATTGTCATGGAATGAGGTGATGATACTTAGTAGCTTTGGTGGACATCCGATCTTTTCTAGTAGTCTGAAGAGACCACATCTGCTGACGAGGTCAAAGGCTTTGGTGAGATCAATAAAAGCAATGTCGAGGGGCATCTGTTGTTTGCGGCATTTCTCCTGTATCTGACGAAGGGAGAACAGCATGTCAATGGTCGATCTCTCTGCTCGAAAGCCACTCTGTGCCTTAGGGTAGACACGCTCAGCCAGCTTCTGGAGCCTTTTTAAAGTGACTCGAGCGAAGACTTTCCCCACTATGCTGAGCAGGGAGATTTCACGGTAGTTGTTGCAGTCACCACGGTCACCTTTGTTTTTATAGAGGGTGATGATATTGGCATCGCGCATGTCCTGTGGTACTGCTCCCTCATCCCAGCACAGGCAAAGCAGTTCATAAAGTGCTGAGAGTATAGCAGGCTTAGCACTCTTGATTATTTCAGGGGTAATGCTGTCCTTCCCTGGGGCTTTTCCGCTGGCTGGAGAATCAATGGCATTACTGAGTTCCGATTTTGTTGGCTGTACGTCCAGCTCATCCATGACTGGCAGAGGCTGGGCTGCATTGAGGGCGGTCTCAGTGACAACATTCTCCCTGGAGTACAGTTCTAGGTAGTGCTGAAACCAGCGGTCCATTTGCTTGCGTTGGTCAGTGATTGTGTCACCTGATTTAGATTTGAGGGGGGCGATCTTCATGATGGTTGGCCCAAAAGCTCTCTTAATGCCATCATACATTCCTCTGATGTTTCCGGTGTCTGGGACCAACTGAATATGACTGCATAGGTGTTGCCAGTAGCCATTTGCGCAGCGCCTGGCTGTTCTTTGTGCAGCGCTTCTAGCTGTTTTAAGTGCTACGGATGTTCAACAATTCTCGGAAGACCGCCATCATTAACAACGAGCTCAGTGGACTCAATGTGGACACGCCTCCCTGCGAGCGGATCTCTAACAGAGCAAGACTACACCTTCTACTGGCAGGGTAGGGATCCTGAAGAACCAAGACAGCATGGAGTGGGCTTCGCCATCAGAAACTCTTTGCTCAGCATGATAGAGCCAACTTCAAATGACTCAGAATGCATACTGTCCATCCGACTGCTCACCACCTCTGGTCCAGTACACCTACTCAGCATCTATGCTCCAACACTCTGCTCCCCACCTGAAGCTAAAAACCAGTTCTACGAGGAACTCCATAATATCATTAGTAGCATCCCCAATACCGAACATCTGTTCCTGCTGGGGGACTTTAATGCCAGGGTTGGGGCCGGCCTTGACTCATGGCCCTCCTGCCTTGGGCACTATGGCATTGGAAGGATGAACGAGACTGCTTGAGTTGTGTACCTATCATAACCTCTGCATCACCAACTCGTTCCTTCACAATAAACTGTCACCAGGTTTCTTGGAGGCGCCCAAGATCATGTCGTTGGCACCAGCTGGACCTCAGTCACAAGGCGAGCCTCCTTAAACAGCATTCAAACCACACACAGCTTCCACAGTGCGGACTGCAACACTGACCACTCCCTGGTGCGCAGCAAGGTTAGACTCAAACCAAAGAAGCTGCATCACTCCAAGCAGAAGGGCCACCCACGCATCAACACGAGCAGAATTTCTTATCCACAGCTGTTACAAAAATTTCTAAATTCACTTGAAAAAGCCCTTCAAAACACTCCCACAGGGGATGCAAAGACCAAGTGGGCCCACATCAGAGACGCCAACTATGACCACCTATGGCAAACGCGTGAAGCGGAATGCAGACTGGTTTCAATCTCACTTTGAAGAGCTGGAACCTGTCATAGTCGCTAAGCGCATTGCACTGCTGAACTACAAGAAAGCCCCCAGCGAGTTAACATCCATCCTTGTACACTAGTCGCTGAAAGCAAGCATTCAAGTGCAGCCAGCAGTTAGGAAAGCAAATGGTGTATGTTGGCCTTCATTGAAAGAGGATTTGAGTATAGGAGCAAGGATGTCTTACTGCAGTTATACAGGGCCTTGCTGAGACCACATCTGGAGTATTGTGTGCAGTTTTGGTCTCCTTGTCTGAGGAAGGATGTTCTTGCTATGGAGGGAGGGAGGGAGTGCAAAGATGATTTACTAGGCTGATTCCTGGGATGGCAGGATTGACATTTGAGTGGAGATTGGGTCGACTAGGCCTATACTCACTAGAGTTTAGAAGAATGAGAGGGGATCTCATAGAAACCTATAAAATTCTAACAGGACTAGACAGGCTAGATGCAGGGAGGATGTTCCCGAAGGCTGGGGAGTCCAGAACCAGGGGTCACAATCTCAGGATATGTGGTATGCCATTTAGAATAGAGATGAGGAGAAATTTCTTCACTCAGAGGGTGGTGAACCTATGGAATTCTCTACCGCAGAAGGCAGTGGAGGCCCTGTCATTAAATATATTCAAGAAGGAGACGGATATATTTCTTAATGCCAAAGAGATCAAGGGATATGGGGAGAAAGCGGGAACAGGGTACTGAATTAGACGATCAGCCATGATCTTTTTTGAACAGTGTAGCAGGCCTGAAGGGCCGAATGGCCTGCTCCTGCTCCTATTTTCTATGTTTCTATGTAACTTGAAAGGAAAATCCTCCCTGTAGTAACCAAAAGGTCCAAGAACTATGCAGGACAGTTTAAAACACTGCTGGCATTGATTATGTATCGCAGTACTTTGGGAACCATAAATGTGTTGTGGGAACCATTAATATCCAAACAGATGTTGTATGAGTTTGCACGAATAATTTTAGCAAATGCTCATTAACGTAAAACATTCCTTAAGGCGCAAAGTTTTCATTTGGCTGTCAGCATTTTGTTGCTTAACTGAATTATATTGTTACATTTATATTTCAGTATTTAACAGGAAAAGCTTGTAACAGATGATTAAAATGCAAACAATTTCCAATGAAGACCAGTCACATGTGTGGGCCTATGATGGAACTTAGAAAACCATTGCACACATTACAAATCTGTCAATACAAGAGTTTGCATGTTTACTGATTGAAAGTCTGGAAATAGAATGCGTTGCTTGGATACACTGCTGAATACCCAGAATCTGAGGTTCATTTTAGACATATGAATTAAGATTTATTTTGCTTTTAAAACATACTGCAGTAACAATGAGGAACACTGCATTATCAGTAGAGTTAAAAATAGGTTATAATTATTTGGAGTTTAAAGTAAAACTGCATTTTAAATTAAAGGTTGGATGGTAAACAAAATATTGAACCTCAAAAAGAACTATGCTGCAGCCCTCTTCTTTTTTGGAAAGGGAACAGTGACTAATAGGGACAGATTTTTAAAGCCCGTTGGGGGCAGGAGCTGGTGTGGTACAATTTAAAGATCACGTTCTTGGAGGTTGGGTCTGGATCCTGCCGCCTCCGGAATGCAAAGCCATTTTTAAACGATGCTGGGGAGGGAGGGAACAGCAACCCCACACGCCTCCAATTAAGTGCCTGTTGAGCTCATTAAGTCGCTCAGGTTTGTCAGCAGCAGTTTACAATTTTTAAAAGGAAGGGACCGTGGAAAACGCCATGTCTGGAACACAGCAGGGTGTACAAGTCGTGAATACTGCACGAGCCCATGAGGGCTATTGGGAAGGGCTGATTGAAATAACGCCGAGGCACAAAACAAAGCTCAGCTGCTCCAACAGTGCCAGAGTAGCTATTGTTGGAGCTGTAAGACTTGCTTTTCTCATTGGTGAGTGGCAGCAAATTGGAGTGGTACATGAGGCCACTGGCATCACGTGGGCAGCTGGGGTTAGCAGAGGAAGGCCTGGTGAATGCACAAAGCCCAGTTGAGGGAGCTACTCTGACATTGGACAGAGCAGTCAGGTTAAGCTGCAGTAAATGCAACCTTTGGAATAGCAGGAGGCCAGAAGATCATAGTGGGGGGTTGCAAGAGGAAGAAGGCGTTACTCAAGACATTGAAACTACCACCCAAGACTCAGCTACCTGCAAATGTCAATGCCATAGGAAGCTACGCCTACCCAGGCAGTTGGTCTCAGACCTATGTGTCCTGATCCACAATGACTTAAGGCCTTATGGCCCACATGGCAGTCCCTTACTTGCAGCCGTCAAGATCACCATCGCCTTAAACATCAATGCAACTGGCTTGTTCCAGGGATCAGCTGCGGACCTAGGTGGCATCTCGCAGTCGACAGCTCATCACGCCATCAGGCAGATCGTGGATGCCATATTAAGGAGAGTGGGTGACATATCCATTTTGACACAGATGGACCTGCACAGGCACAGAGGGCTTTGCTGCCATCAATGGATTCCCTCAGGTTCAGTGGGTCATGGATTGCAGCAACAGACCAACCAGTCAGATTCCTGAACCAAAAGGGCTAACACTCATTGAATGTCCAGCTGGACTGTGACCACAGGAAGCAAATCTTGCAGTCTGCACCCAGTTCCTGGGCAGCTGTCATGACTCCTTCACCTTGCAAGTCTCCCAGGTGCCACACTTCTTCAGGCCCACATCCAGACTCTGTGGGTGGCTACTGGGGTATAAGGATTATCCCCTAAGACGTTGGCTCCTGCTGTTGATCTAAAACCCAGACACAGATGGAGAGAAGTGCTACAACCAAAGCCATCTACTAACACAGACCTGCATTGAACAGATCATAGGTATCTTGACAAAGTGCTTCCGTTGCCTTGACCAGTCGTGTGGTGCCCTCCATTACGAGCCAGCCAGAATGTCTTGTATCATGGTCATCTGCTGCGCCCTGCACAACAATGACACTAGTAAGAGGCCTAGAGATGGATGAGGAGGAGGAGCTGGAACATCACTCCACCTCAGAGAAGGTCTGGGAGGAGGAAGAGGAGGAGGAAAGGATAGCTCTCGAGGTGGCTGGCGCATTGGCAGCAGAGGGCGCCTGTCACTGGCATCCCAGACCTCAGATTGAACTGCAGGCTGGCATGACAGCAAGGACCATACTGATTTAGCAGCCCTTCACCTGATCACCCCCGACCCCTTGTGATTAATGATGCCACAGCTCACCTTCCAGCATACAGAGTTATTTCACCACTATGCTCCTTAACTGAGAGGTCCCATTGGCTGCCATGAGCATGCAGATGGAGGGTTCCTCCATCCACCATTGTCCAATGCCACGAGGCATGGACACATAACATTCTCAGGGAGCCACATTCCTGCCACCCGCCCCACAAATCAATGTCACCCTTTTGAAATGAGACAGCAACAGCACATCTGTCAGAGTGGTGAAATAAAGAAGTTATATTGTGAGGCAAACAAAATAACAGACAGATGTAGACAATAGCACCCAGGTGACCCACTGAGTGATTTCAATGCTGTGGCACCTTCCTTGCCCTAACATTGCTATGGCAGATGAGGTGGAGGCAGCCTGCTCCCTACTCTCTGCCACCAGCTGAGATGCCCGTGCCTTCATCCTCGTCTTGAGATGCACGTGGCTTCCGTCCTCATCTGGAGATGCCCGTTGGGGCACCTCCAAATGCTGCCGCACCTGCGTCATTGAAGGGGTTACCTCTGCCACAGGGCCCTGGTACCCAGATGATTCCTGAGTGAGAGAGGGTGAAGGGCCAAAGCGTGACACTGGTGCCCCCTCCGTCTGCCACTATGACGATCTCAGCCCTTTCCTGGCTCCCGTGGATGCCAGATGTGGCCACCAACTGGAAGACAGCTGGCATCCGTTCCGAGCAGCTATGCGTCATCAGTGACAGTGAGTGGCCAATGCCACAGAAATTCTCACTCTTTCTGTGCATATCAGTGCACTGCTCCTGCACCCACTCAGTGTGGTGCTGCAATTTCTCAATGGAGGAGCTCACGCGATTGAATCTGAGTCATGACAGAGCACATGCACTGCATAGACTCCCCCATTGCCTGCCCATGGCTTCTCAAGGCCTCAGGGAACTCCAACAAATGGGAACTTATCTGCCGCTGGTTCTCGAGGAAAACCCTCCTTGTCTGACACCCAAAGCCCAACATCTTCGCCAGATGAAGCATTGCTGTGTCTGTCCTCTGTCCTTCGAGGGGGACAGCCCACAGCTGACTCTGCCTCACCCTCCTCCTCACGTGTGCTGTGAGGTTCACCCAGTGCTCCCGTTTCTATGCTAATCTGTGGCTAAAATGAGGTGAATGCCTCTGCACTGATAGAAGGTGCCGAGGTATGATGTGATGGTGCAGGTTCCATGGACTCCCCTCACCCCCGAGGATGGCGGCGCAGATACTATAGGTCCACTTTGTCCTCACTCTGCAAATGGCCCTTTGGGAAACGAAAGAAAATGGTACTGAGAACTGGTCCTAGCAACAAGTGCCCTCGCACAACTATCCCCTCAGAAGACAGGGGTCTGAGATCCATAGCTCGTATTGGACAGAAATCGCTTCCATGCTCTTCACCTCGGGAAGCAGCTGTCCAATGACCCTGTTGCCCATGGCCTCCCTTCTCGCCATCCCTCACCAAATGCTACAACGACACCCTGGCGAGCTCAGCGCCACCTCCTCCACTGCTGTCAGAGTGTGGAGCTGGGCCACTCTACCTCCTGTTCTGGCCATTGCCCATGTATTATGGGAGGAGAATGATTCACGAATAGGCTTCCGTCCCTCATTTCTTCCAACATGACACACATATGGGCTGATGTTCCCATCGGAATGTCACCTTATTAATTAGGGTGGCTGCGTCTCAGTGTAGCAACTGTTGACTAACTCTGACAATGTGAGGGAGAACTATAGACATTCTGTAAGGTCAGCTCATGTGCATCCTGGTGGCCACTCACCTTACCAGACCACAAGAGGTTATTGGACCTTTTCCAACACTGGACCCAGGTCCTTCTTGTGGGTCCCTGGCTGCTGACCTCCATCCACACCCTCTTGGTCTCACTGGGCAGATTTCTCCTTCCCGAGGCCAGGAAGAACAGCTCTCTCCTCTCTGATACTGCATCAATTACCTCCGGGAAGGCATCAGAGAAACGGGGTGTTGCCCAGGGATGGATGCCCATGCCCACATAGGGCATCCAAACTCCCCGGTGCTACGTCCTTGAAGGCAACAGCAAGCCCAGTCATGGCTGCTGCTCACCTTTTAAAATTGCATTCAGTGACATGTTCCCGCTTCCAGGACACTTGCGGCGCCTTTAATTGGGCACTGGCTAACACCCAGGCCAGTCAGTGACTTTGCATTTAAAAATAGCGTTGTGTCAGCATTGTGTTGGGTTCCCAACCCCGCAATGAAAATTCAGCCCATAGGGACTGGATGATGCTGGCTATGCAAAATTCCCAAATGAGTGAAATGCCCAGCAGAATGACAGCAGCAAAAATACTGAAATAATTCGGTGTAGCAAGGTGGGGTGAGGCGTGTTGAGGGAGCTGAGGAAGGGAAGTGTAAGATTGTTCTGGATGGATGAATTATGATGGGCCATGCAGCCTTCCTCATCTATAAGTATCTTGTGAATTTAACACAGAGAAGGGGCGGTACAGTGGTTAGCACCGCAGCCTCACAGCTCCAGTGACCCGGGTTCAATTCTGGGTACTGCCTGTGTGGAGTTTGCAAGTTCTCCCTGTGACTGCGTGGGTTTCCACTGGGTGCTCCGGTTTCCTCCCACAGCCAAAGACTTGCGGGTTGATAGGTAAATTGGCCATTGTAAATTGCGCCTAGTGTAGGTAGTTGGGAAGGTAATTGGGGATGTAGTGGGGAATATGGGATTAATGTAGGATTAGCATAAATGGGTGGTTGTTGGTCGGTACAGAATCGGTGGGCCGAAGGGCCTGTTTCAGTGCTGTATCTCTAAAATAAAAAATTAAAGGGATAGATGCAACCCAACAAACTTATTTGACTTCTTTCCAGATGGTATAGATAAAGATGATAATTGCAATCTCTAGGATTTAGTTTATTTAAACCTTTGAACTTTACAATGCACTGGTCAAGCCATATTTTTTTTAAAACGTACTTAGATTTGGTGACCACGTTGTAGCTATTTTATATGATAAAGTTTGAAGAAAAGAGCAATGGCTGGTTCCAAGAATAAAAGGAATGAGCTAGAACATTAGAGAAACTTTAACAGTCCAGACATGAAGTGGAGACTTTGTCAAAGCATGTAATGTGGCATAGATAAGTAAAACTAATTTTTAGTTCAATGCACACCAATAAAGTAGGATCAGAAGACATAATGGAAATTACTGAAAGGCAAATTTAGGTCAGCTATTCAGAAACACGTCTATACTCAAAGTAATAAATGTTTGGAGTAATCTACCCAGAAAGGTAATAAAGACATGGATTTACACAAAATACAATTAAATGTTATGATAGAAGAGATAATGCATTTGATTTAAATAAGCAATGCCAGTCTAGCCTAAGTTAACCACAATACCCAGCCAATCTTTCAGCTTATCTGGGGTGGCAGAGGTGGAAGGTTGCTGAGGCACACATTCTGCTAATAAGCCATACAAGGGTGGGCAAACTTTAACATCCAAATGATAGACATGTCATTTATACATTGGACGCAGGAGCCGTCTGTTATGTTGATGGATGGTATGAATAGAAGAGGGGCCAGTGGAAGCACTCTCAGTGCACCCATGCACAGGCCCCATCAAAATAAAAATTACCTTAAAAAATAACTTTTCTTTACAGGCAGCTCACCAGCTGCCTCTTTATGCCACTGCAGTGGTCTCCACCCTCAGACGAGAACAACTCTCAGGCAAAGGCTTTCCAATGAAGGAGGGTGATGGGGTGGAAAGCGTGGCCTAGGCCCCGATTTCTACTCTCAATCAGTAACTATTAGCTGGTATATTTGAAGATGACCAATCCAGCAACAATGAACAACTCATTAACAAATATGTATTGTATGGATGGAGTATTAAGGGGTTGACCTGTATGGATGTTTGGGTAATTAGTAACATCTCTATTTTCTATCTCCCCCCCCCTCCTTTCCACCCCCCCCAAATGATTAAAGGTCCTTATTTTCAACTTTCAAAATGCTAAACTGAGAAATTCTCAGTGGATCCATAAACTGGTTTGATCAATATGGATGCAAGGGCAAGAGTAACTCAATTTTTTGTTAAAGGTACTCCTTCCTGCTTTTATTATTACCTTTCCTTCCTTCCTAGTGTAAACAAGGGCAATTAGGGATGGGCAATAAATGCCTGCCTGGCCAGCGATGCCCACATCCCATGAATGAATAAAAAAAGGTGGGAATCGACTTGCAAGATACAAACATTCATACATACATATACACACATTTTCACTCCTGATTCACATGTTATTTACCTCAGCATCGCAATATGTCTTCCATGCCACTTTGAACATTTTTTTTCGCACAAGGGAATAAACACTTTTTTTTTCGTGTGGGCTCCATATTATTAGCACTGCCATAGGTATAACTAACAATTTTTGATTTGCTAAAGTTATTCAGTTATAAAATACACTTATTGAGTATCACAGGTTGGGTGAATTCAATTCACAATTTCCCTTAATTTTGATTTTCCTATCTTATCCAGGCAATCAAAGTGCTCCCTGCACTACAAGGTAGGATTCTGATTGGATGGAAAGAAAACAAAAACTACTCCCACACATCTCCTAATCTCTCAGATCAGCATCAATAGGCACTGTTAACTTATCAGTTGGGAAATAAGGCAAGATGCAGACAGCCTTAACTGGGGACAAAAATATGAATTTTTAAAGGAAAATACTGTGGGTAGGCCAGCTTTACGTGGAACGGAGCCATTCAACTCAGTAAGGACACAGGTTTTTTTTCCTCAGTCTGTATGGCCATCAATAGCTCACTACAAATAAATTTAGTATCAGTAGGTTGAGGATGAAGACGACACTACAGTTTCCTCTTCTGACACCATCCAGTAACTCCTGCTTTAAATGCACATCAGAAAAAATCAATATTGGATTTAACGGTGATGCTCCAATGGTTGCATAGTCTGCTTAATGTCATTTTTCATGTATGAAGCCAATGAATATTGGGTTAGGCAAAGGAAAGTGCCTGCCACTCATGGAATCATACCTTAATACATGTTAGTGTCATTAACAGGGCAGAAAAATAACTGGAAGGAAAGAAGTCTCAAAAATGAATTACTGTACTGCAACTACAAAAACAATTTTTGCTGAAAAGCACATTGGCCCTGATATTTATGGGGAATTGAGGAGGAACCATAGTAGTGCAGTACCTGTGAATTTATCAACAGGAGCTCATCACTTTTTAATTACATTTCTTAGCCAGCAGCCAGCAACATTGACGAGCAGCAGAGGGACTGGTGGTAGGGGGCGGGGGGTGGCTGGAGGGGGTGGTTTTGACCAGTAATTGAGAGGGAGGGAGGGAAAGATCAAAAGATCACGTTAAGGGATGTGGGGGGAGGGGGTGGGTTGGGGGGAGACGGAAAAATAGAGGGTGTCAGATTACAGGACACGATGCTCAGAATCAGCAGAAGGTTGACTTGAGGGGCTAGGGGAACACGTCTGTTCTACCTGGCTCACCAGGAGTGCTTTGAAAAGCATTTGCTTTCTGCAGCCAGCAGCCCCCATCTCCATTTAGCTGTCTGCTTCCCCAAGCACTAGGAAACCTGACCCGTAGCCATTAGATTTTAATCAGACTCCCGGCCGCAGTGGGAGCTGAATTTAAAAATAATTAAGTGTCCTCCCTCAGCAAGACAAGGCACAGGTATGCCACACAACCCGCTGGTGTAAAAATGGTGGCAAACTCATTCGTGGCAGGTTTGGATCACGTTTTGCAATTTTACATTTTTAACCCGCCACTGACCCTCTCCAGCCCACCATGAAGTGGAGTGATGGTTGCATTAATATCAATCCCATTGTTTTATGGAAAGAGCAAGGAATGACAACAGACTCAAATGCTGGTCTAAGCATATAGATGTTGAAAGCAAAAAGGAATGAAAGGCTTGCATTTATTTGGCATCTTTCATGACCCTAGGACATCCTAAAGAACTTTACAGCCAATGAAGTACTTTTTAAAAAAAATGTAGTCACCATAGTAATTAGGAAACCAATCAGGGTGAACCATTTATATCTTATTTTCTTGTAACTTACTTACCTGTGCTGAGAAATCAATCATTTTTGGTAATACAAGTCTCCTCCCTTCATCAGTCTTCAGGAAATCTAGTAAACTACCTGCGTTTTTTAAAAAAAGCATTTAGATAAATAAAGGATTTAAAAGTTACAAGTACATTATTATAGACAAAACTCCAATTAGTTCTTGGAATTCCAACAATAAAAAAGTTTCTGTAAATTTTGGTGTTTTAAAAGAAATGAATGCTGAAATAATACAGTATATGTAATTTTCTGGCATTCAAATGTCATTACTAGGAATCCACTGGATTATAGAAATTCAACAACGTTATGAGATCTGTTTAGAGTGGCCTGTAGCATGTGTCTGTAGCCTTTCTAGAATTTACAAAATAGGCACTTGAGTTATTCAAATTGCTGCCCTCAGAGCTAGTAAGGGTTTGTTTCCCTTATGTGTTTGGTTGTTGTCGAGGTGACAGCCTTAGCTCAGTTCAGCACTCTCGCCTGAGTCAGAAGAAGGTGCACACAACACATAATCTGGGTCGGGATTTCTCATATTTTCCCACATCTATTTCCTGGATTGAATTCCTGGCATGTTCCTGTAACATCAGTGTTTCAACATGTCATCCTCCTCTATTACCTGGTTAGTGAGGTAGGGGCTGGAGGAAGATGAAGGGGATGGTTATTGTTGTATGATTGTCTTTAAGAGTGATGTCTCTTTAAGATCTTAATATGCTAATGAGCTAAGTACCAGGACAGAGTCATGTGACTACAAGCCAGCATCACCCTGTAACTGTAACACCCAGAATAAGGTTCTGTAAATAGTTTGCTCTGTACTGTATATACTTGCTAGCTGTTAATAAATCTGTTCGAGATTTTCAGCATAACTGGACTCCACGCATCTAATCTATGTTGCATTAGACAACATAAAGAACCAATTACATGGTGGCAGGCACAGAATTTCATCAGTATTCGGTAGGGGCTGTTATTCCCTGTTCATACCTTGGGCAGATTTACCACATGAAAGCAGTGGAGGGGTAGGGTGGGAAAGGAAGGTGTTTCAGGCAAATAGGATTGTCCTCTTGGCAGTAAAGAGAATTCGGGACAAAAGGCCATTTTCCAGCTCATGATGACTGGGTGCCTTCCCATTGTACAGCTTAGCTGGGGTGGAGATAATTAACTTCCATAATGTTTTCTGACAAAGAAACTAACCCTTTTATGCAATTTGTTGCCAGTCAGTCAATCATTAGAATATAAACTATGGTCTACAGGATTGCTCCATGTGCAGTTATCTGAGATTTGTTTTACTTGAAAAGCAGATGCATTGAGAGCATTTAAATGCAGCTCTCTTTGTAAAGAGAATTTGCACTTCCAATTACCGTTTGTCATGATGATTTGGCAAAGGGAGACTGAGCAGTTATAATTTCTGATCCTTTCTGTACAATTCAGGTGAAGGGGTGATAGAAACATATTTTGACTTCAAACTACTTTGGACTGACTAGAGTGGGGGTTGGATAAGAAATAATAAGGGAGCGATCATGCAACATTAGTTGAGCTCTATTGCATTTAATGGGTCACATATTGAGAGCCAGACGGCACCACCTTACAAGTGCAATACTTTTGTACTGCTGCGACCACACACTTTTAAATATATTATAGATTATACCACAGTAATACAATGCAGAATAACTTATTCTGCAAAACAGTGACCCATTAGATACAAATTAGGAGATGCAATTTATGTCCAAAGAAATTATCTTGTTCACAGTTCCTTTCAATCTTTTTGCAAATGAGGTTCATCAATATGGAATCTAGAGGTACTGTACCTTATTATCATGCATATTTAGCAATGAATTGGAGGTGAAAAATTTATGAAGCTTATATTAGTTCAGTTCAATTTAACTACTCATTGTGCCTGTGCTCAAACCATGCTCACTGCTGTTTATAAACCTTTTTTAAAAAAAGTTAAAGACAAATTGAGGATAAAATGGTTGTAAAACTCCAGGCTGGATTCTAACACAAAATCAGATTTACTACACCCACCAAGATTGTTAAACAGTAAACAGGCTTCTAAAACTGGACATTTAGTAACCCAGGTTTTATGTACAGTTGGGATCAATGGGCAACATATCCCCAGAATAAAAATAAAAGCAAAATACTGTGGATGCTGGAAATCTGAAATAAAAGCAAGAAATGCTGGAAATACTCAGCAGGTCTGGTAGCATCTGTGGAGAGAGAAGCAGAGTTAACGTTTCAGGTCAGTGACCCTTCTTCAGAACTGCTTTATTTTAGTGTCCAGTTCTGAAAAAGGGTCACTGACCTGAGACGTTAACTCTGCTTCTCTCTCCACATATGCTGCCAGACCTGCTGAGTATTTCCAGCATTTCTTGCTTTTATCCCAGAATAAAAATACTGTGCTTATTTCCAGTATTTAGACTGACCATTTGCCATAAATTCAGCAATAATGTAAATTGGATCTCCTTTAGTCACCACTGCGTAGAGCCGCACCAATCGGTCGTGCAAGAGTTTCTTCATGAGATTGGCTTCTTCAAGGAAGGCTTCAATAGACATGGAGCCTGGTTTCAAAGTTTTCACAGCTACTTTTGTAGAGTTTTTATAGTAACCTAAACAAAATGGAACACAAGTATAATAAGGAAAGCTGTTGACAAAAAAAAAAATCAGTTATGTCTCTAATAGATAAACTGTAAGTTCCAAATCATTTTACAGTTGCATCTTCAGTCTAAAAGTTAAATTTACTTCTCTGCATTGAAAGCAAGATTGAGAGATGGATAATCCAGATGAGGGAGGCCATCTCAAACCCTTTTAGCTCATCCATCCAGATGAAAGACCTCCCCATCATATTATCTGGCTTCCCGCTCTACTACATAACCTGACTTTTGAATTAGTCCAAGGTTTTTGCCTCAGTTACCTTACCTAAATGTTGAACAGTGTGCGCTTGAAATGATTTTTCCTGACATCCATCCTAAACACTCCTTTCAACAGTGTTAACCTTTATCCCTTTGTTCCTAGTATCTTGACCAACTCTAGATTAAATGCGCATGATTAATCTTAATGTATTAATACATCTTATAAAAACTAATAAGGTCCCTTCAGTGTTGCACCTTTTAAGATTAAAGAACCCGGTTACCTCAGTCTTTCCTTTGACACAAAGGAGGTACCTCATGGTTCACTTCTGTATCATTTCTATTGCTTGAATAATTTCCTTATGTCTTGCTGACAAAACAGAATATAAAAACAACAATTCTTTGCAACCTTCTGAACTCAATATTAACTTTAATATATTTGGATGATAACCCCTGCTCCCATTTTTTGGGGCATCAGGTGCTAGCAAGGCGGAAACAATGACCTTGCAGGGGGTTTTGCGAGAGCTGTTGTGGAGGGTTTAAATGATCTTGGCAGGGGGATGGGAACCTGAGAGTAGATTCAGGAGGGAGAGAAGAAAAGTTGGAAATGGAAGGCAGAAAACTAGTAAGCATGTTTGGAATGTAGAGGAAACAAAGGCTAGAAAATAGACAACAAGGGAGTTTGGCAGTGCTAAATGGTATATACTTCAATGCAAGAAGTTTAGGGAATAAGGCAAATGAGCTGAGAGCATAGATTGACATGTGGGAGTGTGGTATTATAGGTATTATTGAGACATAGCTGAAAGAATGGCAGGAATGGCAGCCCAATATTCCTGGTTACTGGGTTTTCAGATGAGATAGAGAGGGGGATAAAAAAAGGAAAGGTGGGGGGGGGGTTCACAATATTGATTAAAGGATCAATTATAGCTGTGAGGAAGGATGACATGGTAGAGGATCATCAAATGAGGCAATATGGGTTGAAATGAAGAACAAAAAGGGGCAATCACACTACTGGGAGTGTACTATGGATCCCCAGTCAGAGGGAGGTAGAAGAACAAATATATAGGCAAATCTCTGAAGTGCAGAAACAATAGGGCAGTAATAGCAGGGGATTTCATCTACCCCAATATTAACTGGGATAGAATTAGTGTGAGATAGAATTAGAGGGAGCAGAATTCTTAAAATGCATTCAGGAGATTTTTTTTAGCCAGTATGTAACAAGCCCAAAAAGATAGGGGGCAGTTCTGGACTTAGTTTTAGGGAATGAAGCTGGGCAGGAAGAAAGGGAATCAGTTGGGGGGCACTTTGGTGGAAGTGATCAGAATTTAGTTAGATTTAGGGTAGTTGTGGAAAAGGACAAAGATAGACTAGGAATACAGGTTTTCAACTGGGGAAAAGTTAATTTTACTGGGCTGAGATGTGATTTAGCTAAAGTGGACTGGAAACAGCTACTTGAAGCTAAATCAGTGCCAGATCAGCTGAAGGCAATCAAGGAAATAGAGAGTGAGGGTTCAGAACGAGTATGTTCCCTTAAAGAAAAAAAAAGTGGAACTTAAAAATTCAAGGACCCGTGGATGACAAGGGACTTAAAGGAGAGGATAAAGGAAAAAAGGAAAGCTTACCTTCTCAAGAGCAATTAAGGATGGGCAATAAATGCTGGCAAAGCCAGCGATGCCCACATCCTGTGAAAGAATAAAAAATAATGGCAGATACCGCGGGCTCAACACTGCAGAAAGTCTAGAGTATAAAAAGTGTAGGGGTGGAATTAAAAAGGAAACTAGGGAAGCAAAGAGAGAACATGAAAAAATATTGGCAATTAAAATCAAAGCAAACCCAAAGACTTTTTATAAATTGTTATGTTCGAGAAGTGCAGTGATGAAAATATAGAACCCAAACTGAAGAGATATAAAAATTGACTTTTCCTTTAAAAAAGTGGACAATGCTCTGCAAAATGGCTGCCGAAGGTCAGATGACCTGGCCCTGTATATTCAAACTGTTTTACTGCCGGTTAAGGACTGAGGGATACACTCCAAGCTAAGGGGTGTCAATTATACCCATCCTGAACCCATCAAGAGACATTTCTAAATGGAATGGGTTCTTCTGCAACAAAGGAGGTGTGTAATAGCCACATCCTGGCCCATTGTTGATCAACACAGGGAGGGCGTCCTGTGTCTTCTAACAGATGCAACATGTGAGAGCTTTTTGCCTTAAAAAGTAGCTCTCTGGAGACATCACAACACATCACAAAAGCTTGTCCAGACAAGAAGTGAGAGAGCCAGCAAAAACCGAAGGAGTCCTGCTGCGAATTCTACTTTTCAACTCGATGTAGCAGAGAACTGAAAGTGATCACCGCCTCCAGACTAAAGTGTCAACCACCAGAAAATCTACAAACAACCTAGGCCCGCAATTTTAAAAGAGAAACTAACTGCAGAGAAGATTCAACAGGTTTACCGTATACCCCAAACACCTATCTCACTTAAAACCACTTACCCTTTTCCCCTCTATCTATCTATTCTTGTGTGCACGAGAACGAATGCGTGTGTGGTGCGGTTGCCACCATTTCGGGAATGAATATTGTTAATAAATAGTTCATCTTCTCTTTTAAACCCACAAGAAAACCTGTCACTGTCTGTTTATTTGACAAATAAAACAAAGGGGTTAAAAACCTAGTAACAAAAACACTTGCTGTGGTCAGTTGGGAGGTGAATCATGGGGACCACCTACACCCCTTACCACCTGGCCGTAACAAAATACATAAAGAGGAAGATGATATTTAAAGAAAGACTAGGGCCTTTTAGGGATCATAAGGGTAACCTGTGTGTGGAGGCAGACAACATTGGTATGGTTCTTAATGAATACTTTGTGTCTGTTTTCACAAACGAGAGGGACCATACAGACATTGCAATCAAAGAGGAGGAGTTTGAAATATTAGATGAAATTAACACGATGAGAGAGAAAATATTAAGGGTTTTTAACATCATTGAAAGTGAATAAATCCCCAGGCCTGGACAAATTGTATCCTAGGCTGCTAAAGGAAGCAGGAGTAGAAATCGTTGAGGCTCTGACCATCATTTTCCAATCCTCGCTGGCTACAGGTGTTGGTGCCAGAGGATTGGAAGACAGCTAACATTATACCATTGTTTAAAAAGGGAGAAAGGAATAAACTGAGCAATTACAGGCCAGTCAGCCTAACCTCAATGGTGGGAAAATATTTTTATTGGAAAAAGTTCTAAGGGACAGGATAAATCAACATTTAGAAAGACAGTGATTAATCAAAGATAGTCATCATAGATTTGTTAAGGGAAGGTCATGTCTGATTGACAAGACTGAACATGAATATTTTGAGGTTAACAAGGGGGGGAGGGGTCGATGAGGATAGCACATTTGATGTAGTCTATATGGATTTTAGCAAGGTTTTTGATAAGGTTTCACATGGCAGACTGGTCACAAAAGTAAAAGCCCACGGGATCCAAGGCAAAGTGGCAAGTTGGATCCAAAATTGGCTTGGAGGCAGGAAGCAAATGCAATGGTTGATGAATGTTTTGTGACTGGAAGCCTGTTTCCAGTGGGGTTCCACAGGGCTCAGTATTAAGTCCCTGCTTTTTGTGGTATTTATCAATGATTTGGATTGGAATATAGGGGATATGATTAAAAAGTTTGCAGACAATACAAAAATTGACTGTGTGGTTAATAAGAGGAATAAAGCTGTAGACTGCAGGAAGCTATCAATGGACTAATCAAGTGGGTGGAATATTGGAGAATGGAGTTCAATCTGGAGAAGTGTGAGATAATGCATTTGGGGAAGGCAAACAAGGAAAGGGAGTACACAATAAATGGTAGGATACTGAGAAGTGTAGAAGAATAGAGGGATCTTGGAATGCATGCTCACAGATCCCTGAAGGTGGTTGGAAAGGTAGATATGGTGGTCAAGAGGCATATGGGATACTTGCCTTTATTAGACAAGGGATAGAATATAGAAATTGAGTGGCTATGCAGGAACTATATAAAACACTAGTTAGGCCACAGCTGGAATACAGCTTGCAGTTCTGGGCACCACACTATAGGAATGTTGTAATTACGAGAGGGGATAGAGGAGATTTATGAGGATAATGCCCATACTGGAGAATTTTAGTTATGACGACAGATTGGATAGGCTAGGGCTGTTTTCTTTGGAACAGTGGAGGCTGGAGGAGGCCTAAATGAAGTGTATTAAATTATGTGGGGTCTAGCTAAAATGGATAGGAAAACCCTATTCCCCTTGGTTGAGGGGTCCATAACCAGGGGACATAGATTTAGCGTAAGAAATAGGAGGTTTAAGGGGAATTCAAGGAGCAATTTTTTCACCCAATGGGCGGTGGGGATCTGGAACTCACCGTTTGAAAGGGTGGTCAAAACAGAAACACTCATAACATTTATAAAAGTACTTGGATATGCACTTGAAGTGCTGTAACTTACAAGGCTAGATACCAAGAGCTGGAAAGTGGGATTTGGTTGGATGGCTACTTGTTGGCTGGAGGGAAAAGGGTCATCAACCTGAAACGTTAATCCGGTTTCTCTCTCCACAGATGCTACCAGACCTGCTGAGTATTTCCAGGATTTTCTGTTTTTATTTCAGTATCCTTTAAGGTTCTTTGCTCTTCCCTGGCTCCTCTTTGTTTTGATAGTGAAAGGGTTTCATGCCATTGTGTTTAACGTTTCAAGCTATACTCATTTTCATTTCCCTCTTTTCCCCTTTAATTTTGAATATTCACTTTCCTGCAATTTCAATTATGCGCCTTGGAATGTATTCCACCTGCCTTCCACTGAGGCGTTCATAAATAATTCCCTCCAGTCAACTTATTTTAGTTCTTCCTACATAGATTCACTGTTGGTTTGAGTACAAAATTATACTATATTAGTCAACTATAATTAACATTAAAATGCTGTGATTGTACAGAGTCAAACACTAGCTAAAATTTTAGCTGTAATATTTCAATTGCTCGTGAATCAGGAATTAGGCAGAGGGCTAAAAATTGGATAGTGCTGTTATTCAGGTGCTGGGATTGCGATTCACAACTTGTCTGCGCCAGTTCTCGTGAAGGTGGGCAGCACACAAATTTGGTGCTGCCACCCGATTTTCATGATTGTAACGTAGAGCCAAATGGTTCTTCCACTGTTGGCTATCTCTGTGCTCAGCAGAAGTCCTAGTAGCATTGTGCTGATAGAATATAATGCAGCCAGCCTTCTGTTCTTAAAGCTAGTCTGTCGCTCTTAAAGAAAAGCTGCACTGAATTACAGGAGTTGCTGCTGAATGCTATTGCTGAAAGTCCAAACATGGAAAATGGAAGACCAGGGCAGAGATGGGACTTCAGGATCATGGATGCAATGCTGGAGGCCTTAGTAGTGGAGGTGGAGAGGAGGAGAGATGCCATGACTTCACGGAGCCAGGTGGCCCTCAAGGACAATCCTTAGAAGGGATTGGGAGCAGGTGGCCAGGGAGGTCAATTCCTGGAATCTGGATCTGAGGACTTAGCAGCAGTGCCACAAGAAGTCTAATGACCTCACGTGGGTAGTCAAGGTCAGTGAATGCACCTCCACATGACATCTCTTACCCACCGCTCCACCAGCCTCTCAAGCTGTTCAATGCACCACACTTCCATCACTCACCCAGCAGCAGTTCCTGCCACTCAGATACTCCACCTCCCAATGCTGGCAGCCTCACACCCACCTCTCACTGCCTCCTTATATAGGCAACTATTCAGTTTTGATGGGCGCATCACCCAAATACAGTGCTGCACAATCACTGATGTCTGCACTCTCTCTTGCAGGACAAAGTAGCACAAAATAGAAGGGAACAGAGCAGAGTGGCAGGGGACAATGATGTCTGCATCTTTGAGCCCTACAGAGGAGACGGCTCTCAGCATCATGGGACTGGCTGTGGCAGAGTCTGCAGCATTTGACATTGTTGAGAACATTGAGGATGACTGTACAATGCTGCTTTATGCCCCTTCTCAACACTCAGCTCACCCTCATCTTGCTATCGGCCATGAAGTGCAAGCTGCTGCTCTTCCCTCACGCCAACCCTCCCCTTCTGAGTTCATGCTTTCCGACACGCAAGAACCTCCACTTGCCCAGCCACAGCAGCAACAGGATGAAGAGGAAAGAGTGCAACACCACATCTCTGATAAAGCACAGTCATGTGGTCGGGCACTCGCAGCCACCAGCTCAGATACTGACACTACACATACCTTAAAGGCTAGTAGAGATCAGCATGTGGTGAAACACTGGTGGGCACACGTGGGCGGCAGCCAGGCCTAGGATGAATGATAGTTCACTTGCCAGCTCCCCAGAGGGCGAGGTCACAGACCAGCCCTGCTACAGGGGGACTCAGATGATGACCTTGATGGGGCAGCCTACAGGAGAATGATAATGGGCATGCACACTGATGCTGGGTGCATTGGTTGGCCTTCCAGACAGCCTCCTGTCACAGTCAAAGAGCTGGATGAGAGCAGCTCCAACTTGGTGTAGGGCATCATACAGACCCTTTCCCTCTTAACAGCCTCTGCTCCATCTGTTTCATGCTGCAGACAGAGAGGCACTGTGACTGCCGCCCCCATACCTGTTGCAGCCTTTGTGTAAACAAGTCTACCCTCCCTGTGAGGATGGAGCAACACTCACAGACAAATACAGGAACTCACCACAACACTATTATTCCAGAAACTTCACAATAGTTGGAACTCTTCAAATTTACCTGAGCTGCAAGTTGGGTGCCTGTCCCTTTAAGTAACCCTAGTGGTGGAGCCCTCTTGCAGCTAAATGCCTGATCCTTGCTCAGGGATGTTGAATTCATACAATAAACCTGCATTGTCCAATTTTGGTAATTAGCATCACATCAGCCAGTAGGGCTGTGTGATATCAGGATAGAACTGGCCTTGCTCCTTCCAGTAAATGCAGGAAATGCCCGCACAGGGGCCCTTCTCAAGATGTGCACCATGTGGGCTATGCCAGAAGCAGCTGCTGGTGCAGTGCACACCCCCAGGGGAAATTGGTTTCAATAATGATGCCTCCTGCAGCAATACAGAGATGGATTTTGTGCTCAGTGTCTTCATGAAATTAGTTTTTTTTTAACCAGTATGGCTTTCCTGTTAGTTACTAATTTTATGAATTGGAAATCAAGTAGTCTCCATATTTGAAGATGCAACTAAAATGGGAGGCTTGATAGATAATCTGGAGAACCAAAGGAAGCTGCAAGTGGTCATTGAGAAGATGATGGGATGGGCAAATAGCAGCAGATGGAATTCAATGTCAATGAGGTCGTCACTTCTGGTTATAAAAAATATATTTTAAATGGAGGAAAATGGGCGATATAGAAGAACAGAGCAATTTGGAGGTCTAGGTTCAAAAAAAGAGCAGCACCTCAAGTGTACAAGACCATAAGAACGATAATGGAATACTGGACACATGGAGATTCAAAATTCAACATAACCCAAATACAGGATGATTTGGGAAAAGCTTGCTTAGATCTAAACAAAAAAAAAAATTGCTAACAGTGAGGTTTGGTACTGTTGCTGCAGAGGTTCCAGTCTGACCACATGCTTCTGAATAATCTCCCATATCAAGATTTACGTGACCAAAGTTGTTGTGTTAAAAACCATTAAGGCAATAAAAGCCGCTGAAACAGTAACAACTAGTGCTGTAAATTTTATTTGAGACCTGGGTTTGTATGTGGTCTACAGATAGGATGATAGGCAGAAGTCCCTTCACGGCCTTACCCCTCCCTACTCTAGTTCTATGTGCCAGCTGCCACAGTGGTAGGAAATAAGAAAACAATTTCTGTGTGTATTATGAACAAAGAACAGTACAGCACAGGAACAGGCCATTCAGCCCTCCAAGCCTGCGCCGATCTTGATGCCTGTCTAAACTAAAACCTTCTGCACTTCCAGGGACCGTATCCCTTTATTCCCATCCTATTTATGTATTTGTCAAGATGCCTCTTAAACGTCGCTATCGTATCTGCTTCCACCACCTCCCCCGGCAGCAAGTTCCAGGCACTCACCATCGTCTGTGTAAAGAACTTGCCTCGCACATCCCCTCTAAACATTGCCCCTCGCACCTTAAATCTACGTCCCCAAGTAACTGATTCTTCCACCCTGGGAAAAAGCTTCTGACTATCCACTCTGTCCATGCCACTCATAACTTTGTAAACCTCTATCATGTCGCCCCTCCACCTCCGTCGTTCCAGTGAAAACAATCCGAGTTTATCCAACCGCTCCTCAAAGCTAACGCCCTCCAGACCAGGCAACATCCTGGTAAACCTCTTCTGTACCCTCTCCAAAGCCTCCACAGTGGCGCAGTGGTTAGCACCGCAGCCTCTCAGCTCCAGTGACCCGGGTTCAATTCTGGGTACTGCCTGTGTGGAGTTTGCAAGTTCTCCCTGTGTCTGTGTGGGTTTTCTCCGGGTGCTCCGGTTTCCTCCCACAGCCAAAAAGAGTTGCAGGTTGGTAGGTAAATTGGCCATTGTAAATTGGCCATTATAAATTGCCCCTAGTATAGGTAGGTGGTAGGGAAATATAGGGATAGGTGGGAATGTGGTAGGAATATGGGATTAGTGTAGGATTAGTATAAATGGGTGGTTGATGGTCGGCACAAACTCGGTGGGTCGAAGGGCCTGTTTGAGTGCTGTATCTCTAAACTAAACTAAACCTTCTGGTAGTGTGGCGACTAGAATTGCACGCAATATTGTAAGTGTGGCCTAACTAAGGTTCTGTACAGCTGCAGCATGACTTGCCAATTTTTATACTCTATGCCCCGACCGATGAAGGCAAGCATGCCGTATGCCTTCTTGACTACCTTATCCACTTGTGTTGCCACTTTCAGTGACCTGTGGACCTGCACGCCCAGATCTCTCTGCCTGTCAATACTTCGAAGTGTTCTGCCATTTACTGTATACTTCCCACCTGTATTAGATCTTCCAAAATGCATTACCTCACATTTGTCCGGATTAAACTCCATCTGCCATTTCTCCGCCCAAGTCTCCAACCGATCTATATCCTGCTGTACCCTCTGACAATCCTCATCATTATCCGCAACTCCACCAATCTTTGTGTCATCCGCAAACTTACTAATCAGAGCAGCTACATTTCCCTCCAAATCATTTATATATACTGCAAACAGCAAAGGTCCCAGCACTGATCCCTGCAGAACACCACTAGTTACAGCCCTCCATTTAAAAAAGCACCCTTCCACTGCTACCCTCTGTCTTCTATGACCGACCCAGTTCTGTATCCATCTTGCCAGCTCACCTCTGATCCCGTGTGACTTCACCTTTTGTACCAGTCTGCCATGAGGGACCTTGTCAAAGGCTTTACTGAAGTCCATATAGATAACATCCACTGCCCTTCCTTCATCAATCATCTTTGCCACTTCCTCAAAAAACTCAAATCAAGTTAGTGAGACACGACCTCCCCTTCACAAAACCATAAAGGTTGAATGAATAGTAATTTCGTATAAATCTATTTAGAAAAGTCTGGATTAAATTTAAATCTGTTGAAGTTTTAAAAAGAAATCACAGCAGTTTGTCTAATTTCTGTGAACTTGTGCTGTTGTACAGTTCCACTGGCAGCAGATGATCTCTAGTGCCTCACCCACATGGAACACCATACAGCAAGTGCCCATAGGCTTGTGACAAGTTAACTATTTGATTACGTCTTTATAAGATTTCATGGAAACTCAATACTGATCTTCATACTGACCTGGATTTTCTTATATTCACTATCCACTTCCCTCTATCCTCCTTCAGCCACTTTTTTTCCCCCAATATCTGCCCTTGGGGAGTGGGGGGGGGGGGGAACATAAAATCTCCAAAGTTGGTGACAACTGCACTTTCAAACTCTCAACCACCTCACCTTTAGCCCTTCCTTTACCACAATAGCTCCGTAGTTATTAATTTTTTCAACTATTTCCTCAGCTCCAGTAAAACTTTCACCATCTCCCATTCCTGTTGTTCCCCCCTCCCAATTGCTGCTTTGGTTTGGTGCATCTTTTTTGCCTCATGCCTCTGTCACTTTTTCTGCATTAAGGAGTTTATATAAATATAAGTTACTTTAGTCATTAGTTTAAATTTGTCTTTAAGCGTCATCCATTTCTATTTCAGCTTTTCTGTATTACTGATTTTATTTCCCCTGCTCCCATTATCAATTTTACACTTTCACTTCATATTCAAATGAGCAGACAACAAAGCAAACAAGGGCATATTTGCATCTACTGTTCAATGATGTAAACTGTTAATTTCACAGTTCTGTGATGCCAATTGAGCTTCAGTAGCCCTCCCACTCACCATGTTGATGCTGCTGCTCGTGGCTCTGCCTAAAATGCTCGATTGCACACCCACTCCACACCATTCCACAGCCTGCTGTTCCTGAGTCCCCATTCCCTACCCCCGCCCACCATTCGGCTGCTACTGTCAGTGGTACTCAGATGTTTTTGAGATGTCACTAAAGTCCGCTTGGAAGAAGTTAAAAGTCACAGTGACTTTGACAGCCACTGACAGGACATGGCGACCAGTGCTGTGAGGTGTGAGGTCTCCGTAGAGTGCACAGATATCTGTGACCATCTGGCTGGAGAGTCACAGTCTTCTCAGTCATGTCCCGGTAGCTCCATCTTCGGTGGTACATCCTGTGTTGAGGGTTTGGCCTCCGTTCCCTCCTGCTGCCCTTCTTTCCACTCCCGTTCCCTCCTGCTGCCTGGGGTTTTGCCCTTCCTGTGAAGGGTGATGCCCCTCATTCCCATGAGCCCAAAATCTGACCGTTGTGCCCCCCATTACCAGCTGGAGCCTTCCTTTTGAACAGGAGGTTGCCCAATTGTCCTTGGCAGCCTTAGTCCTTGCACTTCTGTCCTTGCAATGCCAGGGAGGGTGCCGAGCTTGTTCAAATCCCAGGTGCTGAGTGCCCACTCTCCCTGCCATCTGTGCAGTGTCTAGAGCACTCCCTTGCCAAGTGCCCAGTCCCCCTTTGCCTTGCTGACTCTCTTATGAGGGGATGATGCCCTGGGGCAGCCATGATTGGCTCCCCACTGTATACCCGCCCTCCCCTCAGCTGTTCAGAAACTGACAGCTTCTGAAAGCTGTGTGCCCCTTTAAATATTGCACCCTCCCCATCAACAAGGCATTTATTTGTATTCCAATCCAGCTTGCACCAGATTCAGACAGTTTACCATTGAAACCCTGAATATATATTTTATATGTATTTTTCAGACGTAAATCACAAGTGCGAAAGGTTGGTTCAGCTCAAGCTTAATTTGTCTTGAATCTCAATGGGAAGTTGGCATCTGGATCCCAACTGTAGTTGCCATGTCAGCTTTGACTAGTGTTTACAAAAAGTTAAAAATAGATGACCAAATCAACCTTCCTTACGAAATGCTGTGTACAATCTACCCATTCTCCTGTAAGAACTAATCAATCATACTGAATTAACAAGTCAGACAAATTTCTGTGACCCCACGAGGTAATGGACCAAAAAACTAACGCTACAATCTACCCTGACCAACACTCCATAGATAATAGTTCCATGGTTCCAACAGCACAGAAACCATGTTATGCAAAGGTTACTCATCTACAAAAAAAGAACTCCTCTCTGCTATTTAAAGCAAAATCAAATGTTTCCTATATACATTCATTTACAATTTCACTAGAAGTATGTAACATACAAAATCTCTTCCCCATTTTTACATGCCCGAAAATAGGTACTTTACTAGATAATCACACACTTTTTCCCCTGCAAGAAAGAACATTAATCAAAGTTTCCGTGTCGTCAAAGCCATTTATAAATTGCAGTTTGTCCCAAATGGCCTTAAGGAAGTTTTCTGGACTGTATAAAAGGGAACGTTTGTGTAGAAAATGTACTGTAAACAAAGTCCCCAGACTCAAATCATCAGAAACTGATTTTTTTTCCTTGTCTCGTGTGAGTCATGTAAGAAAGTCTACAACGCAAAAGAATAGTCGACGGAGGCAGAGAGGAAATGTGCACCGCTGCCTTGTGCCAGTTGTAATAATTACAAAAGGAAGAGGTTCACCCTGCGTACACACCAACCTAGCTGCGTAAATTAGAGGAAACATCTTGCACTTCACATCACCCTAGATATTTTATTTCTGAAGAACTAGCAAACTTCCTGGAATTGATATCAGTTTCTTTACCATCTAAAAAATTAAACATTCAACAGTGTGAAATCTAATGGATCTACCCTTATGCTTTGAATGATTTCATGCAGGGAACAGGGTACTGAATTAAACGATCAGCCATGATCTTTTTTGAATGGCAGAGCAGGCCCGAAGGGCTGAATGGCCTACTCCTGCTACTATTTTTCTATATTTCTATATTTTTTTTCTATTCCAGTAATGAAACACACAAGAAACAATAAACCAGAGTATGCATGGGATGTGGGCATCGCTGGCAAGGGCAGAATTTGCTGCCCATTGCTAATTACACTTCAAAATGTGATGGTGAGCTGCCTTCTTGAGCTGCTACAGTCGATCTGATGTGGGTACAGCCACAGTGCTGTTAGGGAGGGACTTCCAGGATTTTGATCCAGCGACAGTGAAGGAACAGCAATATATTTCCAAGTCAGGATGGTATATGGCTTGCAAGGGAACTTGCAGATGGTGGTGTTCCTATGCATCTGCTGCCCTTGTCCTTCTGGATGGAAGATGTTGTGGGTTTGGAAGGTGCTGTCGAAGGTGGTGTGGGGAGTTACTGCAGTACATCTTGTATATAGCACACACTGCTGCCACTGTGCGTCAGTGGTGAAGGGAATGAATGTTGAAGGTGGTGGATGGGATGCTAATCAAGTGGACTGCTTTATCCGGGATCATGTCGAGCTTCTCGAGTGTTTTTGGAGCTGCACCCATCCAGGCAAGTGGAGAGTTTTTCATCACACTCCTGACTTGTGCCTTGTAGATGGTGGACAGGCTTTGGGAGACAGGAGGTGGGTTACTCACAGCAAAATTCCCAGCCTCTGTATTTATACAGCTGGTCGAGTTCAGTTTCTGGTCAATGGTAACCCCAGGATGTTGATAGTGGGGGAGTCAGCGATGGTAATGCTGTTGAATGTCAAGGGGAGATGGTTAGATTTTCTCTTGTCGGAGATGGTCATTGCCTGGCACTTGTGTGCCACGAATTTTACTTGCTCAAACCTGAACACTGTCCATGACTTGCTGCATATGGACATGCACTGCTTCAGTATGAGTTGCAAATGGCGCTGAACATCGTACCCATGAGCAAACATCCCCACTTCTGACCTTATGATGGAGGGAAGGTCACTAATGAAGCAGCTGAAGATGGTTGGGTCTAGGACACTACCCTGAGGAACTCCTGCAGCAATGTCCTGTGGTGCAACAACTACAACCATCTTCCTTTGCACTATGTATGACTCCAACCGGTGGAGAGTTTTCCCCGATTCCCATTGACTTCAATTTGGCTAGGGCTCCTTGATGCCACACTTGGACAAATGCTGCCTTGATATCAAGGGCAGTCACTCTCACCTCACCTCGAGTTCAGCTCTTTGGTCCAAATTTGGACCAAGGCTGTAATGAAGTCAGGAGCGGAGTGGCTCTGGCAGAACCCAAACAGAGCATTGGTGAACAGGTCATTGCTATTAAAGTGGCGCTTGATAGCACTGTCGACGACACCTTCAACCACTTTGCTGATGATTGACAGTAGATTGATGGGGCGGTAATTGGCCGGATTGGATTCGCCTGCTCTTTGAGATTAGGACATACCTGGGCAATTTTCCACACTGTCGTGTAGATGCCTGTGTTGTAGCTGCTCTGGAATAGCATGGTTAGGGGCACAGCTAGTTCTACAGCACAAGTCTTCAGTACTGTAGCTGGGATGTTGTCAGGACTCATAGCCTTTGCAGTATCCAGTTCCATCAGTCGTTTCTGGATATCACGTGGAGTGAATCTAATTGGCTGAAGACTAGCATCTGTGATGCTGGGGACCTCAAGAGGAGGCCAAGATGGATCATCCACTCAGCACTCCTGGCTGAAGATGGTCCAAAATGCTTCAGCCGTTTCCTTTGCACTTATTTGCAGGCCTCCTCCATCATTGAGGATGAGGACATTTGTGGAGCGTCCTCCTCTGGTAAGTTGTCTAGTTGTCCACCACCGTTCGCAACTGGATGTGGAAGGACTGCAGAGGATGATCTGATCCGTCGGTTGTGGGATCGTTTAGCTCTGTCTATTGCATGCTGCTTCTGCTGTTTGGCATGCATGTAGTCCTGTGTTGTAGCTTCACCAGGTTGACACCTCATTTTTAGGTATGCCTGCTGCTGCTCCTGGCATGCTGTC
The DNA here is from genome assembly GCF_036365525.1 of Heterodontus francisci. Lineage (NCBI taxonomy): Eukaryota > Metazoa > Chordata > Chondrichthyes > Heterodontiformes > Heterodontidae > Heterodontus > Heterodontus francisci. The sequence goes on along the minus strand of NC_090375.1, from coordinate 104,630,687 downwards.
TTTATTGAACTAGGGTTGATCTCTTGGCTTAATGGTAATGGTAGAGTTGAGTTTACAGATTGTGTTTGAATACGGTTCGACTGCTGCTGGTGGTCCACAGTGTCTCGTGGACGCCCAGATGGATGTCTAGATGCTAAGCAGAAGAATACAAGAAATAGGAGCAGGAGTAGACCAAATGGCCCATCGAGTCTACTCTGCCATTCAATATGATCGTGGCTGATCTTGGGCTTCAGCTCACCTTTCCCGCCCGCTCCCCATATCCTTTGATTCCCTAAACTAATATTATGACAAGTTACTGGCACATAAAACTTGTAACACAACCTGCAGAATGTAGTCTAGCCCCTTCCATCCACATTCCATTTTAATGCACATCTGGGATCTGTAGTACTAACCTTCATCACCAATCTGTCTTTTTTAAAAGTGATTAATTTACACCTCAGATTTTAAAATCTGAATTAAATGAAATACCAAATGGTAGCCACACCATTGTCTGTCTTTTTAATATGGAAGCCAAATTATCATCTTCACCCATCGATTCTACACAGTCAAATGTCAGCATTTGGCTATCAAATAATATCATCTCTGGCATCACAAAGGATTACTGCTGTTCATTCTGTATTCAACAACTAGTGCACAGCTCACTTGCCCTTTAAACAGCCTGTTGTGTCACAGAGGCCGGGATTTCACGTTGGGTGGACAGGAGCCGGCCACTGACTGAAAAGTCGGCGTCGATCCCCACTTCCAGCTCACCTGGGGATCCGACCCACATTTTATGGGTCCCCAGGCTTTAATTGTTCTGAGGTGGGACTTCTACCCGCTTGAGGGAGGAAGTCCTGCCTCAATGAGCTGCCAGCCAATCATTGGGCCGACAGCTCTTAGTCCCAGCAGGCCCACCGGAAGCGGTGGCCACTGCTGGGATTGCAGCCTAGCATGCACAGAGGATGCCTAGGAGTCAGGAAGGCAGGTAAATTTTGGTTGCCTCGCTGGGGGTAATCGGTCAGGCCCTGGCAAGGCAAGGGTGATCATTGGGGGGGGGGGGGGGGGGGGGTGCATGTTGGGTCTGGGGGCTAGTTGGGGTAGCGGGGGCAAGGCCCACCCCCGAAACGATCAGAAGCTGCCTGCTTTTCCCAGGTGGCTTTTCCTGCCTCCAGGACGCCTGCTTGTCATGCGTAAAATCTGCGTAGAGGCGGGCGAAGGCCATTAAGTGGCCACTTAAGGGCCTTGATTGGCCTGGGGTGGGTGGGCCATTTTCGCCCCCCCACCCGCCCTACTTAAAGGGGGGGGGGGGGCAGAGGCGGGAACAGGGTCGGGAAAGCCTCCTGGAGCCTCCCGCTCCATTTTACGCCAACCCTCCCCCGCACCCCCCCACCCCCCCACCATCTGGCTCGTTGGGGTGGTGTAAAATTCCGGCCAGAGACTGAGCACTATAATAGAGAAAGAATGGTGGATAAAACAGGACAAATCAATCCCTCCAATTTCAATCACCCTTTGTGATGCCTGCAATGGACTTTAAACAGCTCTTATTTATGTATAACTACTGTACTCTGATGATGCCCACTTTGCTGTCTCTCGAATGGGATTTAAAAAAATTCATGGACAGTCACTGGCTATAACAAATGAAACAGAGCTATATAATTTTCTTTGATGAGGATGGCTGCAATATTTCTATATTTTTAATTTACCAGTTGATTCCCATATAAAAAAATAAATCATGATTTTATGCATTGATATCTCATTAGTCCATTGATTTAAACACAGCAAAACCAGATTCTACCCAAAGCATTTGGAATAATCAAGTCTAGTGCCAACACAACTATGGCAACATAAAAGTTTGTTGCACTGATTTTACAGTCCTGCATGAGTACAAGATAGTAAGCCATAACCAGGTCCAAAAATACTAAAACCTAATGGACACCTTCATAGAAAAATAAAGCTGATAAACTTTAGCATATTCTTCACCATCTGATACCATTGTATTACTTCTTTCAACCTTTCAAACTCAACAGGCGGAGAGGCCAAGTACCGTTGTTAATGGCAGTATAGAACAGTTAACAGGAGAAGGGAGAGTACTATTTTCTCTGCCTCCAAGATGGAGTGTCATACAGCCACAAAGCATTCCAACTAAGAACCCAAAACTTCAAGGGGCAGAATTTTCACAATGCTGTTCTTAATTATCTGTCAGAAGATTAGTGTAAACCCCAGAAAAACGGCAAAAAAACTGGTAATCATCGACTTGAGTTAGGGTCAACTACTGGGGAATGCTCGCAGAAATAATACCGGTGCTCATCTCTTTATAAAGGGAATTCCCAAAATTATGAATGCAAGACACAAAAGACTAAGGCTCTATAACTTTGAGTATTCCAAAAGATCACATAGTGACAAGCTGTGATCATCTAATCTCAGCCATGCCTCTATAACTGGTGGGATTTTAATGTTCAAGTAGCAGATTTCTGGTATAAAAACAAGAAATGCTGGAATCACTCAGCAAGTCTGGCAGCATCTGTGGAAAGAGAAGCAGAGTTAACGTTTCGGGTCAGTGACCCTTCATCGGAACTGACCCGAAACGTTAACAGCAGATTTCTGGTGATGGGGCTTTTTAAAAAAAAATGGGAATCCATCTTCATGATAAAGTAATGGAATTAATAATGGGAAACAAGGAAATGGTGGAAGCGTTAAACAGGTATTTTGTGTCTGTCTTCACTGTAGAAGACCAAAAAAATCCCAAGAATACTTGAAAATCAAAAGATAAAAGGGAAGGAGGAATTTATAATAATCACAATCACAAGGGAAAACTATTAGAACTAAAGGCTGACAAGTCCCCTGGACCTGATGGCTTGCATCCTAGGGTCTTAAAAGAAGTGGCTGCAGAGATAGTAGATGCATTGGCAGTGATCTTCCAAAATTCCCTCGAATCTGGACAGGTCCCAGCAGATTGGAAAATCTCAAACGTAACACCTCTATTCAAGAAATGAAGGAGACAGAATGCAGGAAACTACAGGCCAGTTAGCTGAACATCTGTCATAGGGAAAATGTTGTAATCTACTGTTCAGCAGGTAATAGCAGGACATTTAGAAAATCACAATACAATCAGGCAGAGCCAACAAGGTTTTGTGAAAAGGAAATCATGTTTGACTAATTTATTAATTTATGTAATAAATTTGAGGAAGTAACAAGCAAAGTGGATAATGGAGAACCTGTAGATGTGGTGTACTTGGATTTCCAAAAGGCATTCGATAAGGTGCCACATCAGAAGTTACAGCACATAGTAAGAGCTTATGGTGTAGGGGGTAACATATTAGCATGGATAGAGGATTGGTTAGCGAACAGGAAGCAGAGAGTAGAAATATATAGGCAATTTTCAAGTTGGCAGGGTGTGAGTAGTGAAGTGCCACAGGAATCAGTGCTGGGGCGTCAACTATTTGCAATCTATATCAATGATTTGGATGAAGGAACAGAACATATGGTTGCTAAATTTGCTGATGACACAAAGATAGATAGGAAAGTAAGCTGTCAAGAGGAGTTAAAAAGAGTCTACGAAAGGATTTAGATAGGTTAAGTAAGTGGCCAAAAATTTGGCAGACTGAGTATAATATGGGAAAATGTGAATGTGTCCACTTTGGCAGGAAGAATAGAAAAGTAGCATATTATTTGAATGGAGAGAGACTGCAGAACTCTATGGTACAGAGGGATCTGGGTGTACTGATACATGTATCACAAAAAGTTAGTACGCAGATACAGTAAGTGATTATGAAGGCAAATGGAATGTTGTCGTTTATTGCAAGGGGAATCGAGTATAAAAGTAGGGAAGTGTTACTACAGTTGCACAGGGCCTTAGTTAGACCGCATCTGGAGTACTGTGTACAGTTTTGGTCTCTTTACTGAAGAAAGGATATAATTGCATTAGAAGCAGATCAGAGAATGCTCGCTCGACTAATTCCTGGGATGAAAGGGTCATCTTATGAGTAAAGGTTGAGCAGGTTGGGCCTATACTCATTGAAGTTTAGAAGAATGAGAGGTGATCTTATTGAAATGTATTAAGATCCTGAGGGGACTTGGCAGGGTGGATGCTGAGAGGATGTCTCCCTATGTGTGGGAATCTAGAACTACGGGACATAGTTTAAAAATTAGGCGTGTCCCATTTTAAGACCGAGATGAGGAGAAATTTTCTCTGAGGGTCATTAATTCTCTTCCCCAGAGAGTAGTAGAGGGTGGGTCATGAATATATTCAAGGCTGAGTTAGACAGATTTCTGATCTACAAGGGAGTCAAGGGTTATGTGGGCAGACAGGAAAGTGGAATTGAGGCCACAATCAGATCAGCCATGATCTTATTGAATGGCAGAGCAGGCTCGAGGGGGCAAATGGCCTACTCCTGCTCCTATTTCTTGTGTTTTTGTATTTGGAAACACACAACACAATACCATAAATGATGTTAAAACACATAATTTCACTAGCATTATGACAGCACAGAAGTTTTCCTTTTGTTGACATCCACCCCCCACCCCCCCCCAAAGTTTCCCAAAAACTTTTCAAAGATGACTTGGCTTTTAATAGAGTACATATTCTGACCCTTAACTATAAATGTCTTATCTTTTGGCTCCAAACAATACTTAATTCCAGTTGGATATGGCTCTATTCTTTATATATTTGTAATATTAACCAAGTAGCTTCCAGTCCACATACCCATCCATACTTCTCCAAACTGTCCAGCTCCGAGTTTCTTAACCAGCTTCACAGATTCTCGTGGAATTTCCCAAGCATCTTTATCCCATGGTTTTTGTGGTTTGTGGCTAAGACAGGAAGATCCAAGCTTTCGACACAGGCCATCAGGCTGTTCTGTTAAAACAATTAACAGAGTTTAATCTAAAATACCATCCAAAATAGCTCCATCTTCTTGACTATTCAAATTCTCGAGCAGGCTGGTTCATTACATGATGCATAAGGCACTGCAATAAAAATTTAAAGCAATTGTTTCCTTTTTCTCCCCCCTAGAATTTTACATCTTGCTGCAGTTATCGCAAGTTTTACTTCTGCACTATTTGTCAGTCCATACACTAACGTAATGTATTTGTTGATATATTTATACATATCATTCTAGTCGCACTTCATGTTTCAGAATTGACCATAGCAGGCCACGTTTTTCTTGAGGTGAGGGGAGCAATAGCTGGTAAATATATTTTTATACATATGAAACTTGGCACTATGTAAATAACTGATCTCCTGCTGCATTGACACATTTATACAAATGTTTTAGATAGAGATTAAGCAAAATATTAAGCACATGAAGGATGCATGTGAAATACCTTTCACTTATTAAACCTGATATGAATTTATAATGAGCATGTGGATTTAGCAGTTTATATCAAGTTATCATTCATGTATAGAATGGGCAAATAATGCAATTACAAAATGCCCCCACCCCAATCGAGAAAACAAATGGGTAAAGCAATCAGTTCCCAGTATGTACTCCAAATGCACATCCTCCACTCCCATTAAAAATCTTTTGGATGCAAAGTGAAACAGCTGTTGTGTAATACTGTGGTAGATCTTCATTTTACTACCCAGGCAGAACACTGACATTATGGATCAGCTGCTTGTGATTGGAACCGTCCAAATATAATTTCCATTGAAATCAATGGAAATAATTGGCTCCATTCCTGTTCTTCTCTCACCATTAAATGTAACCATATGATAATTGTGACAAGAAATTATTATATGCCAAGTAAAAAGAAAATCCTGAAGGCATGTAGGTATATGCGCACAATGGATTAGAAAGTTCTCTGGAAAACAATTGAGCAAGCAGCTGGAGCAGAATTTAAGACAATAACTGCCCTGTGGTACTGTGAAACAAGGGGGCATGATTTTCACCCCCATATGGGGCCAAGTACAGAGACAGGCGGGTGGAAAAATTCGTGCTGCTGGCCAGCGTGCCAATTTACCTACACCATTGCACCCTCGTGCCATTTTCCAGAGGCGGGATCAGTGGTGGAAGAGATACCCGCCTGCAAGCCGCAGGTAGCCAATTATGGGGAGTTAATGGCCTATTAAGCCTATCGTCAGAGGCTGGCTGACTGACTGGCTCCTTCTATGCTGAAGGGCCTGCTTTTGCCCCTCCAACCTCTAGAGCCTGCCCACCCTCCTTAATTAGATAGCAAGCCCACCCTCTGCCCACTAACTGGCCAATTCGAGGAAAATCACTGCCAGGTGACTGTTTCTCACACAGTGCAGGGTCTTGACCCTCTTTTAACACTGATGTCATGGTTTCAACCCAAAAGGCAAAATCTTGCCCAAGATTTTCATAAAAAACTGGGCAATGCATGGTGAAAAGGTCAGCAGGACAATACAAAGATTGTTGGAATGAGTTTCAGTCTCTGAATATTCAAATTCTCTAAATATAGACCTAATACTTTTGTATATTGAGGGAGTGAATTTCCATGGGTTTGCCTGCTTGTGGCAACTCTGAAAAAACAAAGTAATGCTCAAGATGTGGTCCTACCAAAGCAATGTTCCCTTTGAACACTTCCTTGTCTGACTTGTTGGCCTTGCAATTCAGCATTCTATTAATTTTGATGCTCAAAGGAATACTCTTATAAACAGACCCATTAAGAATAACATCAGGTATTTCAGTTGAACAATGTACCAGTTACTGACTCAAATAGTGAGTGCACTGACAAAACAAGTACATTTTTAAAGCTTACTCCTGTTCAACATGCAAAAACCAGACACAGAAGAATGACATTCATACTAGAATCCCTAACTGTTCTCAAGAAAGATCATTGACCTGAAACATTAACTTTGTTTCTTTCTCCACAGATGCTGCCTGATTTTACCGGGCAGTCTCCCCATGTGTCGAGGGGCCTACCATCTGCTGGTGAAATGTTAGCAATGGTGATAAGAGGCCTTTAAGTCACTCTTAATTGGCCATTTAAGGACCTCAATTGGCTTCTGGGTGGGAGACCATTCTCCAACTTCCCACCACTGATAAAATTCCATGGCATCGGGAAGGCGATGGACACTCCACCCCCCACCTTTCTTCACAATTTCACAGCTCCCCTGCCTCCCAGCCAATCCCTAGAGGGCTGGTAAAATTCAGCCCTATGTGTTTAAATCAGATATGTTTCTGGTCAATTGTGACCAGGTTATTGATGGTGGGGGATTCAGTGATTGTAATGCCCTTGAATGGCAAAGGGAAGTGGTTACATTCTCTCCTGTTTGAGATGGTTATTGTCTGGCACTTGTGTGGCAATGTCAATTGCCACTCATCTGCTCAAGCCTGATGTTGTCCAGGTTTTGCTGTATGCAGGCATGGACTGTTTCATTACCTGAGGAGTTGCAAATGGTACTGAACATTATGTGATCATCAGCAAACATCCCCGCTTCTGACCTTATGATGGAGTGAAAGTCATTGGTGAAGCAGCTGAAGATGGTTAGATGTAGGACACTGCCCTAAGGAATCCCTGCAGTGATTTCCTGGGGCTGAGATGATTGGCCTCCAACTACCACAACCTTCGAACAAGGTATGACTCCAGCCAGTGGAGCATTTCCTCCTCCCTACACCCACCCCACTACCCAATTCCCATTGGCTTCAATTTTTCCAGGGATCCTTGATGCCACACTCAGTCAATTCCTACCTTGATGTCAAGAGCAGTTACTCTCACCTCACCTCTGGAATTCAGTTCTTTAGTCCATGTTTAGACCAAGGCTCTAATGAGCTCTGGAGCCAAGTGTTCCGAGCGGAACTCGGACTGAGCAGGTTATTGGTGAGCAAGTGCTGTTTGATAGCACTGTCGATGATACTGTCCATCACTTTGCTGATGATTGAGAGAAGTCTGATGGGACTGTAATTGGCTGGTTTGAATTTGTCCTGTTTTTTGTGGACAGGACATACCTGGGCTGCTTTCCACTTTGTTGGGTAGTTGCCAGTGTTGTAGCTGTACTGGAACAGCTTGGCTAAAGGCTCTGATATTTCTGGAGCATATGTCTTCAGCTCTGCAGACAGGATGTTGTTGGGACCCATAGACTTTACTACATCCAGTGTGCTAGCCGCTTCTTGCTATCACATGGAGTGAATCGAATTAGCTGAAGACTGGCTTCTGTGAAGGTAGGAACCTCAGGAGGAGGTCCACATACTTGCACTCCGGGACAGTTCCCACAGACTGGGAGGAGGTGAATACAGTTCCCCTCTTTAAAAAAAGTGAGACAATGGACCCAGGTAACTGTAGCCCATTTAATTTGACATCAGCAATAGGAAAGATGCTTGAGGGAATCATTAGGGATGAAATATATAATTACTTGGACAGAGAGGGACATTCTTGGGACATCCAATATGGTTTATAAAAAGAAAATGTCATGTTTTACATGTTTGGTTATATGTTCTATAAGATTGTAACCTCTGGTATTAGTAGTAACATAGTGAGCTGAATTGAGAACTGGTTGGAAGAACATAAGCAGAAAAGAGTTATAGATGGATGTGGATTTGTTTGGAAACAGGTCACTAGTGGCATCCCACAGGGACTGTTGCTCTTTACTATTTTTATTAATGACCGAGATGTAGGTGTGAGGGGCACGATCTGCAAATTTGCTGACGTTACTAAGATCTTGGCAAGTGTTAGGAATGTAGACGATGCTCTACTGCTTCAGGCAGAACTTGATGTGTTGGGAAATTGGGCTCATGACTGGCAAATGATGTTTAATGTGGAACAATGTATTATTATACATGTGGGCAGGGAAAATGCTCAACATACGTGGACTCTTTGGTTCAATTTAAAAGGAGGTGAAGAAAGATAGACATCCATGCATTTTAGTGCCGAGATCTCTAAAGGCTTGCACGCAATGCCATGAAGAAATAACTAACGTGTTGGTGTGCATTCATAGGACAAGGCATATTATTTTGTCCTTGTACAACACTTTGGTCACCTTGGAATACTGTGTCCAGTTTTGGTCTCCTCACATGGTTGGTGATATTGACGCTTTAGAAAGGTTGCAAATGTGGGCCACAAGTTGAATTTAATGTATAAATATGAGAGATGATAAACAGACCATGGCAGGAAGGGACAGAGCGTACAACTCTAAGAGTAAATCAACAGATAAGGCTAGAGGTTACAAAAATAATAAAAAGGACAAAACTAAAGGCTCTGTATCTGAATGCACGTATTATTCAAAACAAAACAGATGAACTGAGAGTGCAAATAGAAATAAGTACGATCGTATAGCCATTACAGAGACATGACTGCAGGATGACATAGATTGGGACCTGAATATTGAAGGGTACATGGCATTTAGGAAGGACAGGAAGCTAGCAAAAGGTGGGAGGGGTAGCTCTGTTAATTAATGATGGTATTCGCACAATACAGAGGGATGACCCAAGTTCAGGAGACCAGGATGTAGAAGCAGTTTGGGTAGAGATGAGAAATCATAAAGGCAAGAAGTCACTTGTGGGAGTGGTGTACAGGCCACCTAACATTAACCACACTGTAAGATGGGGTAGAAAGGAAGAAATAACGGCAGCTTGTCAGAAAGGTACAGTGATAATTATGGGAGAGTTTAATCCAATCAGATGGGCAGAGGCAGCCTAGATGAGGAGTACATAGAAAATTTTCGGGACAATTTCTTGGAACAGTATATTCTGGAGCCAACTAAACAGCAGGCTATACTAGACCTGATCGTGTGCAATGAGATAGGATTAATTAATGACCTCATAGTTAAGGTGCCTCTAGGTAGCAGTGATCATTATATGTTTGAATTTTACATTCAGTTTGAGGGAGAGAAGAGTAGGTCCAAGACTAGTATTTTAAACTTAAATAAGGGTAATTATAAGGGCATGAAAGCCAAGCTAGCTAAAGTGAACTGGCAAATTAGGTTAAGGGATAGGTCAATACAGATGCAGCGATAGACATTTAAGGGGATATTTCAGAATACACAGAAAAGATACATTTCAAGGAGAAAGAAAAATTTCAAAGGTGGGACCCGCCATCCGTGGTTAACTAAAACAGTTAAAGATAGTATCAAACTTAAAGAAAAAGCCTATAATTGCGCAAAGATGGGAGGCAGGTCAGAAGATTGGACAGAATATAAAAAACAGCAAAGACTGACTAAAAGATTGATAAGGAAGGTAAAATTAGAGTATGAGAGAAAGCTGGCTAGAAATATAAAGGCAGATAGTAAGAGTTTCTATAGATAATTAAAAAGAAAAAAGTTTAAACAGTGAGCGTTGGACCTATAGAAAGCGAGTCTGGGAAATTAATAATAGATAATGAGATGGCAGATGAATTGAACAGATACTTTGCATCGGTCTTCACTATTGAGGATACAAATAACATCCCAATATTAGCCGTAAGTCAGGAAGGAACTCAAGAAAATTACAATCACCAGGGAAGTGGTACTGAACAACTTGTTGGAACTGCGGGCTGACAAGTCCCCGGGTCCTGATGGATTTCAGCCTAGGGTGTTAAAAGAAGTGGCTAGTGAGATAGTTGATGTGCTAGTTTTAATTTTCCAAAATTCCCTAGATTCAGGGAAGGTTCCATTAGGATTGAAAATAGCAAATGTAACTCCTTTATTCAAAATGGGAGGGAGACAGAAAGCAGGACACTACAGGCCAGTAAGCTTAACATCTGTCTGAGGGAAAATGTTAGAAGCTATTATTAAAGACGTTATAGCAGGGCACTTAGAAAAATTCAAGGTAATCAGGCAGAGTCAACATGGTTTTGTGAAAGGGAAATCATGTTTAACCAATTTATTGGAGTTCTTTGAGGGAGTTACATGTGCTGTAGATAAAGGGGAACTGGTGGATGTATTACACTTCGATTTCCAGAGGCATAAGGTGCCAAATCAAATGTTATTGCAGAAAATAAAAGCTCATGGTGTAGAGGCGTAACATATTAGCATAGACAGAAGATTGGCTAGCTAACAGGAAAAAGAGTTGGCATAAATGGGTCATTTTCTGGTTGGCAAGATGTAACGAGTGGTGTGCCACAGGGAACTGTGCTGGGGCCTCACCTTTTTACAATTTATATAAATGACTTAGATGAAGGGTCCAAAGGTATGGTTGCTAAATTTGCTGATGACACAAAGATAAGTAGGAAAGTAACTTGTGAAGAGGACATAAGGGGGCTACAACGGGATATAGATAGGTTAAGTGAGTGAGCAAAGACCTGGCAAATGGAGTATAATGTAGCAAAGTGTGAAATTGTCCAATTTGACAGGAAGAATAAAAAAGCATAGGGGTGAGAGATTGCAGAGCCCTGAGATGCAGAGGGATATGGGTGTCCTAGTGCATGAATCAGAAAAGGTTAGTATGCAGGTACAACACGTAATTAGGGAAGCTAATAGAATGTTATTGTTTATTGTGAGGGGAATTGAATACAAAAGTAGGGAGGTTATGCTTTAGCTATACAGGGCATTGGTGAGACCACATCTGGAGTATTGTGTACAGTACTGGTCTCCTTATTTAAGGAAGGATGTAAATGCATTGGAGACAGTACAGAGAAGGTTTGCTGGACTAATGCCTGGAATGGGCAGGCTGTCTTACGAGGAAAGATTGGACAGGCCAGGCTTGTATCCTCTGGAATTTAGAAGAGTAAGAGGTGACTTGATTGAAACATCCAAGGTCCTGAGGGGTCTTGACAGGGTGGATGTAGAAAGGATGTTTCCCCTTGTGGGAGAATCTAGAACTAGGGGTCACCGTTTAAAAATAAAGGGTCGCCCATTTAAGACAGAGATGAGGAGAATTTTTTTCTCTGAGGGTTGTGAGTCTTTGGAATTCTCTTCCTCAAAAGGCGGTGGAAGCAGAGTCTTTGAATATTTTTAAGGCAGAGGTAGATAGATTCTTGATCAGCAAGGGGGTGGAAGGTTATCAGGGGTAGGTGGAAATGTGGAGTAATCAGTTCAGCCATGAACTTATTGAATGGTGGAGCAGGCTCGAAGGGCCGAGTGGCCTACTCCTGCTCCTAATTTGTATATTCGTATGTTTGAATTTCCAGTTTAAACCTTTTTGTAGTCAAGATAGGTTAAAAGACCTGGGATTCTACACTTTAGAGAAGCGCAGATGTTGGGGTGATCTGATCAATTTTTTTTTAAAAAGATGATTAAGGGAATAGATTCCATTCGAGTTCACAGTTTGTCCCAATTAAAGAGATTAGGGAGGAGATGGAGTCACAATTTTAAATTGCATAACGCTAGATCTAGATTAGTTTCTTTTGCTGGAGAATAGTGGACCTTTGGAACAGGCTACCATCTCGTGCAATTGGTTCAGATTCACTGAATTCTTTTAAACAAGAACTGGACCAGTTTCTAACTAAGGCAGAGATTTCCTCTTATAAAATGTCGGTGCTGTAAGGAATTCAGGGCCAGAGTAATATCCTTGGCTAGTTTTGATTGCCTGGGAAGGGTGGTGAAGGGGTTGGAGAGAAATCTTCTAGATACTTTCCCCCAAATTGGCCTGGGTTTTAATCTAATTTCTTACTTCTCCCATCATGTGGTTTTTGGGAAGTACACAAGATCACACAGTTCTGTAGGACAGGCTGGATGGACTGGCGGTTCTTTCCCAGTCGAGAAAAATAGCTGTCATACTAATTGAATTGAAACCAAGATTAAAGGTTGGTAAATTAAATCTAAAAGTGAATAAGGTTCAATTTTAAATTAAAAATTATATTGGCAAACTAATTAATGAATTTGAGCTTTTGTCTAGTAAGAATAATTGTTCCAGTTACTATGTTTGGTTGTGATGCTTATACATCAATCCACAGTTTATATGTATTGTACAAAATGCAAGTACTTACTTTGGTAATGTTTAATTAACTCATTCAGGTCAACAAATGTAATTCTAGGAGAGATGTAAAACCCTCCACTGTCCAAGCATCGAATCTTGTAATGTTTAACTACATCGCCCATCTGAGGATCAAAATCTCTCATCGACAGCGAGTAACTACCTGAGAAAGAAAAGTAATAACGTTTAAAAATGAGCTCTACAAGTAATAGCATAATTTTTGTTAGAAGAAAAATATGTTTCCTTCAATTTTCACGTTTTAGTATCTATCTTTAAGTCATGGATATTTCAGACAGATATTGTGTTGACCAACATTAAATTGGCCAAATTATTGAGAGGTGCATAGAACAGGAGTAGTCTATTCAGCCCTGGAGCCTGTTCTGCCATTCAACAAGATCATGGCTGATCTGTATCTTAACTCCATATCCCTTAATACCTTCAGCTAGCAAAACTCTATCGAACACAGATTTAAAATGAATAATTAAGCTAAAGTCTACTGCTTTTTGTGGGAAGCGTTTGACGTTTCTACCACTCTTTGCATGAAGAAGTGTTTTCTAACTACTTTCCTGAATAGCTAGGCTCTGATTTTAATGCATGTTCCCTTGTCCCAGACTCCCCTACCACCAGAAAATGTTTCTCTCCAACTACCCCATCAATTCCTTTCAAAATCCAAAAAAGCTCCATCAAATCTCCTCTTAACTTTCTCTATTCCAGCGAACACAAGCCTAGTTTATGTAATCTCACCTCGTAATTTAACCCTGGGTGTGGAGATTTATGCTCTCTCCCACAGCGTTTTGGACTGGGGGGAGGGGAGGGGATGGAGGAGAGCATAGAATTGGGCGAGGACCCCGCCATCTTTCCGCCTCTGCCAAAATTAAGCCCAGGGTGGGAAGGCCTGTGAATGGCCATCCCGCCCCACTACCAATTGAGGCCCTTCAATGGACAAATTATGCCCAATTAAGGGCTTCATCCCACCGCAATTAGCCATGCGGCCCTGTTGCCGCATGGGAAGCACGGCATGGAAAACCATACGGGCTGCTTCCCGGCTCTGGGGGTGGGCGGAGTGTTCCTCATTAAAAGGTACTTAGTGCCGGAACTGGAATCAGGAAGGGAGGGGGCCCCCACAGAGAGCCATCCCCTGTCCTTGCTACCAACCCCTTACCCCGCATCCCCCACCCCCCAAGACCCCTCCCACCCTGACCCACTTGTGGCATGGGTCCAGTGCCACTCCTGGGCCTCAGGTAGCTGCTTTACTGGCAGTTGCCATTGCCTCCGCGGTGACGCTGCTCAGTTAAAGAGCTTCTGGCCTCTGATTGGCTGGCAGCTCTTAGAGGGCGTGACTTCTGTCATCAGGGTCCTTGATCCTGTGGAAGGCCTGTCTTTGTCTACCTAAGTGCCTAATTGGCACGAAATTCGGCAGGCCTCCCAAACAGGTGATGCGGGGTTCTCAGCATCTATTTTCTGGACGTCAAGACCCCCGTTGCCAGGATAAAATCCCGGCCTTGGAGTCCTGGTAATATTCTGGTGAATCTGCACTGCACTCCTTCCAGGAACAATATATCCTAAGTTGCCCAGACCTGTACACAGTATTCCAGAGGTAGTATAGCTGTAGCAAAACTTCCTCCATTATATATTATAGCCTCTCATTATAAAGTTGAGCATTCCATTAGCCTTTTTGATTATGTTTTGCACTAGATTACTACATATTAGTAGTATGTGTGTATGGGCCACAAAATATCTTTGGACTCCATTTTTCCAGCTTTTCGATTTTTAACAAAAGTACTTAGTTTATCCTTTATTGGTCCAAAATGTAGGACCTCAAGCTGAATTGTGTTGAAATCTATCTGCCAGAGTTTTGCCTACTCGTTATATCTATATAACAAGGATAGCCACTGGTGGAAGCACAACATTTCATAACAGCAGAGTGGGGGAATGCTCAGAGGATGGAATAAGGCACAATGTTGGAGTAGAACAGATAGATGCTCTTCTTAACCCTTAACCTGGAACTGTTTAATGATGACCTAGAGTGCCCAAAATGAAGAGATTTCTTTTCCTCAGCATTCCAGAATCCCTCCTCACAAAAACTAAATTCACTGAAAAATGTTCAATTGTTAATAAAAAGGCATTTTGCCATTTTAATATTTTTTTTAATTCTTATATTTTCTCCTAAGTATGAGCAATAGCTCAAAATTCTAGCAATTTGCTCAGCACAATGTTTATAATTACCTACTATTTTAAAGATTTCTTTAGGTTCAGAACCAAGACTGGATTCAAGCCTAAAATGGAAATTTGGGGAGCACATGACACCATAGATTGGGATAGGTATCTGTGAGGATTCATCAAAAATAGCACACCTCTAACTAATCCGTCATAACTTGATAATCCAGAACATCAGATCATATATAATATCCCTTCACAGAAAGTGTACAAATTGAGGGTAGCAGTTAAAAGTCATACCTTTTGACGTTTCACTCTCCCTAATGAGGAAAGCACCAGATTTATTTCCAGATGATAATAGATGTCTCTCTGAATCTTTACGGCTGATATCTTTAAAGAACCACCTCAAAAATAACAAAAGTTTGAGTATTTAACTTACATATAATATGGAGCAAAAACAAATTGCACTTCTTTTAAGTATAAAAAATAGTAGCAACATACTCTTCAGTTTCCAGCGTGTTGATGTTTGCCACATAATTGCTCGGAATAAATCCCTCTTTTCTAGTTACTAGTGACTTGGCTTTCCACCATTCACCATGCCTGGAAGAAAAATATTACATTTGAATAGCACAGTTTTAAGAGATAGAACAAGTCATAGTCCATGGGTAGAAAATCTAGACTACAGTTGGTTAAGACAACTGATAACCTAGTTAAAATTGTTGGCCAGGGGCTGCAAGAAGTACAGAGTCTGTTCCAAACTGTTGCATAGCTCATGAACTATAGTAACCTGAACTCCGACACTGGCCTGTGCTGGTAAAAACCTGTTTGAAATAATTAATTTATGTGACAAGACAAAGGAGAGATCACAGGAATAGAGCCTTATTTGGACACGGTGAGATACCGGGGTCTTTGGGCCTGGGCCAATAAGGAGAAGATACGAACGAGGTGAGCAGGCTTAAACCAACCGGAAAGAGACAGCATAGTTTTGAAGAGATAAGAAAGAGAATAATTATAAAGATTCTCAGGCATAGAGGCAGTGAGAAACTCCAGAGACCAACCATCGCCCAAGTGGAAGACTTTGCGTGAGCAACATGGCGACGACGTAAAAGAGAGAGAGAACGGAATGCCTGGCCAGCGTCAGCTCTCCCCTATTTCGGGTATTATCCTTTGTTTTCTGTGACTAGGTCAGGGAAAGGTCAGAGGAACCTAGTGGGTGTGCTTATTGATTCTATCTAGCTTTGTTATTAACTGTATAACCCAGTTTGAGTTGCATGCTTTTGTCTAACCAAGTGTATAAGCCTTATTCTTACATTGTACAACAACGTGAATAAAGTAAATTGATAGTCCTTTCTTTAACTGAGTTTCCTCCTCTTTGTACTAAGCCATTAACTGTAGTCGGTGGATTAGGTGGAGGGTGGCTCTCCTGTAACCAGATATCCCAAACACCCAGCCTGAGCCTGAATTAAGAGGACTTAGTCCCACGTGACGGCCAGGATCAAGTGGGTGAAGGGAATAAAGGGGCCAAGGGGGAGTTGACTCCGCGCCACGGTTTACAAAATGAATAGGTTACCATAGATCCTACCATCAGAAAAAAGGGTTTGCATCTTGCTACCACTCTTCACAAAAATCTTGTGCTTTGAAAAGCAGTTATTTGCAGTTTGTTAGGATGAAACCATTTGAGTGACATCATAAATTGTCATGGCACAGCATTTGTGAAGTACAGTGCAGCTAAATTTCATTTATTCAGCTATTTAAAATCATGAAAGAAAGCTGAAGTTTCAGATATTATTGAAACAGAAATTCAGTGGTGCTTAGAAGGAAAATGAAACCTGCTGAACGCTGTTTCTTACCTTCACATCAACCAAGAAATATTCTGGATATGTGTTTCTGGAGGAATGCTGTAAACTCTAATATTCCCAACACTCCACTATTCAGCTTACATTTCAAACAAGCAAATGTTTGATGCTGGTCTTGAACAAAGAACAAAACTGTTAATTTTATTTGCTCCTGAAACTTTATTTGAAAGTGCGTAATTTCTGTTAAATCCCTGCTTGACTGGTTAACTTTGTTGTCTTTTGTGTATTGATAGCCCAAATTGTTGATAGATTTCATTTTTATCATGACATTTTGGAAATGAGCAATATCTAGAATTTATTCTTGGTCTTAGGAAGACACCTAGAAATGGGCATGATTCTGCATAGAATTCAGATGGCTAGCAAATAAAATCCTCATCATGCAGTGACTTCAGCCAAAGTCAGCTGGTGTCGAAAGGAAGTTAGTCAGGAAGTTTCTGACATCTCAGGAAACAGAAATGTGTGCGCATATATATGTTTCAACATTGAATCGAGTAAGGCACTTGATTAACTGAGAACCACATGTGAAAATGTTAAACCTAAAACAGAAAACTGCAAAGAGTTTTTATTTATATAGTATTTTTGGCATAATAAAATGTCCAAAGGCACGTCACATAGGAGAGCTTCGACCAATTGCTAGCCGGAGAATTAGGGGAAGTGAAAAAAAAGTTTCATTGAAATTATAGGCTTTCGAAAGGCAGGGAGGGAAGTAGCAAACACAATTTTAATGACTCTTAACATTCTTAAAATAGTTTTGGTTTGAATCTTTTCTCTTCCTCCTTCCCAGAAATGCATAAATACTATGGCAGCAAAATACCAAAATGGGACCAGGCAAACTAAAATAGTTGTTTTTTTTTTAAACGTTGATCAGCAGCAGCAGTTTTAAGACCAAGTTGAAAATCTACTCAGTTGACTTAACCATTGTCCAGATGCACCAGCATACATTTCTCATCTGCTTTCAAGCCAATGTGTTAGAATTAGTGCGTCAGAATAGATGGCCTTGTACAGCGAAGTGTGTCATTTCCTCTTGGGTTTCCTGCCGAGCGTTAAAACAAAACTGTTCAAATGGCTATTGTACGTATAGATTAAAGTCCAAAGTCTTAGCTGTTATCGGTCTGTTGGGAGCAGGGTGGTAATACAAAATGCTCTCTGAAAATAGGACTAATTATTGGGAACATCACCTCTGTATTTGACCCAGGACAGTCTGATATGCGCAGTCAAATCTGGGAGCTCTCTGGCTCATATGGCTCTATGAAGTGAGTGTGATGGCCACATGGTGCGATATGGATGGTTCCCACAGTTCAATTCCCCACCTGACTGCAGCAAATGATCTGTTATTAGGGTTAAACCCTGTGCCATTTTATTTTTCAAACAGACAGCCACAGGTTTTCTTGCAAGTTTATAAAAACAGAAAATCTATTGTCATTGATCAATACGCCTTATCCCGAAATTGTCACAACTGCACGCACTCACGCATTCACTCGCACACACAAATATACAAGAGGAGACAGAAAAAGGGGGGGAAAAGAAACTGATTTTAGTGGGGGTGGGAGCGGGGAAGAGGAGGTCACAATAAACTTGTTGAATTCTCTTGGAATTCAAGTTCTCGATGGGTCCAGACCCAAGATGATTGTACATTTCTCTCTTGATTGAAGGTTTAGTTGAAGACGGTGGAACACTTCTAGTTCACTGCTGTATAATAAAGATGTAGGATTCCATAGCAGGTTTTATGCCTCCTAGCTTACTGGAACACAAGCTGCCAGATGTTGCTTCTCTCTCACTTTCTTTCTTTCTGGCTCTCTCTCTTTAGGCTGTCTTTAAGGTGTTATTTCTCACTTCCTGGTAGGAGACATTCAGATCTCTTCCCCATGGTGATCGCACAATGGTCCAGGACATTGCTACTTCACACCTTCTTTGTTTCAGAAGAAGGCATTCAATTCTGGAATGTGTTTGGATGGGGTGCAATTGACACCTCTTAGCTTTGAAGATTTGTTCTTTGTCTTTGTTGGACAGTTTGAATATATAAAGGCCAATCTCTTTTTCTTTGGTGGCCATTTTGGACCATTGTTCGCTTTTTAAAACAAAGATTCATTTTTAAAAGACAATTGTTTTTTCATAACTCTTCAGAGTTAATCCATAATTTGTACCATTGCACTTCTGGTGTGTGTGATGAGTTAAGAAAGTTATACCAGAACTAGAATTAAATAACTTGAAAGCTACTAGGATTTTAGTAATTCAAGGTTTATACAACTGAAGACAAAAGTAAATTATGTAAGTACTTTAAAGCAAATGAAAACCTGTTGCAATGTTGAGTTGTCATTTATAGTGAGCACATTTGATTCACTGGTGAGGCTTTGCTCAGTCATAGTGCAGAGGTCAAGGCATTCCTTAAAATAGTTGTTTTGGTAATTTGGAGTGAGGAGAAAAAACAACTCTTGTTCCTGGACTCAACAAATTTTGTTCTCCTTTCCCAATGCTTGAACTGAAGACAATAATGACAGCAAACACGGCAGGATTTTCTCTGTGGGCAAGCACACAATATCTATACAACAATGAAAATAAAAAAGCAATCCCCTGGGCTTTCCACAAACACTTTAAATCAGGTAGTATTTCTCCATTTACACAGTCAACAGTGTTAATGAAATTATGTTAAATGAAAAGCACACAGAAAATAGTTAAGTGGTACCAAATTGTAAAATCCAATTATTCGATCCTTTTGTGATATGATATACACAAAAGCTGTATGCCTTTCCCAATTACACACAGCACTCAAACTGTATGGCAGTTTGTTCAGGTTATTATGATATTATAGATGATATGGAGGACACAATGTGGTTTACTGGAATATGAAACCACTTGGGTGGATGACAAAACTCAAATCCAAATCTAGGAAGCACAAGGGAGACAAAAGGTTGACTACACGTGCAGTCAGTCAGTAAGGGCTGAATTTTGTGAGCCCGTTGCAGGTCCTGGCGGCAGACCCGGAAATGGGCGTCATCACCACTTGCGACACCTGCGGCCGGCTGACCGCAATCACATGGCGGCTAGCCATGTAACTTATTGGAGACGTGGGACCCGTCCAATTGCATGGCGTGCTATGATCTAAGGCACTGATTGCAGTGTTAGATGACTCCAATGCAGGTGCTGCATCATTTTTAAAGCGCTGCCAGCCCTGCTTGTACTGTGCTTTACAGTGAGGCAGTGAACTTGGAGTGCGACTGGACCCCCCGATGTTATTTTAAACTCCTGGACCCCCCTGCAACACTGCTGTTGTTGTTTACTAGGACTGCTACTCCTGGAACCCATGCACCACTGCTACAGCTACACAAAATAAGAGCTCACGGTGTCAGGGTCACATATTAGCATTGATCGATGGTTGGTTAGCTAACAGGAAACAGACAGAAATAGGGATAAATGAGTCATTTGCAGGTTGGCAAGCTGTAACTAACGGAGTGCCGCAGGGATTTGTGCTTGTGCCTCAACAATTTACAATCAATATCAATGACTTGAAAGAAGGGACAGAATGTATGGTAGCTAAATTTGCTGATGACATAAAGATAGGTCAGAGAGTAAGCTGTCAAGAGGACATAAGGAGTCTGCAAAGGATTACAGGTAGGTTAAGTGAGTTGGCAAAATTTGGCAGATGAAGTATAATGTGGGAAAATGTGAACTTGCCCACTCTGGCAGGAAGAATAGAAAAACTGTATACTATTTAATTGGAGAGACTCTGCAAAACTCTGTGGTACAGAAGGATCTGGATGTCTTGAATCACAGGACATTAGAATGCAGAGAGACACAGTTCCTGGTTTTGGCACAGAATGAGTCACTGGGCTTGACTGTTTTCGTCCGAGGAAACTCCCAGCTTTCACAGAGATGGGCAGTCACATGACTCCCTCCGTGTATTCTCTGGAACCTTCTAAGGTTAGGAATTTCCATCTCCTCAGGATGCGAATATTTACACTTGGAAGGCTTTGCTCTTTTAAAGTCAATGAGCTGAATCTTCTGTGCCCACCCCCAAGTTTGGCAGCGGGCGAAAAAAACAGCGACCCGCCTGCATCGGCCGCATGTCGCGGAGCAGCCGCAATCTTCCATGTGGTGGCTCATTTGAATGGCCAGGGTGTGCCGCTCCTCTGATCACATGGAGGGGGCGAGCTGTTCATCTCCGGCAATGGCGTCAGCTGCCTGTGTGCAGGAACTGACGCCATTTTTAAAAGGTCTGTTAACTCTACCGGCAGATTTAAATATTTAAAGATAAATCGAATAAAAAAAATTAAATACATTTATTTTGCCACTCTTCCACCTCCCAGTAACCATAAAATTATTAATTTTCCCTTCCCCCCCAAAAACACTTACTTGTACAATCTGACATTCCACTACCCCCAAACTGCATAAACTTTATCCTCCCACACTTCCCACCATCCCCTACACCAATGATGTTACTTTGACCCGTTCCTCCCCTCCCACACTGAGAAACTTTCCTCTTCCCCTCCTCCACACAAGTGTGGCACATTGTTTCCCCGGATGGGGATCCGAAGGCGCAGGAGTGCCGGCTAGCGGCACGAAGATCGCACTGGAAAAGATGGCGGGAACGCAAGTGTAATTAATTCATTAATCTTAATTTATTTAAATATTGAAATGGCAGCCCCCATCACCGAGCGGCTGTGGGGGTGGGGGAGAAACGCCATGAAGTCTCGCCGCCGCTGGCAATATCGGGCCGGGTACTCCTAGCGCCAGGGTGCGTGGTGACCCTCTCCTGAATGAATTTTCAGGCCCTGCACCACCACGGACCCGGACGCCTTAGGGAGAACTAAATCCAGCCCCGTGTCAGGATGGCCTTGAATGCTGTGCTAATGAAAGCCATCTTAGATAATTCAATCACAATAGCAAGCCATTGTTTCGGGTACAGGCTCATCAGACATGTCTCCTGTTGGAGGCCTTGGAATATGTAAGGTGTTCAAATGCAAATTGCAGTCGTCAGCTTTTTAAAAAAAAAAGTTAACTGTCGGATTTTTTTCTATTAAAGTTTAACAAAGTTTCCAACCGATGAATTAAAATTCCTCATTTGGGATATTGTGTTTTCTTGACAAGAGCCAGATACCACAAATGTACAGACCTGCACACCATCGCCTTGGCCATGGGCTCAACTCAGCAGTGGCAAGACGAGAGAAGGAACAGGGCGCCTGGAGTCTTCTCCAGGTCCTTACCCTTCTCTGGTCAAGAGGGGTGTTTGAGTGAGCTTTGAAAGGGAGGAGGAGAGGCGGATCTCCACATCTGGGGGCTCCCCTCAGGGCATTCCAAGTGTAAAAAGCAGCTCCTCAACCCTTCCGTCTGTGAATCCAGCTTCAGTAGCCATGATGACTGAGGAGGCTCCTTCTATGTGCAGGAAACCTTCAGGCAGCCGTGCCTCTCCAGGCCTCAGGCAGCCAGAGGACGCCTGCCAATGTCATCCCAGGCCAAGGGACAGCCTGATCAGCAGCTTGGCTCCATCTCAGCTGCCAGCGCAGGGGTCACACCACGTAGAAGCACAGTAAAATGTATAAAGAGCATCTAAGCACACTTGGGAAACACAGGTGTAAAACATTTGGCCTTTATTATTTTCCACAATTGGTGTTATAAATACAGTTCACATTTATTGTTGTAAAATGCTCCTTCTTTCATGCCTAAGTTGAGAGATGCTGCCTTCACCCTTGCCCCCTCAAATGGGCTGCAGTGTAGGCACAAACCACCTTTGATAAGTATCTCAGATGTACCAGAGGACATGGTCAAGCTGGGTGCTAGGCATTGAATCGAGAATAGAGATAGGAAGGAGGTGACAGGTAGAATACAGTAAGGTTATGGTGGAAGGAACTGGGTATGTATGAGATTATCCCGTGCCTCCCTTGTACGTGTCTCAATGACCCTGGCCTCCGGTGTAAGGGGTTCAAGATCCAGTGCTGCTTGCACTGTAGCCTCCTCCACTTCCTTCTCATTGGATGAGGACTTGTGATCAATCATATTCTCTTCATGCAAGGCCTCTCCCCGCCACCACCGCCTCCCCCCCCACCCCACCTCTGCAGTGCTAGATTGTGCAGAGCACAGCCGATCAGCATGATACCCAAGACTCTTGCTGGGACAGACTGCAGGACTCCACCAGATTGATCGAGGCACTGAATCTCATCTTCAGCAACCCAATGGTTGCTCGGGTGGAGCTGTGGCTGTATCTCTCCTCAGCTACAGTGCGAGGGTTCCTCACATGAGTGAGTAGCCATGTCTTCAATGAGTAGCCCTGGTCCCCGACAATCTCTCTCTGGTGAGTTTGTGGGGGGGTGGGGGAGGGCGGAAACTGAAAAGCTGTTGCACCTGGTACTGTCAAAGTATGTAGGTGTCATGACCGCTTCCTGGGAAGCAGGCATAGACCTGCAAGAAACATTTTTGGTGGTTGCAGACCGATTAAACGTTGATTGAGTGGAAGCCCTTTCTGTTGAAGGAGGCAACTGGCTGCTCTGTGGAAGCCTTGATGTCCACATGTGGGCAGTTGATGACATCTTGCACCTGGGGGATTCCAGTGATGAACCTGAAGCTGTTGGCCCTTTCTGCCTGACTGCCATGGTTAGTCCGGTAATGCAGATAGTCGCCGGCCCTTTTGAACAGGGCATTGGTCACCTCCTTGATGCAGTGGTAGGCTGCTGCTGGAGATATTCCACACATGTCGCCAGTTGATTCCTGGAAAGAGCCAGAGGCTTAGAGGTTGAGTGTCATGGTGAATGTCAGGACCATGGGCATTAGGTGTCCACCAAAGTGCATGGGTCATAATTCATCCTGCAACATGGCACATAAAAGTCGATGACGGCCTCCCTGGAGAGCTGCAGTCTTATTGACACTGCTGCTCGGATATGTCAACCTCGTCAAGTCGAGTCTGGTACACTCTCTGGCATAGGAACAGGAGTAGGCCATTCAGCCCATCAAGCCTGCCCCACCATTCAATATGACCATGACTGATCATCCACTTCAATGCCTTTTTCCCGCACTATCCTCATATCCCTTTATGTCATTTGTATTCAGAAATCTGTCAATCTGTGCTTTCAACATACTCAATGACTGAGCTTCCACAGCCCTATGGGGTAGAGAATTCCAAAGATTCATAATCCTCTGAGTAAAGAAATTTCTCCACATCTCTATCCTAAGTGGCTCCCCCCTTATTTTGAAATTGTGAGCCCTGGTTCTAGACTCCCCAACCAGGGGAAACATTTTAGCTGCATTTACCCTATCACTAAGTATCTCTAAGAATGAGATCACCACACATTCTTTGAGATTCTAGAGAATATAGGCCCAGTTTCCACAATCTCTCTTCATAAGACAGTCCCTCCACCCTGGGAACAAGTCTGGTGAACCGTTGTTGCAATCCCTTAATGGCAATAATATCCTTCCTAAGGTAAGGGGACCAAAACTACACACAGTACTCCTGGTGCGGTCTAACCAAGGTTCTATACAATTGAAGTAAGACTTCACTATTCCTATACTCAAATCCTCTTGAGATAAAGGATAACATACCATGAGACTTCTTAAATGCTTGCTGCACCTGCAGGTTAGCTTTCAGTGACTTATTGACAAGGACACCCAGGTTCCTTTATACATCTACACTTTCTAATCTCTTACCATTTAAGAAATACAATGCACATCTGTTCCTCCTACCAAAGTGGATAACCTCATATTTTTCCACATTATATTCCATCTGCCACATTCTTGCCCACTCACCAAGTCTGTCCAAATCCCTTTGAAGCCGCTTTGCACTTTCCTCACTGTAGACCCAGTAAAAACACATACAGTAAAAACACATATAGCAAAAAGAACTTAGTTAAGGCAAAGGGCTAGTCACACAACAATGAACAGTGCGTTATAGCATAGGGAGGATGAGTAGAAAGGGGCCACAGCACACAGATAGCTGAGGAATTGTAGACAATATAGATAAGACATATTGATGATCCCAGACACTGTCCTTGCACGTAGCAGATAAAGGGAGTCATCATGGGCACCAGATATGATTAGACTCACGGTAGACAATGGGAAACTGAAGTTTTGAACAGGTTCTCACTGAGCCAAATAAGGAATTATCATATTATACCAGACCCCTAGGAGTAAGTAAGAGGGGCGGGTCTTGGAAACAAGATTTAACCCCTGATAAACTAGGGAAGGTACAAGAACCCTGGGGAAGAACACTCGAGAAGACACCCTGAGCCAACGGCTCAGAGAACAGAAGAGCAGCTGCAATTCCAAGACTGATCACCTCATGCCTTGACGGGTAGTGTACTGTACAAGTAGAGAGCTTGTATTTGATGATTTAGTGTAAATAAAATATTGATATACCTTTCACCAATCGGATTCTGCAGATTCTTTAAGAGTCAGTGCGTATTAGGCACAATATAATTGGTGCCTGAACAGGGACTCGGTTGTAGTGCTATTTCAAGTTATTTTGAATAGCCTCGCTGAGTTTGAACTAATTTATAAACAAAGTTATGAGTCTGATGGATTGGATTGGTGAACCTTTGAGTAATTATGGCCTTGGCTAGCCCAGAGGGGGAGTTGGAACTCCAGAAATAGTTGAAGGGCAAGTGGCCCTCATTGATAGAGTTTGCAATTAAACAGTACACGGGTGAGGGGTCCATTGGGGTACAGCATTGGGAGGATGCACGTACCCACCCGGATAGGGCCCTGAAGGCAGAGTCAATTAGTGCAGCACCGGTGGTGCAGAGTGAAGTTGAAAGATTGAAGCAGGAGTTGCAAAAGTCAGAAAAAGAAAAAAAAAAGAATGAGGGGCATGATAGGGCCCTGAAGGCAGAAACAGTTAGTTCAGCAGAGGTGGTGCATTTAATCCAATTCCAGTCACAGGTCGAAAAGGCTGAGTACAGTCGTAATAAGGCTGAGAGGGTTGTGGACAAGGCGAAGGAACAGCTCACAGGAGCAGAACAGAAATGCTCTGACTTACAGACCGCATTGACGGCTCTGCACCGCTCACAGAAGGAGCGGATGTACCAGTCAGTGGATCATACCAAATGTCAGCAGGAGATAAGTAAACTACACTCTCAGCACAGAGGGGCATAATATGCACTTTTGCGGATATGGAGGATGATGACAATGACGATTTTAATTGGGTCAACTTGGCAGATAAGACCAGAGGGCTCCATGACAAAGTTTATGGCAGAGTGACATAAAAAGACTATGCTTTAGTGAAATTTCAAGTGAGTAAAAACAAGTTACTGTGTCTTTTGATTCGAATGTGTGAATGTTGGAAGCTTCCACGAATGAAATTAATGTCCTGGGGATTTGCAGCCTGTGTTCTGTGGAACTAACTGTCGTTAACTCTTTGTTGTCTGGCCTTGATGTTGAAAGAATGAGTGTTACTTTTTCTATTTTTACACGTGTATATTTTGTGGGAATCTATTTTGGTTGTGAATTAGTTGAACCTGTGTGTTCCTTGGCATCGGGATGGGGATTTTGACAGAGATTTTGGTATTTTGAATTCATAACCCATTACAGGAATCAATTTTCTAAGTTGTTTGGAATTGAATGAGTGTGAAAAGTGATTGTTGAATGCATTCATTTCAATTTAAGTTTGTGCACCCAGGAAAGGGATATAAAATTGAATTATATTTTAAGTTAAAGTTTTATTTTTATTTTAAAAGTTGGTTTTGCAACTGTGAAAAGGCAATGAATAATTTTCTAAGAGATAAGCTTCAGCTGAAGATCTGAAGATGTTTGGCAGAAATCCAATTTGAAGTTTAAAACAGTGCTTTAATTGGAGTTCCAGTTTAAAATCTGCTCTTGCTTTTTTTGCAGTTTAAATTAAAGACCTGTTTTATTGACTGTTTTAAGTAGCAAATGTCTGGAATTGGATATTGGTTTAAGGGAGAGAAGGATGAACAAAGGAGATATGGGTAAGATTCTGTCTATTTAAAGTTTGTTTAAGAAGCTGGTGTTAAATCTTTTGTTTTAAGAATGTTAAATAACTTATAGTTTTTGGTTTTATTACAGTAATTTGAAAAGGCACCTGAAGAACAAGAAAAATGACGTAATTTACCTATCTTTAAAAAAAGCACGTGCTATTCTGTTCAGTGTAGTTAATAAGTATTATAAGTTAATAAGTCTGAGTTAAGTTTATACTATGAAGGTTAATTGACCTGTTAAGTTGAAAAACTGGAAATTTCATTTTTGGCCACAATGAACTTTCAAGTTTATTATGTCAAGTTTTGGGGGAGTCTTTAATTCTGGACATAAAACTCGCTCATATAACATTGGCAGTTTTGATTTTTAAAATATTTATTGCAGTAAATTGGAATTTTGAATCATTTTTGTTATATAAAAAATATTCTGGGATTAGAAACCTCTTACAAAAGATGCTAAAAGTTTGGAAGCAATTGGAGTTTAATCTAAAATGCTGTCTTTTCTGATGGAGATGCTTTCCTTTGAAGCTGATAATGTTACTAATTATTTTAAAAGCAAAATACTGCAGATGCTGGAAATCTGAAACAAAAACAAGAAATGCTGGAATCACTCAGCAGGTCTGGCAGCATCTGTGGAAAGAGAAGCAGAGTTAACGTTTCGGGTCAGTGACCCTTCT
Source organism: Heterodontus francisci (assembly GCF_036365525.1). Lineage (NCBI taxonomy): Eukaryota > Metazoa > Chordata > Chondrichthyes > Heterodontiformes > Heterodontidae > Heterodontus > Heterodontus francisci. Next base: position 104,603,319 of record NC_090375.1, on the reverse strand, counting down.
TCGGAGTTCCGAAGAAGGGTCACTGACCCGAAACGTTAACTCTGCTTCTCTTTCCACAGATGCTGCCAGACCTGCTGAGTGATTCCAGCATTTCTTGTTTTTGTTACTAATTATTTTGTTGTTTTCAAACCCTAAGGATACCAAAAGAATTGAAAAAAAAGTTAAAATGGAGTGTAGTTCTTTTCGATCAAAAAAAGGTTACATAAAGTGACGCAGCTGCGAATGTTTTGCTCCACCTCCTTGGAGACAAAAAGAAATTAACCCTGCTGCAGCTATCGTTTTTCCATTTAATACACCACACAATTTTTGCATTGCTGAGAGTAAAATTTATATATATTGGACATTATTAAATCTTAAATTTCTAAATTGACAGATATAATTGGACAAATTAACCCATTGTGCTCAGGGGCAGAGCCACAATGGATTCTTTGTGTTTCTTTTAAGCAGGTGAGGGTAGGTTCCAAGGCCACCTGAGAACTGATGCCTCAGCAAGAGATCCAGCAGCTTTAAGAATTTAAGAACTTAATTGCAGGCATCAAATGTCACAGCATCTTTATCAATGAGACAAAGTGCTTGAGAAGGAGAGATAGTTGCAAGCACTTCTGTCTTTAATGTAAAAAAAATGCAATACCACCAAGTCTGGGCATAAGAAACTGGAATCAATAAACAAAATTTAATTGATATGAGTGGTTATTTAAAGCACTCAAAGGGAAATTTATCTGACATTTAAGAGGAGAAACAAAGTTTTCGAAAACAAAAAAAAAGTCTAAGAGTTTTACTGTGTTGGATATTAGCAATGGGTTCTGGTCCATACCGCTGGCACGAGTGTCAATATAAATTTGCGTTTACGTTCCAGGGACAACAGTACACCTGGACGTGTCTCCCCCAGGGATTTCATAATAGTCCGTCGATATTCCACCTTCCTCCAGAAGGTCAGAGTGAAAGTTAAGCCACAGATAATGAAGGAAAAGGTTTCCTATTTGGGAATAGTAATAACACAGGGAAAGCATGAGATAGAGCAGATATGAGTACAGACAATCCTCAAACTCCCCCTACCACAAGATACTAAGGCTCTGAGATTATTTTTGGGTCTTGTTGGGTATCGCAGGAACCATACTGATGGATTTGCCTTAAAGCCAGTCCTTTTATATGATCTCCTAAATAAGAACTACTACGTGCTTGACAGACAATTTAATCTACCAGGGCGAACCCCTTGAGGGTCCAGTTTTGGGCGCGTATCCATTGTCTCTCGAGATAAGGAGGCCCAAAAGAAGAAAGAATTGGGGAGTTGTACAAGGGAAGGAGCCTGCAATCAAACCAGTAATCAAAATGTTTGTTGACGGTTCCTCTACAGGGGAGGATGGGATTAGGCAGACAGGATGCGGACTACATGTACAGGAGGATGGAAGTCCCAGACTCAGGGATGAATTGCGGTGGGCCTTTCTTGTAAATGTTACTATCGGACAGTGGGTATGTGTCGAATGCCCAAAAAGGACCACCTTCAGGGACCCACCAGGGGCCCCCCACCCGAGTTCCCTGTATGACAGTGCGATGATAAAGACTGTAAAAACCGATCAATATGTGTGAAACCATACAATGATAGGGGCTATTGGCTCTACTGTGTTGGGGAAAATAAAAAAGGACAGTTCCTATTACAGGTCGTGAGATTAAAGGACAAGAAGCACCAACCCTCACAGTTACCCCCACATCCGAATTACCAATGAGTAAGGTTACGACCCAGCAGCCACAAGTGACTAATCTCCCTTGCCCTGCCTTAACTGCAAGACCAGAAAAAGGACTTGCGTTAATAAAAACTAATAAAATTGTATATGATAATATACAGCTTGAGTTGGTACCGGTAATATTGAATATCTCAGATATCCAGCTACCTGACTGGTGTCCTGAGAAGACCCGGAGAGTTGTACAAGGTACTACTGCAACAATTGCTGAGTCAAGAATTTGGTGATGAGGGAATAATAAAGGGAAAGAAACGTAAAAGTAGTTTAGTGAATGATGCAGCCACAGTCTTTAATATGGGAACTTCCAATTGTCAATACTATAGATTTGGAAAGCGTGGACCAGAAGGTTAGAACTCTCAGCCAGATAGTAAAGGATATTTTGAAAGGGGAGCAAAAGGGACAGCGTGGTGCAGCTAAAGTAGGACGGGATTTGACGAACGCCGTGACAGGACTGGTGAGATTACTGGAAGGTCATGCTGATACTATTAATGATATAATAAAAAAGCTAAAGGAGGTCCATGACATTTCAAATAATGAAAGTGTTTGTAGTACATATGGTTTGTGGATGTTAGAACAAACAATAGAAAATTTGAGGCAAATTGATGCTGGACAGGTGCCAGTTTGGATAAATGACACCCAGTTGGAGGACTTACTAGTCACACAAATGATAAAATTACCAGGTGCCAACTCAGAAAACTTAAGGTATGGAAAGGTCAGGAATGCGTAAGTACAAGATCCATGCGTATTGGAGTAGTATTGGGAATACCTGTAATTCCAAGAGATAAGTTAGGGATGCAATTATACGAAGTAGAAAATATAGGGGTGATAAAGGGAAAAGATTACATAAAATACTATGATATTTTACCCTATGTTGTGGAAATTGAAAAAGAGATAGTTAGAACAATATTTCTGAGCGTGGTCTGGAAAACCAAATGGTCATATGTCCTCATCCTATATATAAAACAGCAGAGTCAAAATGTGGATTTAATGCCACTGTATATTGCACCATGGAGACTAGGAAAGCATTCTCAGGGCTAACCTATGTGGTCTATATGGGAAAGGGGAAATATTGTTTAACCACTATGGCGGAGGAGTACCAGTAAGGACATAACCGGACTTGGCCGGTGAGCAGCAGTACGTTCTGTTTCAACCCACAAATACCAACCAGAGTAGGGAAGATGGAGCTGGTAGACAGATATAAACAAAAGACAGAAATGATAACTGAGACATAAAGTATTAAAGAGAAACTTGATAAATTACTTCCAGGAATACGAATATACTATTCAGCCATTGCCCACACGCTTGGGTAAAGAGAGGCAGCAGCTAGAAGCCATTGCTGTAGTGTACTACAATCTTAAACAACAGTCGAAGATGCTACAAGATGAGATTGATGAGATAAATGATTCTACCTGGTGGGTGGACTTACGGAACTGGGGGTCAAATGTGCAGCTAAACGCCTGGTTTAGAATTATCTCCCATGTCCTGATAGTGGTTTTGGGTATCATGGTGTTATATGTGACATACTTAATTTGGAAATTTAAGACATGAATTAGGCAATGAGAGAAGATGTATGAACACACGTTGGACAGCGACCTTAAAAGGCAATCAGTATTCGAATTTGCTCTATAAAAGGATAGACAATTAGTTATGCCACACAAGGGTAATTGTATAACCTATTCGTATACACTTAAAATGAGTTAATGATCAATGTATTCTAAGAATGAAATTGCAACTATTGTGTTCGTACAATTGATTGATTATGCAATAGCGACGTTTAAATTGTGCTTTCTTTAACGTTACATTGCTTATGCTTTGAAAATGAAGTTGTAATTGCACAAGTATACTACCTAAGAGACATGAGTGTGAGATCCCTTGGGCATAACCCTGCAGGATCAAAGTGGGGGACTGTACACCCAGTAAAAACACAAGAACTTAGTTAAAACAAAGGGGCTAGTCACACAACAATGAGCAGTGTGTTATAGCATAGGGAGGATGAGTAGAAAGGGGCCACCGCACACAGGTGGCTGAGGAATTGTAGACAGTATAGATAAGACATATTGATGATCCCAGACACTGTCCTTGCACGTAGCAGATAAAGGGAGTCGTCATGAACACCAGATATGATTAGACTCACCGAGTAGACAATGGGAAACTGAAGTTTTGAACAGGTTCTCACTGAGCCAAATAAGGAATTATCATTATGTCATTATACCAGACCCTTATGTGTATGTAAGAGGGGCGGGTCTTGGAAACAAGATTTAACCCCTGACTGAAACTAGGGAAGGTACGAGAACCCCGGGGAAGAACACTCGAGAAGACACCCTGAGCCAAGTGCTCAGAGAACAGAAGAGCAGCTGCAAGTCCGAGACTGATCACCTCGTACCTTGACGGGCACTATACTGTGCAAGTAGTGAGAGCTTGTGCTTGATGATTTAGTGTGTGCATAAAATATTGATATACCTTTCACCAATTGGATTCCACGGATTCTTTAAGAGTAAGTGCGTATTAGGCACAACATCACAACACACATTCCCACCTAGTTTTGTGTCATCCGCGAACTTGGAAATACTACAGTTGGTCCCCACATCCAAATCATTGATATATATTGTCAACAGCTCGGGCCCAAGCACTGATCCCTGCAGTACCCCACTAGTCACACCCTGCCAACGCAAGAATGACCCGCTTATTTCTACTCCCTGCTTTCTGCTTGTTAACCAATCCTTAATCCATGCCAGTATATTACCTACTATCCCATGTGCTTTAATTTTGCTAGCCAACCTCCTGTGGGGGACTTTATCAAAAGCCTTCTGAAAATCCAAGTATGCCACATCCACTGACTCCCCTTTATTAATTCTGTAAGTAACATCCTCAGAAAACTCCAACAGGTTCACCAAATATGAGTTCCCATTCATAAATCCATGTCGACTATGCCCAATCAGATCATTATTATCCAAGTGTCCATTTACCACATCCTTTAGAATAGATTCTAGCATTTTCCCAATGACTGATGTAAGGCTAACAGGTCTGTAATTCCCTGTTTTCTCTCTCCCTCCCTTCTTAAATAGTGGGGTGACATTTGTGACATGGGTATGCCCCTGTTGGCATGGCTGGCTACTGCCACTCTCCTATTGGAGCTATATGAGTGGGTGCAACTACTTCCTAGCCCAACTTCTGAGCTGCTGCTGTGCAGCATGGTGGTCTACAAACACAGCGTATATGAGACCCATGCCAGCAGATCTGTAGCCCTCCAGAGCACTGTCCTTGCAGAGGCAAACTTGGATTGACACCTTTCCATTTGCTAATCCCCTTGGAATACACATTAATGCCCCTCAGTGCCTTACCCTTGCAGATAGCTCAGCACCCAAGAGATTGCCCACCAGACCATTGCAGCTGAGAAATTGCCCACCTGCAGAGTGCCCAGCACTGCAGGCCTACAATGGCCTCCGGTCCTCCCTCTTTATGTACTGTTCCCCGTGGTGTCACTGCAGCCTCAGTGCTGCCACCTTTAAACAGCCAAGAATCAGAAGGCAGGTGATCCCCACGTGCTGTTGACTAACTTTAAACCCCTCCCCCTCGATAAAATTGCAGTAACTTCCATGAAATGTATTAAAACACACTGTTCACCAATTTAATTGCAGTCCCGCCATGTTGGGACAGCAACATCGCCTTGGAGCTTTCCCATCGCTGACATAATCCAGAACCAATATCTCGGCTTCAGGGAGAGTGCGTCCATCGTGATTTTTTCAGAGCCCCCCCACACCCCCACAAAACGTCTCCATGCCCACTCCTTCTGGCCATACAAAATTTAGCCCTGATAGAGCAATGTCAATCTGTGAAAGGTCAAGACAAATCTAAATGGATTAACTCAGTTTGACTCATAATTGCTTATTCTGCAAGCTTGAACATTGTATAAGTACCTGACATTTTTAAATGAATGAGCAACCAGTCGACTAAGAAAAACTAGGCAAGTGTGGAATTTCAATTCAGTGTGAGTGAGCCTTGAAATTTTTGTTTTCACTATTTTCAATTTAGGAACATAGGAACAGGAGTAGGCTATTCAGCCCATTGAGCCTGCTCTGCCATTCAATACAATCATGGCTGATCATCTACTTTAATGCTTTTTTCCCCACATATCTTCATATCCCTTTAAACATAATTTAAACCATAATTTAGCCATATTTGATGATTTGGTTTCAGGCAATAACAGATAATTAACTGGTTACAATAAAGTGTGATAAGCTGTTCTCTGGTTGACAGTTGGGCTATCGTAGAAATGAAGACAGTTAAAAAGGCTCAACTTCAAGCTAGAAGTAGCTGGTGGAGTGCAAAAGGCAGAAGGTTGTGGAGTTTAGCATCTGAGAGTGTTCAACTTGAGGTACCATTGGGAAGGAGCTCTCCCCTCCTCCCCTGGCCAGGCCAACACTATCTACATTTTTAGGTTAGACAAAGCAGAAAGGAAATCTTCAATGTGTATGCAGTAGGATATGTTGGGCATCATGGATTCTCAGTCAATCCAGTTTCAGAAAATTGAGCTTCTGGACCAAAACGATCTCTGTGCTTTAATAGCCACACTCCACAGCATCAGGGAAGATGAAGGGTTTCTGGATCGTACTGTTCAGAATGTGGTCAGCCAAAAGGCAGTACTAGACAGTCCAGGACACAGGGATAATGCATAAATACAGATATAGGTAGCCATCTGCAGCAGCAGTAATGGGAGAAAGGATTCATAGGTGGAGTGAACCATCAAGTTAAAATAGGAACAGAATACTCATCTCTCAATTTGACCTGAGGTGCCCCCACTACCATTTTTGGCTGTCGGATCCTAGGAGGCAAAAGAAACACTAGCCACAGTTAGGCGAGGGCCTCGTAAATGTGTGAAAATCAGGGTTCTACAATGCAAGTAAGATCCCAAAGTGATTTTAATCGCAGATTATGTGCGTCACACTGAATACAGAACTGAGTGCGATCATGAGAGGCCAGGAAGGTAAGTTTTGATAGTTTCCTTGAGGACCAAGAGGGGCAGAAGAGTTCCCCAGATCCCACAAAGAAAGCAGGGGCTGGCCCTGCCCTAGGCCAGACAGCCTTGGGCTATAAACTTTTAATTTCAACCTCAGAATATACAGAGCAGATTCCATATATAAGTACTCGTTGGTTGCGCAGGAACCACATCAATAATGATGGCTGAGGTGATGGTAGTACAAATTTGTTGAAAGGTAAAGACGGCCTTTCTCATCTCCCATGGTGCCCTTTCCTGGGGAATGATTGGCATGGACTACATGCTGAGGGACGCACTAAAGCTTGGGGCAGCCGCAGCAAAGGCTCAATGGGGAAAGACCACTGTGTAAGGTCCCCCCACCAAGCTGAACTGAGGGGCTGGATACATGGGAAACCCCTCGAACTGGATTGGGAAATTTTTTGTTTGCTGTAAAATGTTAAAATGCATCTGGCATGACAAATGAAATGGAAGGGTTGTGAGGCAACTCATGATTGTATTGAAGGAAACTGATCTCCCTTGAAATGTTTGTAATTTTTGACTTGGTGCTGTTTGAAACTGTTTGGTAATGTATTTTTTTTTTTAAAAACAGATTTTTAAGTATATTTTGGAAATAAAAAAAAAATGATTGGCCATATCACTACCGGCAATGGCTTATGTTTCTACCTTATGCAATCAGAGCTCAGACATTTTTACCCTCACTGTCAGAGGTAGTTCTGTCATCTGCCTACTATCAGCTGATGCAAGTAGATATAATATGCAAAAGCAAGCCAATAGCTTAACTGAAGAGTAAGTAACTTAATGCCAACACTGCACAAATATTCTTAATGCGCGAGTGATTAAGATGCTAAGTACTTACTCTTCAAGCACTTTCAGCTTTTCTCCTTTCTTGAAGTTCAGGTCATCTGAATGGTTTCCATCATATGGGTACAAGGCAATAACTACTTTGCCATCAGTCTCTGTCACGCACAAATAGAAGGTATAATATGAATTTGATTGCAAATCAAAAAATAGAAAGAAAAATTCCATACCCAGACAAAGCTGCTTATAAATGTACCTTCAAATTTCTGAAACTTTTGGCCAGGTAAAAGATGAGAATCCTGGTTTGAATTCTGGAACAAGATTATTCAAGAACTCAATATTGAAAATGCCAAAATGTAAAAATATATTTTGTGTAGTTCATTAGATAGTCGCCTTAATCCAAAACAATAAACAGATTATTTTTTCATGTCAATATACAAAGGAAACAAATATTCATAGGTTTTATTTGTTTAAATACAGATGCAAGATTAACAAGCTGCCCACAAGTTCTACTTAGAATTAAAAAGGAAGCATTAAAGCACATGTCACCACAGCTACACAAGCCCAAATCATTTTATCCATGTTAAATGTTGGAAGTGAGGCTTCATAGATGCATTGAAAGAACACAAAAGAGTAAGTAGGCTTTTATATATCTCTTAAAAGCGAATGCATTCATTCTATTATTTAGAAAAGATGATTGTCACTGCATAGATTGGTTAATTTGCTTCCCCACCCAAGAACTTTTTAACAGCTGTGTGTTAATTGCTACAGATCTGATAAAAGCTTCTCATGCTGGTTCTCCAACAAACTAGGAGGATATAATATTATGCTACATTTAGCAGAAGTGCAGACAATTGAAGGAAATAATTTTTTTTCAAAGCACAGCTTACTATAGATCAATAATCAAGGCATGGTTAATGTGGATGAACTAGTGCTGTAATCATTTCACTGTAACTATCAGCTCAAAGTTACCACTAGAATTCTCGGAATTAAAACTCATAATAGTGCTTTATCCTCTTTAGTGCATAAATGTTTAATGTCTATAAACATAAAGCAAAACATTGTTAAATAGTAGCTGAAATGACACCAAAGGAACCTTCTGGAAGAATATCAAAACCTTTTTCTGGGCAAAACAGTACACAAGTCTTCAGTGTGAAGAATCATTATTAAATATAGTTTAAGAGTTATAACTAAAGCAGCAAGTACAAGTTGAAGAGACTAAGAGTGCCACTACATTACATTAATTTATATTCAGGTTTGGTTATCACATTGCCATTTACCTCAAGGGGGCTGGGCTACAATAGAGAGGAAGTCCTTCACTTATGTAGAGTCTTGGTTGGAGCCCATCTACAATATTGCTTTCAATTTGGGCTATACACCTCAGGAAGGATATACTAGCTTTGGAGAGGGTACAATGCAGATTCACCAAAATTATACCAGGACTTGGAGAGAGAGATGATTCTATGGAAGACTGAGGGGTGATCAAAGAAAATTTGATAGGGTAAGTATAGAGAAACTATTTCCATTTTTGGGGAAATTAAGAACAAGGGGACATAATCTTAAAATTAGAGTCAGGCCATTTAGGAGGGAAGTCAGGAAGCACTTTCTAAAAAAAAAAAACCCCAAAGGATTGGAGAAATCTGGAATTCACTTCCCAAAAGGCTGTGGATGCTGGGTTAATTGGAGCTTAGTTACGCAAGGGCTTCAAGGGATATGGAGCTAAGGCGGTTAAATGGACTTGAGATACTGATCAGTTATGATCTAATTGAATGGCAAAGCAACCTTAAGAGACTGAATGGTCTATTCTTATTTTACAAGTAGATAGGTAAGAGGGAGACCAAGCAAGGCGGCACAGTGGCGCATTGGTTAGCACCGCAGCCTCACAGCTCCAGCGACCCGGGTTCAATTCTGGGTACTGCCTGTGTGGAGTTTGCAAGTTCTCCCGTGTCTGCGTGGATTTCCTCCGGGTGCTCTGGTTTCCTCCCACAGCCAAAAGACTTGCGGGTTGATAGGTAAATTGGCCATTATAAATTGCCCCTAGTATAGGTAGGTGGTAGGGGAATATAGGGACAGGTGATGTGGTAGGAATATGGGATTAGTGTAGGATTAGTATAAATGGGTGGTTAATGGTCGGCACAGATTCGGTAGGCCGAAGGGCCTGTTTCAGTGCTGTATCTCTAAATCTAAAAAAAAAGACAATCCCACTGAGCGAAAGATTGGAGGAGAATGGTGTGGTCAACTGTTTCAAAGGTTGCAGAAAGGTCAAGGGGGGGTGGTGGGGGAGAGATAGTACACCATGGTCAATCACAGAGGTTGTCATTTGTAATGCTGATTAGTGCTATTTCATTCTTTTGGGAGGGGCAGAAGCCAGATTAGAGCATTTCAAACATGGAGTCACAGGAAGATGGAAACAGATTAAGAAGGTGACAACATGTTAAAGGACTTTGTAGACAAAAGGAGATTGGAGATGGGGAGGTAGTTTGCAAGAATAGAGGAGTTAAGGTTGGATTATTTGACAATTGGGAGGGCAAGGGCAGTTTCAAAATCCAAGGAGAGGGAACCATTTATAAGTATCAGTAAAGTGGCAATGGAGCAAGAAGTGGGGTCTTATGGATGAGATGAGCTTAGAGAGGAGCATGAGGGAAGATAGAAGGGAAACTAGAGAAAGACACAAGTTTGGGTCGAGGGCAATGAGGAGCCTTGGAAGAGAGGAGTATCTATTTTGACTGTTTTAATTCAGTGATGTTCATGGCATTTGTTTAAAATGAAATACAGCACTAGTCATTTGTGATGAAAAAGTGATTGGTAAATAAAGTTTTTCAGCGAACTCAAAACTTTTAGTTCATAGAATTGTGATCAGGACAATGGATTTTTAAATGAGGGGGGGGGGGGGAAGTCATGCGTGTACCTAGCTTTGTGTCATGAGGTTTTCCCTTCACTTCACTACTTACTGGCACATGTGTATTGGATGTGGGATCTCTCACATAAATAGTTGGTTCAGATTTACGTACTGGTTTTTCCTTCAATTCTTTTGGTTCTTCAGTGAAGTTCTTTGACTTTATACATCCCATATTTTCTGTAAAACAATACATTGGTAAAATTCTACAAAACTAACTGCTGTGCATACTTCATTCAACAATGATTCTAAAAGGTGTATATTTATTTCAAAATCTACTGTCGCTCCGTCATGAACACTTTTGGGGGTAATATTAGCCTGGGTCAGTAATGGAACTTCAATGGAAAACAAAATCAGTCGGGGTGTTAAACAAGCTACTGATTCACTATTGCTCATTTTGTGCTACCACCCAAGATCAATTTCACCACTTTGTCTATTAAAGACACTTTTCTCAAAATGTGTGAGGAACCAAATGTTTACAAGTTAGATCTATTCAAAGTTTTGCATTCATTTTTAGAGTGCACACTATCAATATTTGCAAATATGGTAATCAAATGCTACATCCCTGCATTCCCCAACTTCAAAGTTGTTGCTAAAGATACAACAATTGGAAGGCTATTACTCAAGGTAGCTCAGCAACAGATCTTGGATGGCAATTTTAGTTCTGCAAAATCACTCATCCTGCAGTCTTTAGCCTTTACCTACATCACTTTGAATTGATCTTTTGACCTTTCCAGTCCCTTCTCATCTGGTACCATAGTTTCTACTCATTTCTCAGCAAAAATGAAGCTACTGTACAATGACTATTCAATTGAGGTGCTAAGTACCTCCATTTTGATTTTTTGCACTGAGCAGACAATGATTAAAAGTTCAGAGTTGTTTTATCTTCCCGAGAATCATAATCATCTTTTGCTTCAAAGCTAGAATGGCTTTACTTCTACAATATAGCATGCATCAAAACTATCACAATTTATGCAGTTTGATCCTAAGTGACCAGGTTGGAATACAAGTAATGCTGACTGGAAAGTTAGCATCAATAATTGTCAGCTATTCTCATGCAGGTTCACCAAAATCAGCCATCTTTTCCAGAGTTGCATTTTTAACTCCAACATACAAAGAGAAAGAAAAAACAACCAGAGAAGTTCTGCTGCTCTTAATTAAATTATCTTTTCACTGAATTGTGCTCCATATTGTGCCATTGTCCCGAGACTCAGATCTACTTTTTCCAAGTAGATCAACTCCTATGGCTTGCTTGGGGTCTGGGTAACCAGAAGAATACTGTTAAAAGCATGACCATTTTACTCAAACAGAACATCCCTCACAGATCTTTTAGTCTTTTAGCACTGTTCTTTCAGGCTCCGCTACGTATCCATTTCTAGGCATCAGTGTTTTTAAGTTGTGCTTTGAGTATATTTGTCAGCCAAGCTGTTATAGTCAGATTCAGATTATAGGCAGATGGCAGTTTTAATTGAAAATTGCTGATCAATAAAGTTTAAAACATGTATAGAATGAGAGGTTAACATTTAAATGGGAAGCAAAAAGCATTCCCCTTCTCAGCTCTTGTGCCTCTGTATTGGCATTCAATTAAAAAATTCTAATACTCGGCTCCCCACAGATCTGACCAGATCACATTTATGATGCAAGGGGAATTGCACCACGTAGCTGAAAAATCAATAGGCAGCAATACTCTTGTCCCAGATTTTAATGCTTCTGTGGAACAGGTTGCCAGTTCATGAGATCAATGTTGAGTTGTTGTATTCCTTCAAGTGAGAGCTGGGCCTATTTCTGGCTGGAGGTCCGGACATCACCTCATATGAGAAGTAGGAACCCTGGAACGTCAATCAGGCCCAATGTGCTCTCCTGGATGAGTTTCAATTGCCTAACGGGGTTTCCCCTCGATGGGCCTGTTTTTTTCTCAATAAACTTTTATTTCCTCCCCAGAAGATTACATAGCTCTAAGTATTTGGCAGGTGTACATTTTATGATGCATAAGGCATCACAACTGTGTGGGACAGGCTAGATGGCCCAGTGGTTCTTTCCTGTCTGCCATTTTTGTACGTTCGCACATTTGGAATTCCTGATTTTTTTTCTTCACAGAAAGGATGTTCGAATGTATTAGTACTTAAGCATCATGTTTTGAAACAAAGTGAATTTGCACATATTTTTAAAATGGGCAACTCATAGGCAGCAGGCATTAAAGACGTTCATTGAAACCAGATGCGCTAGTTTACTAAAGGTCATGGCTCACTGTCTACTTCAAATTGATACAATAATGGTCAACTGTCTCATTCCAGGCCTCTTAGTAGGAAATAGCTGCTTTAAAAATCAAGGAAGGAGGAGGAGAGATTGGGAGTTTTATTAACAGACCAACTGGAAAATCATGAGGAGGAAATCAACATCACACTCCTCCTCCCACTGCAGACACAAAGGTCAACATGGGCAGAGAAGTTTTACAACAGATCTTGGCACAAAGCCCTGGGCTTGGAGCCCAAAGTCAAACAATTCAAGATAGTTAACAGTAGTGTGAAAGATAGATAATGACAAATATAGGCAAGTCACTCCACAAACATGAGGGGGCTTGTGGTTAACTTATTTTTCCTTGTTTGAGAAGAGAAGAGAGATAGAGCTCAGTAAATGAAACTTGTTTTTACTGTTAGCAAGCAAACATAGTGTCAGTGGAATAATTGTTTCTTTCTGCCTTCACCATGTGTCTCTGTCTACCTTCAGAAAGATTAGAAAAGTGCATGGGAGTGTGCGTGTGTGAGAAAGACATGGGCCAGAATTCTACACCCCACCAAAAAGAGCGGGATGGTGGCGGGGGTGGGGGAGGGGTGTAAAATGGAGCGGGAGGCTTGTGGGGGCCTTACCGATCTGCTCCTGCCTCCGCCACTTTACGCAGGGCGGCAGCAGCCCTCTGATTGGCCAGCACCTTCATTAGGCAGGACTTCCTGCCTCAATGAGGTGGAAGTCCCACCTCAGACCAATTAAAAGGCTTGGGGACCGCTAAATGCGGTCCGGATCCCCAGGCCAGCTGGAGGTGGGTGCGCCACCAACTTTTCAGTTGGTGGACAGCTCCCATCCGCTGAGGGAAAAATTCCGGCCGTGGGCCCTGAATTTAACTCCCCCTGCCTGGCAGAAACTGTGTGGAGGGGCACTTAAAATACGGACGGTCACTTGTGCCTTTTGATTCTGTTGCCCTCCAGGCATGTCCCAATTTTAGCTGGCCCACTAGAAGGCATGGGGCTCTTCTTTAAATATGCAGATCGGGTCTGATGTCATTAAATAAGCAGCAAAGCCATTGCTTTGTGGTTTTTAAAATGGGAAAAGGCAAAATCAAAATACAAAAAGACATTACATGGATTCTGTGTTTTTAATATTAAGCTTGTCTTTTTCAGACAGACAATGTAAACCATTGATCCTGGTCATTAGTTGATAAACTTGCTTTGACAATTAAGATGGTGGCTTTCAAGTGTCAGTAAAATTATTCACAAATCTGATTTCCAACTATTTGGAAACACAGTTGTGTTATTTCGTTTGATAAGGATCATCCAATATTGTACACTAAATTTTATTTAAAATTTTTATTTTATTGGTGGTTAAGAAATGCTTGATTTTAGAAATTTCATCCTCGTTCTCAAATCCCTCCATGGCCTCACCCCTCTCTACCTGTGTAATCTCCTTCAGCCCCATAACCCTTAAAAGATAATTGTGCTCCTGCAATTCTGGCCTCTTGACTAGCCACTATTTTAATCACTCCACCATTGGTGGTTGTGCTTTGAGCTGCCAATGTCCAAAACTTGAATTCCCTCTTTGAACCTTTCTGTTTCTCTACCCGTCTTCTTCCTTTAAGGCACTCTAAAGTTTACCTCTTTGACCAAGTTTTTGATCATTAATCATGATATCTTCTTGGTGTCGAGCTTTGTTTAATAGTGCTCCTATAAAGTGCCTTGGGACATTTTACTACATTTACTATGTTATACAAAATACAAGTAGTTGTTGTATGTGGCATATACCCATTGAGTAATTCCCGATCCAATCTGGAGTCAGACAGGGTTGTTCACTCTCCCCGGTCTTGTTTGTTTGCTGTATTGAACCCTTTGCTGAGTCTATTAGGAAGGATGCGAGCATAAGAGAATCCCAGGCAGTGGAGGCACTCAGGTTAAAACCGCCCTGTACATGGATGACGTCGCAGTCTTCGGTTCGGATCCGCTGTCTGTGCGCAGACTGATGAGCATCTGCAACCAGTTCGAACTGGCCTCAGGAGCCAAAGTTAACCACGGCAAGAGCGAGGCCATGTTCTTTAGGAACTGGGCTGACCGATCCTTTGTCCCCTTCACGGTCAGGTCAGACTACCCGAAGGTGCTGGGGATATGGTTCGGAAGGGACGGAGCGTGCACCAAAACCTGGGAGGAGCGAGTAGCCAAGGTACAACAAAAGTTGAGCGTGTGGGGGCAGCGATCTCTCTCCATTGTGGGTAAGAACCTGGTCATCAGGTGCGAGGCGCTCACGTTGTTGCTGTACGTGGCGCAGGTCTGGCCCATACCCCACTCCTGCGCTGTGGCGGTCACCCGAGCTATTTTCTGCTTCATCTGGGGATCTAAAATGGACCGGGTCCGGAGGGACACGATGTTCAAATCTCTGGATAAGGGCAGGAAAAATGTACCCAACGTGGCCCTCATCCTGATGACCACCTTAGTGCGCGGCTGCATCAAGCTGTGCGTAGACCTCCAGTACGCAAACTCCAAGTGTCACTACATGCTGAGGTTCTATCTGTCCCCGGTGTTGCGAAGGATGGGCCTGGTCACATTGCCGCGGAACGCTCCATCCAGTTGGACCGTGCCGTACCACCTATCCTTCGTGGAGCAGTTTCTGCGGGAAAACACCTTTGACCACTGATCCATCAGGCAGTGGTCTGCACGGAATGTCCTCAAGGCCCTATGGGAAAAGGAGATGGTGGACCTGTCAGATGGTTCCCCGAGCAGACCGCCAAAGTCATTTGGCGGAATGCCTCATCACCAGAACTTTCAAACAAGCACCAAGATGTAGCTTGGCCGGTGGTGAGAAGAGCCCTCCCCATCAGATCCTTCCTGCACGCCCAAAGTCTCGCCCCCTCCACGCAATGCCCACGCGGTGGCTGTGGTGGGGAAGAGACAGTTGCCCACCTCCTCCTGGAATGTGTCTTTGCAAAGCAGGTGTGGAAAGAGATGCAGTGGTTTTTGTCGAGGTTCATCCCAAGCAGCTCTGTAACACAGGAGTCTGTGCTCTACGGGCTGTTCCCAGGGACGCACACCGAGACAAACATCAACTGCTGCTGGAGGACTATCAATTCGGTGAAAGACGCCCTTTGGTCTGCCCGAAACTTGCTGGTCCTCCAGCGCAAAGAGTTGTCCACGACCGAATGTTGCAGACTAGCACATTCCAAGGTCCAGGACTACGTGCTGAGGGACGCACTAAAGCTTGGGGCAGCCGCAGCAAAGGCTCAATGGGGAAAGACCACAGTGTAAGGTCCCGCCACCAAGCTGAACTGAGGGGCTGCACCCATGGGAAACTCCTCGAACTGTATCGGGAAAATTTTCATTTGCTGTAAATGTAAAAATGTAATTGGCATGACAAATGTGAAATGGAAGGGTTGTGAAGCAACTCATGATTGTATTGAAGGAAACTGATCTCCCTTGCAATGTTTGTATTTTTTGGTGCTGTCTGAAACTGTTTGGCAATGTAATTTTTACAGATTTTTATGAATAAAGTATATTTTGGAAATATACGACAATAGCACTTCTAGTGAAAACACCTTGCATCTGGAAACATTAGCTCGAGAACCATTTGAGCTAATGCTGGTTAACATTTTACAATAATAAATATCAATGCATAAGGCAGCGAGTGAATTTCCCTTAACATCTGCTCTCTCATGATGAGTCTTGTTTCTAACATTCTAGTTATATTGTACATTTAGAATTGGTTCAGAACAAATGTGTACTAAAATGTTGCTGAATTCTAGGGGGAAAAAAATGTGCAGTCTGAGACCATAAAAAGGCAACCTCGCCTATAGGTCCTTCCTCTTACTGGAAATTCCACTGCTGGTCATAAGTTAGTGCATATATCCAAATAGATACTCAAGCACAGAGATCTCCTTCTTTGCCATCCCCAGAGTAATGAGAATGAGCAATACAATTGTTGTCAGCCACTTTGGTCATTACACCAATTAAGGTACTATAACCGGAATATAGCTGGACACAAGCAATTTATTGCAATGTTAACTCAATTACCATCCCAAAGGCAAATTTCACTTTAAAAGTTACTCTCGGAACAACATAACAGGAACTTTGCCAAGTGCAGACCATTTCCCACTGTGATAATTAATAGACCCTTTTACCTAGGGGATTAGATGGCACATTTGAATTAGTGTCTCGGATCAGCATTGAGTACTAAGACACCAGCTTCCACAGTCTTTGAAGGAGATTGAAAGTTGCAAGTGATATTAATTTGGGGAGTATTAAGCCAGCATACATGTCCCCAGAGCATAAATCTGTTAACCAATTATTGCCTTCTAGTCTGGCAGAGAGGAATTAATCACAATGAGTGAGCCATGTACACATTTGCATACTATAAATATAACATGCTAGAAAATGGTGGTTCAGTGGGGCGGGGGTGTTGGGACATGAGGTGAAGGCAGTTTGACAAAAGTTTTTTGCTGGCCAAGACTTCTACCACATGTGGTAGGAAAGGGAAGTAGCAAGTTAAATTTCCTGCCAGACTAGACATACTGCTCCTTTGGGGGTGATGCAGGGGTACGATTGTAGTACAAAATACATTTGGATTAGTGTGGGGGCTTGCGGGGGCAGGTGGTTCACTGACAAGTATCAAAATGAGAATTTTCGTTCCTTATGCTACTGTCGCATGTGTGTGAGAGTAAAAGACAGGAGAGAAGCAAGTGGTGGCATAAACAAACAGATACGTTCATAAATAACTCCCCAGACAATTAGAACTTAGCCCCTTATTAGAACAGATTATTGCAGATGTAACCACAAACCGCCACACCACGGCTGCTTCAGCATGTATTGAACTGCTGGGAACTACACTGCCTGTAGTTATCCAAGCAAATTTCTTCAATTCATTCTATTCTCCTCCGGCAATCACCCAGGTCAGTTTAGTGAGATGTCTAAGTTTATCAATTGCAGTCCATCAGGCAAATAATGAAACATACTCATACACCTCAACTGGCTCGTTTGCAAAAAAAAAATCCATCTCTTCAATTTATCAACATCCTGAGCAATCACCTCAATAGAATTACCAACCTCTGTATGAAGTAGTTAAATATAACTAACCTGCTCATCTTTCCTCTTCGCTAGAGGTTACAGAATTCATGGTTATGGTCAAACCATTTATTAAGGTTCAGTTTATCAATGCCTATTAAAATCTTGAAAAATTTGACAAGGTTTCACCTGAATTCTCCTTGCTCCAGTTTAACATACTCTCTTCATACTCAAACTATATACAATTCTTATTGGCTTGAGTTTTTATTTTGGATACTGAAAGGCAGAGATTGCAGATAAATTGGCAATTTCTTATTGTTTTAATGGCTACAAGTATCAGTCTTAGGACCTCAAACATTCTTTGCCTAAAACATTTTGGCCTTTGGCTTGGGTGAGTGTAATCCGATAATTCTCTCACCAAAGTCCAAGAAAGGGCCCTTTGACCAAAAAAGTCCTTCTGCAGAGTCTTCCTTACTTTCAAAATATAAAATGTGTTAATCTTTCCATCCTAATGGCTAGATTTGAAAATTAGGGACTGAAGACATGCAGCAGGAGGTCAAGAAGAATTGAAGAATTCAGCTGAGCTGGGTTCAGTCCGAGGTCTATTTTTTTTAAAACTTTAAATCTTTAAATGATTGAATTAGCTTACTGTTGCATGGATTGAATATATGGAATGTTTAAAAATCAGATTCTAAAAGATGTCCCAAGGATTTTTCCTAATGAGTGTCCCAACAATTTTGCTCGAAGGTCCTCAAATCCTTACCTGCAGGCCAATGGGTGTGATAGGTGACTTGCTGCACCACAACAGTACAAAAAAGGAATTCATTGAATTTATGTAGACTGCCCATCATCCAATGAGAGAGTTATTCCTCAGAGACTTGAGCCATCACAGCAACAGTTTGAAGAGCCTTATTTGTAGAAGACCCTGAAAGCAGATCAGGATTTTTATTCCTCAAGAAATAAGGTCACTTCCCATGAATTTCTGCACTTAGGAGGAAGTGGGCAAGCAAGCAAAAATGCTTTCCAAGTATTCATGAAGACTCAAATTTATCCTTCCTGACTGGTACAAAGAAATATTTGCCGAGTCCCTTCTAAGCTAAATCTATGACGGCCAACAACAGATATTTTGCACACAAAATCCCTTAAACAGGACAGAGAGGAGTGACCAGTTAAATCAATGGTTGGTTGAAGCAAGAATAGTGGTCAAATCATTACGCAAATTGACTAGTCTTCTTCAAACAGTACATTTTTAAAAAATTCATTCATGGGATGTGGGCATCGCTGGCTAGGAAAGCCTTTATTGTCCATCCCGAATTGCCCTTGAGAAGGTAGTTGAGATGCCTTCTTGAACTGCTGCAGCCCATGTGGGGTAGGTACACCCACAGTGCTGTTAGGAAGGAAGGGAGTTCCAGGATTTTGACCCAGCGACAGAAGGAACAGCAATATAGTTCCAAGTCAGGATAGCATGTGGCTTGGAGGGGAACTTGCAACTGCTGTCCTGCTAGGTGGAGGAGGTTGCAGGTTTGAAAAGGTGCTGTCAAAAGGAGCCTTGGTGCGTTGTTGCATTGTATCTTGTAGATGGCACAAACTGCTGCCACTGTGCGTTGATGGTGAAGGGATTGAATATTCATAGATGGAGTGCCAATCAAGCGGGCTGCTTTGTCCTGGATGGTGTTGAGCTTCTTGAGTGTTGTTGAAGCTGCATCCATCCATGCAAGTGGAGAGTATTCCATCACACTCCTGACTTGTGCCTTGTAGATGGTGGACAGGCTTTGGGGAGTCAGGTGGTGAATTACTGGCCACAAGATTCCTAGCCTCTGACCTGCTCTTGTTTATATGGTTACTCCAGTTCAGTTTCTGGTCAATGGTAACCCCCAGGATGTTGATAGTGGGGAATTGAGTGATCGCAATACCATTGGTTCAATTCTCTCTTTTTTGAGATGGTCATTGCCTGGCACTCGTGTGGCACGAATGTTACTTGCCACTTATCAGCCCAAGCCTGGATATTGTCCACATTTGCTGCATTTCTACACTGAATGCTTCAGTATCTGAGTCGTCACGAATGATGAACATTGTGCAATCAGCGAACACCCCCACTTCTGACCTTATGATTGAAGGAAGGTCATTGATGAAGCAGCTGAAGATGGTTGGGCCTAAAACACTCCCCTGAGGAACTCCTGCAGTGATGTCCTGAAGCAGAGATGATTGACATCCAACAACGACAGCCATCTTCCTTTGCGCTAGGTATGACTCCAACCAGCGGAGAGCTTTCCCCCCGATTCCCATTGATTCCAGTTTTGCTAGGTCTCAGTCAAATGCTGCTTGATGTCAAGGGCAGTCACTCTCACCACACCTCGAGTTCAGCTCTTTTGTCCATGTTTGAACCAAGGCTGTAATAAGGTCTGGCGAAACCCAAACTGAGCGTCACTGAGCAGGTTACTGTTAAGCAAGTGCTGCTTGATAGCACTGTCGATGACACCTTCCATCACTTTATTGATGATTGAGAGTAGACTGATGGTGTGGTAATTGGCCAGTTTGGATTTCTCCTGCTTTATGTACCGGACATACCTGGGCAATTTTCCCCATTGCTGGGTAGATGCCAATGTTGTAGCTGGACTGGAACTGCTTGACTAGGGACGTAGCAAGTTCTGGAGCACAGGTCTTCAGCACTATTGCCGGGATATTGTCAGGGCCCATAGCCTTTGCAGTCGTTTCTTGATACCACGTGGAGTGAATCAAATTGGCTGAAGACTGTTATCTGTGAAGCTGAGGACTTCAGGAGGAGGCCAAAATGGATCACTCACTTGGCACTTCTGGCCAAAATTTATTGCAAGTGCTTCAGCCTCATCTTTTGCACTGATGTGCTGGGCTCCCTCACCATTGAGCATGGGGATATTTGTGGAGCCTCCTCCTCCTGTTAGTTGTTTAATTGTCCACCACCATTTCCGACTGGATTTGGCAGGACTGCAGAGCTTAGATCGGATCTGTTGGATGTGGGATCGTTTTGCTATCGCATGTTGCTTACGCTTGACGCTTCACCAGGTTGACATCTCATTTTGAGGTATGCCTAGTGCTGCTCCTGGTATGCTGTCCTGCACTCTTCATTGATCCCCTGGTTTGATGGTAGTGGTAGAGTGGAGGATATGCCTGGCCATGAGGTTACAGATTGGTGGATGCCCAATTATGAGTTGCTTGACCTGTTCGAAATCTATCCCATTAAGCATGATGGTAGTGCCACACAACACAATGGTGGGTGCCCTCAGCGTGAAGACTGGACTTCATTTCCACAAGGATTGTGCGGTGGTCACTCCTAATACTGTCATGGACAGATGCATCTGAGACAGGCAGACTCGTGAGGACGAGATCGTATGTCTTTGCCTCGTTGGTTCCCTCACCACCTGCCGCAGATCCAGTCTAGAAGCTATGTCCTTTAGGACTGAGCCAGCTTGGTCAGTTGTGTTGCTACCAAGCTACTCTTGGTGATGGACATTTAAGGTCCCACCCAGAGTACATTCTGCATCCTTGCCACCCTTAGTGCTTCCTCCAAGTGTGTTCAATATGGAAGAGTACCGATTCACCAGCTTTTTTGGGGGATGCGGAACAGGGCAGGTGTGATAATCAGCAAGCAGTTTCAAAGAACAAAGAACAGTACAGCACAGGAACAGGTCATTCGGCCCTCCAAGCATGCGCCGATCTTGATGCCATGAGACTTCATGGGGTCCAGAGTTGATGTTGAGGACGCCCAGGGCAACTCCCTCCCGACTGTATACCACTGTGCTGCCACCTCTGCTGGGTCTGTCCTGCCGGTGGAACAGGACATACCCAGGAATGGTGACAGCAGTGGGACCACCAACATCCAGTTTGAACCACTGGAGCAGACAGATAAAGGCGTGGTTTTACATTTTCATCCAAATGACCGAGCCTGCAACAATGTAACAGTCCCTCTCTAACATATATGTTCAAGTCTTGGAACAGGGCTTGAACTAGCTGATTCAGAAATTTGCTCTTGATTGGCTATCTGCATGTTTACTTTGACAATTACACAGTTGCTGGCAATTCTGTTGGCTTCACAAGTTTAGACT
This sequence comes from Heterodontus francisci, assembly GCF_036365525.1. Lineage (NCBI taxonomy): Eukaryota > Metazoa > Chordata > Chondrichthyes > Heterodontiformes > Heterodontidae > Heterodontus > Heterodontus francisci. The sequence continues at coordinate 104,581,555 of NC_090375.1, read as the reverse complement.
TCTGGACTCAACGTTGAGTTCAACAATTTCAGACTGTCATCTCTGCCCCCCACTCCCCACCCCATTTTGTTTCTTTATCTTCAGTCTTAATATGGTTTTCCCTTGTTTTATTTTAGGCTGGCATTTGTTCATTATTCTCCTGTTTACATCTCCGCTGGACACATCTTTTGTCTTTATTTGTCCCATTACTATTTTCTTTTGCTCGGCCCCACCAACCCTTTTGTCATTTACTGTCTATTGGCCTATCACAGATCTTCCCCTTTATTCTTTTTCCACCCTCCTCCATTTGACTTCTTAAAACCTATAATATTTCTAAACTTTCCCAGTTCTGATGAAGGGTCATTGACCTGAAATGTTACTGTAATGAGAAGCTTTTTATGTTGTCTGATGCAACATAAATGAAATGCATGAAGTTCCATTGATTGAAGATCTCAAGCAGGTTTATTTACAACTAACGATTATAAACAGTACAGAGCTAACTATTTACAAAAGCTGCCTCTCAGTTAACGAGTGAGACTGGCATGTAATCACATGACTAAATCCTGGTACTCAGCTCATTAGCATACTAAGATCTTAAAGGGACATCACTCAAAGGCAATCACACATGGTTTCTAAAGACAAGTCTTGTATGACAAGTAAAAAAATACATAAAATTAGATATCAAACTTATTTACACATGGATAGAGGTTATGAACTTTACAAGTATAAAGGCTCAAAAGTCCATATATTGTCTTAGTGGTTTGGCAACTCTTGCTTGGGGAATTTGTGTCTCATTGGTTGCTGTTCTTTCTGAAGTTTCTCCCTCTCTACATTCAGTTTCTGTTGCTCTGCCTTCAGCCTGCTAACATACTCTGTTGCTTTTCTCAAGCTGACCACATTGAGGCCTGGTCATTCTTGCAAAGTTCTGGCACCTCATCTCGAAAAGCCAATAGACAATGCTTCTACTCATTGCTCTTCTGCCTCTTCAAGACATTGCGTGTCCTTCGCCTCTCTTTATCCTTCGTTTCTGAAGGCTTGGGCCTCCAGGTTGAGTACTTGGTTTCATAGATATACCTGTCTGTTCTGGCTCGTCGTGGTGCTGGCAGTCCTCTGGAAAGCAGATGTGAAGGCGTGGCATAGTTGTGCTGTTTGGCTTCCGGATTGCACAGTTTGATGCTGGCTGGAGTCTGCAGTCGGGTTCCAGTCCTTGGATATTTCCCCTCAGCAATGCTCTCATGGATAGTTATGATGTTGGAGTCCTCACACGCTAATAGTTCTGCCACTGCTGGTCCGCTCGTGTCTACTACGTGGAACATTTGTGGTTTCCATGCCGACTTGCCATAGTTTCATTGCATGGTCAATGCAAGGGATGGGTGATCCATTGTATGCAGATATCTTGGCAGTTGTCAGTTGTATCGTTCATTTCCAATGACTCCGTTACATATCTTTGAGGATTTGGACTGCTGGATATTTGCTCTAGCACCAGTGTCAACCTTGGCCCCGAGTGTGTTTGTCAGCTTTCTTTGGGCACATGATGCTGATAGTGTGAAATGCCTGTTCATCTTCTGTCTGAGAACTGCTTCTCAGTCTTGTCTCAGGTCTGCTTGATGGTGACTTCGTGTATCGGTTTGTGTTTATACAGGTCTCTGGCGCATTCCTTGCCGCTGTTGCCCTGCTGTCTGTTCGTTTGCAGCCAACAGTGACTTTTGGTTGTGTCTTTGGAGCCAGAATTCCATATGCCTTGCACAGGTCACGAAATACAGGACAACTTCATCGCGTGTGGGATTAACCACACTGCTTGCCCTTTGCGACCTGGTTATGGTGCCGATACTGTTGGTGGCACCTAGTGCTTGTAGATGCTGTTGTCCAGCTACAATGGCTTTGTACTTCCTGCCATCTTCCAGCAGTGCATCGATGCTGTGACCTTTCTACCTCCACCCCCCAAGCGGTCTTTCTGAAATGCTTCAATGAGTGTTGACACAATCACCAGTTCTATTATTCGGTCTGAGCGCTGTTTCAGAGAGATTGCCCATATTATGGCATCTACAGATGAACTGGTCCTATTGGCAACAGCCACAGGAATCAATAGACATCAATTCCAGGTGGTGAATTCTAAAACTCACTCAATCTGAGCTAATCTTCCAGCAATTTTCAGGAGCTTTCTGGTCCTCTTCAAATATTGTTAATTGTGTGAGTATATGCAGATGAAGGGAGTTAATTGGAGTTTTCGTTGAGCACTTAAAAGCAAATACTCACTGGGACTGGGAGGGGGATTTGTATGAGGATCTACATGTTTGTAATCCTTTTATTCCGCATAGTAAATGTGAAACTGAGTAAATATAGGTTCTAGCCTTATCCTTCGATAATAAAACTTTCTGGAGTTTAACAGATATGAGGTACTGATTCAGTGTAATCCCTCATTTCCAATTGCTATTAATTTTTACAGCCTGTCTTTCTGGTTCTAAAATTAATTGGTCTGTAAACAATTCACGGTTGAGTGGCTTTATCTTTTTTTTTTAAAGTCAGGCTGAATGAATGAAAGCTGTTCATGCTGGAGTGGTTTAATGTTTCTTTTTGTAACTTTAGCTGGGTGCTGCGCAAATGGAGGATTCTTGCACTTTTTGATGTCGGGTGCCTCTTGTAATGGCGCCGATATGATCAGCCTCAGGGAGGAATCGGGTCTTCCCCGAATTTTCTTACTCTCCCAGGGAGAGTTTGAGACAAAAAAATAAAAATCTTTTAAGGACTTAAAGACTTCTCTTTTTAAAAAAAACCTCTGGGATTCTTCTACTGATGGCAGAATAACTCACCCGCAGCCTGTCGTTCAGCTCCATCTTCTAAAGCTGGGGTAAGTTTTCTTAAAAAAAAAAGAGAACGGTTTTAGCCAGTTTTTAAAAAAAAACTCTTAGCTGTGGGTTGTTTTTAAAGCTGTTTTCCCTTGTTCTTCAAACTTGGATTCGGTCTTCTCACCACAGCTGCCACCATGTAATGAGAAGCTTTTTATGTTGGAGACTGGCATGTAGTCACATGACTGCATTCTGGTACACAGCTCATTAGCATATTAAGATCTGAAAGGGACATCACTCTTAAAGGCTAACAGTTAACTCTGTTCCTCTCTCCACAGTGCTGTCAGACATGTTGAGTATTTCTAGCATTTTCTGCCTTTATTTAAGTTTACTAGTACTGAATGAAGATGCACCAAGCAAACATAGGAAAAGAAGTTCCAAAAAAGTGTGATGTACAAAATCTCAAGTTAAACATGCATTGAAGAACTCAATTAAAAACAAAAGCTCCAAATAGAAGTGAAATCCACGTCAATGAAAAAAACATTGTTGGGCCAGACTGTTTGGAACCTTGGTTTTCTATTTGACCCTGAGCTGAGCCCATATCCTCTCAGTCACCAAGACTGCCTACTTCTCCATAATCCTGGCTGACCTGCCATCTGAAAACCTCCATAACCTTCAGTCATCCAAGATACTGATGCCTGTATCCAAACTAGCACTAAGTTTCGTTCTTCTATTAGCCCTGTGCTTGCTGACCTACATTGGATCCTGGTTCAGCAATGGGTCAAAATTAAAATTCTCATTCTTCTGTACAAATTCCTCCATGGCCTCACCGCTTATTTCTCTAACCTCCTTCTGCACTACAACCCTGAGAACTCTCAGTTTCTCTAATGCTGGCTTCTTGTATTTAGCCGACGTGATTCGCCCCTCCATTAGTGGTCGTGCCTTCGGCTGGCTAGGCCCTAAGCTCTGGAAGTCACTTCCCAAATCTCTTTACATTGTAACCACTCTCTCATCTTTTAAGACTCTCCTCAAAAGGTACATCTTTGACCAAGCTTTTGGTCACCTGTTCGAATATCTCAATGTAGCTCAGTGCCAAATTTTGTCTGATAATGTTCCTGTGAAGTGCCTTGGATGTTTTACTACATTAAAGATGCTATATAAATGCAAGTTGTTATGAAAACAATGGTGTCAAATAATTTTAAGGTTGCAATTGACCAATTCTGTAACAAAAAGGAGGAAAAAGGAAAGAAGAAAGCAATAAAGGCTCAAGGCAGACACTGCTTCTATTCCTATTCCATCATTTGCTGAAATATGGTCTGGTTTCAGAAAATGCAGAACCATCTTGACTGAAGATATGAAGTCCACTGCAAATCCCATGAATAAATCCACCCAACCAGTTGTGCTTCTTCAGCTGGAGTTATTTCATATCCATGTGCTTTCCTTCTCTCCTTTTGTCTTCTTCCTTGCCAATTATTTAACTAGTTTCCTTTCAAAGGCAGGTATAATCTGTCTCAATGGTACTTTGGCAAGGTTATCATTCCTCCAATAATCTTTTGTGTAAAAAAAATCTTCAAGTCTCCTCTTCCCAACCTTAGAATTTTTTGAGGAAACAATATCCCAAATATACCTAGGGAAGTTTTATGACACAATGGAGCCATATGATAGTATATCTAGACTTTCAAAAGGCCTCTGAAAAAAATACTGTACGAAATACTCAGTTATGAATTAAGGTTTGTGGATATCAACACATGAATACAGATTAGTAAATAGCTAAAGGAAAGGAAGTAGCCAGACAAGATAATCTTAAGGGGAGTAAGGTCACATGGGACCTTTCCTGTCCTAACATCTATGTAATAAAGGAACAGAAAGGAAAGGAGGGAAAGGATTTGGGTAGAGTTGCCCAGAGGTTTTATTTTCTTCCTGATATACATAAATTATTTTGAATTTAATTAACTTGAATTAATACTGAAATTACCAAATGACAAGAAGCTTTCTGTGGGAATAGAGAAATGGCACAGTGGATGGAGAAGGTAAACAAGATTTTAAACAGCTCAACATGGCTTGCACTTGGGTGTCAAATTTAAATTAGTGACCCACTATCACAGGCATCTCAACTGGAAAAAGCCTTCCCTTATTCACTAACAAAGCCTAACGGAGAATCGACACAGCTGATCCTGTACCTGTAAACCCTGTGTTGGGAGTCTCGCCTCAGGTCTAGCTGGATCTCTGTGTCCATCCACTCTGTTAGGTGGAGCAACATGTGGCTGAGAAGGCAGCTGGTGTTGGGTATTGCTGTTCCTCAGTGGTGCAAGGTAGAATTGCAGATGCTGCTTCCATGCTACAGTGAAGGCTGACAGGAGGGAAGTGCAACTTAAGTGAGTGAAATCAAGTCAGGTGAACTAACTTCCAAGATGTTGGAAATCATCTGTCAAGCAGTAAGAGCACACTCAGAAGAAGTGCTGCGAGCAGCAACCTCACCTAGGTATGGCTGCAGCTACTCAGTTTCATTGTTTGAAGGCTTCCCAGTCTGTCAGTTTCATTGAAAAAGCGCTCACCTTTTCTTACCTGGATGACCCAGGTGAGTTCTACGCAGCTCAGGAAGCCCATGCACTGGCTGTTAAAGCCAGAATGCTTAACTAATTGCCTCTTTGAATACTATTTAATACTACTACTTTCCCTGCGTGCCTGCAAACCAGCCTGGGTTAAACTCGGAAGTGGGCCAGATCATGTTGGGTTCTCAACTAGATACCACTAATTGGTATTTAACCCTCCACCCGTATAAAACCTTCTTTCCTCGGCAATTAAAATTCTGCCCTCTGCCTTTCATGCTCTATACGTAATGGAGCAACCAAAACTGCATACAGTATAATTGTAGCTTAACCAATGTTTTCTACAGATTCATTATTACTTATTTACTCTTGTATTCTCTTCTCCTATTTAGGAAACACAAAATGCTGCTGTGCTTTTTTTATGGCTTTATGTACTTGTACTCACATTTTCAGGGAATAATCTGTTGAACTCTTGGGTGTCTCCATTCAACATCCTTCATAATTTCTCAGTGTATACCCCATTCCATGTTTTTTGTCCTAAAATATATTACTCAGGTATCCAAATTAAATTGCATCTTCACCTGTCTGTCCATTACACTAAGCTGCTTATGCTTTCCTGAAGACTTTTACAGTCTTCCTAACGGTTTACTAAATCTCCTACTTGTGTCATCAGCAAAGTTTGACATCATTATCCTCCATAGCAGAGTCGAAATCCTCAAGCAATAACCATTTACCCTAACTCTCCATTTCCTGTCCATGAACCAACTTTTGATCCAGGGCAGCACAGTGGTTAGCACCACAGCCTCACAGCTCCAGCGACCCGGGTTCTGTTCTGGGTACTGCCTGTGCGGAGTTTGCAAGTTCTCCCTGTGACCGTGTGGGTTTCCTCCGGGTGCTCCAGTTTCCTCCCACAACCAAAGACGTGCAGGTTGATAGGTAAATTGGCCATTATAAATTGCCCCTAGTATAGGTAGGTGGTAGGAGAATTGAGGGAAGGTGGGGATGTGAGATGGAAATGGGATTAATGTAGGATTAGTATAAATGGGTGGTTGATGGTCGGTGTGGACTCATTGGGCCGAAGGGTCTGTTTCAGTGCTGTATCTCTCTATGACTTAAATTTTTTCTTGTACCATACACAAACTTTTCCAACACATCGTACAAGACATTTTATTGAATTCCTTCTGAATGTTCATATACACTACATCTACCGTAAAATTTATCTATCCATATAGTAATCTTTTCAAATAAGAAACACTTAAATTTGTCAAACATGACTGGTTTTCACCAAATTCATGCTTGCAGTTCTGATTAGCCCATGTATTTCTAAATGTTCACTTATTGGCCTCAACTGTTAACTCCCTCTGAAGTGTGGAGACTAGAAAAAATGAAACGGATTAGTTACTTAACTCCTTTCCAGGTAGCAAGAACAGCCACCTCAAGTTGAAGGGAACCCCTTTAAATATGCAGGTTGGGCTTCAATGATGCCACCAAGCCCTGATCTGCCATTTTACTGAGGCCTGAGCAGGGAACTGTGGTGGCTTCACCACAGCTGAATCAAGTGTCAGAAGAGACGCAGTAATGTAAATTTTAAATTCTGTTTGCATGTCCTTTTGGACCAGGAAGAGCTGGAGTGCTCCTATGGGCCCCAAAAGAAAACCTTTTGCCACCTTTGATCTGGGCTTCCCCTCCATCCAATAATGATCACCTTTGGACACCCCCTCCATTTTCTCACCACTTCCTGACTGTTGGGGACATTTGCAGTGGTGTCCAGGCCATGGCCTCCTGCCATCTGTATTCCAGTTCTGGCTTACTGGCTAGGCAATGATTCCTGCCAGGTTTTGGCAGGAATCGGAGCCCAAATATGAAAACAATGCCTGGGAGTCAGTCTTTCCAGGCCTTGGAATACAGGGTTTTTCCACTCAGCCACCTACCTTGCGGACAAATAGCAAGGCTACTCTTATTGCTCATTACAGATTCTAAGGCGCTGGATTTTCACTCTGGATAGGTGGGTAGCAAGGAGAGTTGGAAACTTATTCACTGCTCCAGAAATGAGCCCTGGGCTATTGTAACTCCCTGGCCTTATTTAAATCCCATCAGCTGACTTCCAACCTGTGATGGGAGGCAAACAGCTGAAAATCACATGGTATTGAGGTCACCCACCAACACAACGTAGGTGGCCGAATTGTCTTCCAGGTCCAAAGTGTGGAAATTTCACTTTTGGGAAGAGAGGGCAGGAAAAGCCTAAGCTTTCCTTTTGAGGCCCAGAAGTGGAGGAGTGCTCCTCCAGACCCCACAAGGAAAATAATTCTGTTTTTAAATAAAAATTAACTGCTTAGGGCTCTTCTGGTCCAGATCCTCTTTCCAAAATCTGCACCTCAAAAGGAAAGCTTCAATGGCTTCCTCACTCAGGCCACCACTTAAAATTGCAGTCGGGTCTCGATGACATCATCAGGATCCAACATGCATAATAAAAGGACTCCACCAACTTTGGGTGGATGTCCTTGCCATCTGTTCAGTAGACCAGGTTAAAATCATGAATGATGGAATCACAGCAGCTTTCTGGCATTTATGCCATTTAAAAATGCCCAACTACCAATTTTGGTAGGTTGGTTTAAAGTCACACTAAGAGTTTGCCTATAATTGACATTAGACCAACTGGTCTATAGTTACTCAGTTTATTCTTCACTCTCCTAGAGCATTGGTGTTACAATGGCTGCTCTAATCCCACTGCATAAAATTTGGATATTTGAAGCATTGAAAAACTCTGACCAGAGCCTCTTTTATCTCTTTCATTTTGTTCCAACAGCCTATGGTGTGCACCAGACATAGCTACTTTGTGCAATGCCTATTTAAAAAAAATCCTTTTCTAATGTTATCCCTAAAGACTCTATTCTCCTGTAGTACCCCTACATTTCACTTCCACCATAATTTCAAAAGGAATGATGCAAAATATTTGTTGAATTCTGGATGAAGGTATTTCAGAGATATTAAACTCCCTCCTTCATTCCTGAGCAATTCTACCTTCCTTAACTATACTTTTACTTTCTATATAAGCAGGATGAGGACGAAGAGTTATAAATGGTTAATTTCAGACAGACATCAACAAGTATCTTTTTATGGTTTTGTCCAGGACACTCAACCTATTTAAGAAACAGATGAATACTGAAATGGGAAGGCAGTAGGGTTAGTATATTAAAATGGAGATATCAAACTGTCTAAAGGGCCCTCTTCATCCAAACTTTCAGGACTGCATGACTCAGAATTTCCTCAGAACTGCTCCTGTTCCACTGTCAGAAATTAGTCAACAAAATGACAGTAATAGAACGGGAGCAGCTCTGGGGAAATTCCTGGCCTATGTAGGTTTATTGAAAAAGTAGTAAAAATGTACTTGCTGTACTGCGATCAGTTGGGAGACTGACAAACAACTCAACCTTTAAAATCATGAGATAGGTGCAGGAGTAGGCCATTCAGCCCCTCAAGCCTGTTCTGCCATTTCAATAGATCATGGTTAATCTGATTGTGGTCTTAACTCCACTGGCTGCCATGACCCTTAACCCCTTGTAGATCAGAAGTCTGTCTAATTCAGCCTTAAATATATTCAACGACCCCACCTACACTGCTCTCTGGGGAAGAGAATTCCAAAGATAATTAATCAGAGAAGAAATTCCTCCTCATCTCCATTTTAAAAGATGCTATTTCAAAACTGTGCCCCTTAGTTTTAGATTTGCCATGAGGAGAAACTTCCTTTCAGCATCTACCCTGCCAAGCCCCCTCAGAATCTTATGTCATTAAGATCATCTCATTCTTCTAAACTCCAATGAGTATAGGCCCAACCTTTCTTCATAAGGCAAACCCTTCATCCCAGAAAGCAACCTAGTGAGCCTCCTCTGAACTGCTTCCAATGCAATTATATCCCTCCTTAAGTAAGGAGACCAAAACTCTATGCAGTACTCTAGGTGTGGTCTCACAAATATTCTGTACAGCTGTAGCAAGTGGTTTGCTGTCCCCATTGTAACAGAAGACTAATACAACTCAACAGTTCCTTGCACGTCAAGGAAAAAACAAAAGGAGAAGTGGTCAATTTGGCACTTGCTGGTCTTTCATTCTATTTAACAGACAGCTTTGGAGCAAGATCATAGAGGTGGGCGAAGCCAAGGGAGCAGGCACCACCGCCCTCCCACCCCACCCAACCCTACCACCAGAGCAGCTTGCCTCATTAGCCAAAACACCATGTATGGCACTGAAAGAAAGCTTTCTTTTTTTAAAAAAAAGAGGAAAAAGGAGATTTAAAAAAAAAAAGAACCACTTGTGTTACAATATAAAACAATGAAATGTTAGATAGCGGAAATATAATACAACTTAAATTTAGTGTTGGTTCCACTGTTAAAATATATGGCTTGTTCACTTTGATTTTTATGTTCTTATCAAGCCAATTAGAAGGACACCAAATAGGTAATTAAGCTTAACCTCCAGAGAAGCAAAGTATAGTGCATTTGATCTTTAAATAATGCTAAGATGGGGAAATGAAAGTCTAAAACGGAAATGAAACATGTTCACAGCACCATGAGGACATCTCATTGGGTCATACCCAAAATGGAGGCCCTTCTTTAGATTAAGCAACCAACAGATTGACTTACTCTAGTTACTCTTACCTAAAATGATCCCTTCTGAAATCTAAAGTTCAGTCTCAAAGAACAGAGCCTACTTCTAAACCAAACTGAAACTGGAAACTAGCATTAGCATACTAGTCTTCCATCTCTGGTGGAATCCAACCCAGGCAGATACTAGGTAATCTCTCTGGCTACAATAGGTCCAATGTGAAATGAGTTTAGGTAGCTTTAAACAAGCTAATAGTGGGCACTAACCGACAACACAAAATTTCCCATAATATAATAGCGATTGCCAGAATCACTCAAGCAACCTATGGCTCTGGAAAACATCTACCATTCTTTTTAAAAAATGGCCCTCTGTGCACAAAGCAAATGGGTTTTAGAAATAACTAGAATTAAGATGGAAATGCAAAAGCAAAATACTATAGATGCTGGAAACAGACTGCTGGAAGCACACAGAAGGCCTAGTAGCATTCAGAATATGGAAACTTGGACCTGGGGGCTGATAAAATTATTGAACCTTAGGTGGTCATTGGGTATTCAATATGTAGGCTATGGCACATACAAACCAAACATTGAAGTGGTTTCAACTGCTGCAAAACGCAATAGAAAAAAGTAACTTGCAGTTATAGAACTTCTTTCACAGCATGACATTCCAATATAGTTCACAAATAATGGATGTACTTTTTTGTGACTATAATCACAATTCGCTAAAGAGGATGCTGCTGATGTAGCAATAAAGGAGGAGGTAGTAGCAATATTGAACAGGATAAAAATAAACAAAAAGGAAGTACTTAAAAGGTTGTCGGTACTCGAAGTAGAAAAATCATCCCATTCAGATGGGATGCATTCTAGGTTAGAGGGAAGTAAGGGTGGAAATTAAGGATTAGAGAATTGTGGGCAAAGCCTTCACCTTAGATATGGGGACAGTGCCAGGGAGCTTGAGGAATGCAAATGTTACCAAAAAAAAAGAGGGATAAACTGCGCAATTACAGGCCGCTCAGCACAATGCAGGTGGCGGAGGAACCTTTAGACACAATAATCCAGGACAAAATTAACTGGCACTTGAAAACGTGGGCAGCCACATGGCAGATTGAATTAAAGAGAGGTGTGAAGTAGAGGTGTGACATTTTGGTAGGAAGAAAGAAGAGAAGCAATATAAACTAAGTAGTATAATTTTAAAGGGGGTGAAGGAATAGAGACCTGGTGGTATATGTACATAAATCTTGAAGGTGGCAGGATAAGTTGAGAAGGTTATCAAGAAAGCATATATGAGATCCTTGGTTTTATTAATAGAGGCATAGGATACAAAAGCAAGGAAGTAATACAAAGGCTCTACAAAAAACTGACTAAGCCTTAACTGGAGTATTGTGTTCAATCCAGGTGCTCTACTTTAGAAAGGATGTCAAGGCCACAGAGAGGTAGAAGAGATTTGCTAGAATAGTACCAGGGATGAGGGCCTTCAGTTATGTGGAGAGACTGTAGAAACTGGGGTTGTTCTCCTTATAGCAGAGAAGGTTAAGAGGAGATTTGATAGAGGTGCTCAAAATCATGAACAGTTTTGATAGAATAAAGAAGAAATGGTTTCCGTTAGCAGAAGGGTCAGTAGCCGGAGGACGCAGATTTAAGATGATTGGCAAAAGATCCAGAGATGGCATGAGGAAACTTTTTATTTATTTATATAAAAGCAGTGAGTTGTTGTGATCTGGAATGCACTGCCTGAAAGAGGTGCTGAAAGCAGATTCAATATAACTTTCAATGGCAACTGGATAAATACTTAAAGGGAAAAAAATTACAGGGCTATGGGGAAAGAACAGGGCAGGGACTCATTGGTTAGCTCTACCAAAGATCTGGCACAGACACAATGGGCCAAGTGACATCCTTCTGTGCTGCATCATACTATGACATTATGCATTGTTTTGTAAGCAAATGTGATAGCCAATTTGTGTATCACAAGATCACACAAATAGCAATGAGATGAATGGTCAGATAATTGGTTTTGCCTTGCTGTTGGAAGAATGACTGCTGGCCAGGATACTGGAAGAACTCCCTTTGCAAGTAACATAGAATATTTTGTCAACCTGATCAGGTAAATAAGGACTCAATCTAGCATCCCTTCCAAAATACAATATATCTGACAATGCAGCAATTCTTTCGTACTGCACTTGAATCTAAAATCTTCAGAGTCAAAGGTCAGAATGTGACTATTGAGCCAAGCTAACATTGAAGTGTACAGGCTTACAAATTCCACTGTAAATGGCTTTATTTTGCTTTAGGAACAGTTCAAAATGTAAATTGGTTAAAGATCATCAAGTCTTTAGTAAATTGCTGAAATGTAAACACTGGCATATTAGCATCTCTCTACCACAGTGTCTCTAAACTTGACCGAAAGCACTGTATTAGATGCCTTTTTGTCTGGGATATTTACAGTTGACTTTTCTCAATAACTGCAGCTTCTGGAATGGACATTTGGATTCCATTGACTGACTTTAGCATCACATGTAATGCTGTAGGCAAGTAATCACTGAAGTTCTTTGACCGGCTGTTTTAACCAAAAGTCTCATCACATTATAAATTGCAAAGTAGTACATTCTGAAAAAGGGCTTTTTAAACTTCTTGTAAACTGAATATATCTATTGTTTTCTAGCAATATAGCATCTTTGTTTCACCACTTTTATGAATAATCTTTCTTGTAAATAAATATGCTTCTTAGATTGAGCCCAAACAAACTTCTGGCAAGTATGCTAAATATTGCCTTTCAGAGTAGACAGAAACACAAGAACACAAGAAATAGGACCAGGAGTCGGCCATAAGGCCCCTCAACCCTGCATGGCTATTTAATAAGATCATGGCTGATCCTAGACCTCAACTCAGATTTCCTGTCCAATCCCCATATCCCTGGATTCCCATACAGTCCAAAATCTATTGATCTCAGCTGTGAATATTCTCAACAAATAAGCATCCACAGCCCTTTGGAGTAGAGAATTCCAAAGATTCATAACCCTAAGTTAAGAAACTCCTCATCTCAATCCAAAATGGCCATATCCTGTGGTGGTGATACCTTGTTCTAGACTCCCCAATCACAGGAAACAGCATCTCAGCATCTACCCTGTCAAGCGCTCTTAGAATCTTATGTTTCAATAGCATCACCTCCCATTCTTCTAAACTGCATAGTAGAGGCCTGTTCTATCCAATCTTACCTCAGAGGAGAGACCTCACATCCCAGGAATCAATCTGGTGAACCTTTATTGCATCCCCTCTAAGGCAAATATATCCTTCCTTCGGGGTGGAAATCAAGGGCTGAGTTTTCACCACAGATGCAGGGAATAGGAGCCATATCTGTCTTTGGGTCACAAACTCTTCTCTGGTGGGAAACTGATTAAAGTTCAGATTTGCATGGACGCAGGGTGATGGTGAGCTCGTAAATTGATATGGAGATGGGTTTCCTATCCACTTAGAGTAGTAGGGATGGGAACGGAGGTGGATCAGATGAAGCATGGGATTCATTTAGACATCCAATATCCATCACTGAGGCTGCTGGTTGTCTTGAGGGAGAAATCTGCGGTTTGTGCCAAAGCCTTTCACTTCACTAGAGGGAAGTGAGATGCCACAGAGGAGCCAGAGGCCTGGAACCCAGTGCAGGGCTGATCCTTGCTTCATCAGTGCCAACCTGGATCTAATGCTGGAGGCCAGGAGGGAGGCAGGAAGAGGGCACCTTCAGCGTCATCGCCCTCCTCCAATTCCTCCTGCTGCTCCCCTGGTGAGCTGTCTCCTTCCATTGTCACACACCATCCTCAAGGTGTGCACCTCTTTGGAGGGTCACGTTATGGAGAGCACAGCAGACTACCATAATGACTGAGACCCTTGCAGGACCGTTTTGGAGAGCACCACACAACCCATCCAGGCACTGGAATCACATCTTCAGAAGTCCAATGGCCTGCTCAATTGTTGTCCTGCTGAGCAGGTTACATTGGTTGTATCGCCTGTGTGCCTGTCTGGGGCTCCTGTATAGTGCTCAGTAGCCATGTCTTCAAGGGATATCCCTTGTCTTTAATGATCAATTCACACACTTTGGAGTTGAAGGAGTGAAGATCTGAGGTATCCTGGACTAGCAGCAGATGAAGGAGTCATGGCAGCTGCGAGGAAAGTGAGCGCACACAGAGGAAACTGTTACGGTCAGACTATTTGGAAGTTGAGGTAGTTGAAGCCCCTCCTGTTGATGAATCTCACTGGCCAGTCACTGGGTGCTTTGATGGCCATATGGGTGCAATCAATGATGCCCTGCACTTGGGGGAATCCAGCGATGACTGCGAAACACAATGCCCTCTGTCTGTGCAAGGCCATGTCTGTTGTTAAATGCATGTGCTGTCCAGCTCTGGTAGAGAGGGCATCGGTGACCAGTGAGACGCTGAGTCAGTCATTTACAGCATAGAAAGAGGCCATTCTGCCCATCAAGTCCATGCCAGCTCTCCATGGAACTATCCAGTCAGTCCCACTTCCCCACTCAATTCCCTTGGTCCTGCAAGTTTATTTCTTTTAAGTGGCCATCCAATTTCCTTTTGGAGTCATTGATTATCTCCGCTTCCACCACCATCCAGCTCCCACAGTCACTCAGTAACCCCCCCATTTCTACGATACAAGTTCCACCTTGTTGATGATGTTCTCCATCGGTAGAATATGTTGATCGTTGAAGCGCCTCATTCACTTTCATCTTCATTCTCAACTATTCCAACACCACTCCTGCAGAACCGGTTTTACCCAGTTTCTTCCTTCCCATTTCCAACACTTAACACTTAGAATTGAATTTCATCCACCAGTCCCTCAGTGCAGCTCTCCCTCAGTATTGTTCCAACAGTGTAGTGCTCCCTTAGTGCAGAGCCAGAACTGAAGTTCAAGGCCACAGTGACTTTGATGGCCACTGGCTGGGCATGGTGCCCAGTGCTGCGAGATCTTCAGCGATGGGGGCACATGTCTGTGGCCATCTGCTTGGAGAGTCACAGTCTCCTGTGGCACTGGTTCTCAATCATCTCCAGGTAGCTCCATCTTCAGCAGGCAATCCTGTGTTGAGGGTAAGGCCACCATTGCCTACCTGCCAGTCTTTCCTCTCCCATGCCCTTCTGATGCCTGGGGTTCTGCCCATCCTGCAAAGGATGTTGCCCCTCATCGCCACTGGGCCCAAAATCAGACAGTCATGCCAATTGTCAGGTGGAGCCTTCCTTCTGGGAAGGTGGCCATCCACTTGTCCATGGTAGCCTTGTCCTCTGCTCTTCTGCCCCTGCCATGCAAAGGGGTGCTGACTCTGTTCAAAGCCCAGGTGCTGAATGCCCACACTCCCTGCTACCTGTGCAGTGCCAAAGGCATCCCTTTCCAAGTGCCCAGTTTCCCTATGCCCAGCTGACCTTCTTAGGGGGAGGATGTGATGCCCTGCCAGCCATGATTGGCTCCCCACTGTGTACCTGCCTCCTCTCAGCTGTTCAGAAACAGACAGCTTCTGAAACCCATGTGCCCCTTTAAATATTGCACCTTAGCCTTTGGCTAAGTTTAGTGGCAGCAGTGGGGAGGAGAGCAGGATTCCTGGCCCACCACCCTCCCCACACTTGAGATTATTCCTGGTGCTGGGAAAGGCACCCTGAATTTGATACACTGCCCAGTGCCAGTATTTTCAGGACACCACTCCTACCCCCAACCACACTAACCCCCCAACTCCATTCCCAACATTAGGGGGCCCTGAAAATTCAGCCCCAAAACTGTGCATAGTACTCCAGGTGTGATCTCACCAAAGCCCTATAGAATTGTAGTAAAATGTCCTTACTCTTGTACTCCAACCCCCTTACATTAAAGGCCAACATACTATTTGCCTTCTTAACTGCTTGCTGCACATGTTAGCTTTCTGTGTTTAATGCACAAACATCCAAATACCACTGGACACTTGAACACTTAATAGTTTCTTGGGGGTCAAGATCTAATACAAGTGTTGGAAGCACATTAGACCCACAGTAACTGGTGAGATCAGTTCTACAATACCATAATGAAATATTACTGTTAGTTACAGTACCAGCTTTTAATGGATGTAATAATTCATTCTTTTGCGATAAAAACTAAAATAGTTTATTCCTATTAGTTTAAAATAATTTTTATTCAAAAACTTCCAATGATGGGATAATTCATGTTAAGCAATTTTAATCAAGAAAAATTGAGGTTTAACTGATAATTCCGAGTAGATTGTACCTCCATTTTGCTTTCTTTGGTCTCCTCAGTTAAGCAATCTCAAATTTCAAAGGCAGCCTTGTCCTTTGTAGTGCACAGACCCCTCAGCCTAGAGGCCAGGACTCAAATCCAGTTTCAACTGGAAATGACTCTCAGAATTCTCTTGAGAACACCTTTGCCAACTTCAGACTGCTCATCAAGGATAGAAAAGTTGGTCAAGAGATTCCTTCCTGTACTGCCCAAGAGCAGCATTGAAGGCATCCATGGCCATATCTGGACCAGAAGTATTCCACCCCTCCCCTAGCCAAGAATAAACCAAGAATGGTTTATTAAGGGAATACAATAATTTAATGAAAATGGGCATTTTCACAGTTGTCAGTTTTAGATACAATGGTGTTGAAAATTTTGATGAGAAAATAACTGCATATGATGTACTATTTTCACTTACAAAAATGTTAACATTGTATTTGGACAATCTCATTAATAGCTTTAAAAAGGAGCAACTGAAATGTTTGAAATATAACACAAAGCAAGTGTTTTATGATTAATTGGCATGATCTGTAACAAGAACAGTTTTGCGTTATAATATGTGGACTGATGAAAGGTCACTGACCTGAAACATTAACTCTTCTCTCTCCACAGATGCTGCCAGACCTGCTGAGTATTTCCAGTATTTGTTTTATTTCAGATTTCCAGCATCTGCAGTATTTTGCTTTTAATAAAATATGTGGATGTTGGCCATCTGAAATAAAAATAAAAAATGCTGGAAATACTGAGCAGGTCTGGCAGCATCTGTGAGAGAGGAAAAGAGTTAACATTTCAGGTCAATGACCTTTCATCAAAACAGGAAAAAGTTAGAGATTTAACAGGTTTTAAGTTTGGAGGCAGGGAAAAGGGGAAGAACAAGAGGGAAGGTCTTTGTCAGGGTGGAAAACAGTACAGATTAAATGACAAAAGTTATGATCGTCAAGGCAAAAGGAGGTAAAGGAAGTAATAATAGGGCAAGTAAAGAAACAAAAAGCTGAGCCGAGAAGTGTAAATGCGAAAAAGCAGAATCATCACCAATAGTGACACAGTTGCATTTACAGAGTGATCCACCTTTTAAAGGAAAATCCATTTATTTAACAAAAAGTGCAGAATTGGCTCACTGCAGAGGAAACACCATGTAACTTTGCATTTATATTGTGTCTTTAACGTAGCAAAATGTCCCAATGTGCTTCATAGGAATGTAGGTCAAAATTAAACTTAAGGTTTAATTAAGTTAAAGAAAAACCTAGGCATATATTTAGAAAAGTGATCTCAGCTTCATTCTATTTGCACTTTATCAAACCTCTTTTGTTCAAAAAAAACTGCATTTCTTGCTGCAAGTCTAATTTTAGCCCTTTACCTTTCTCCCGACTTCTTAAAAGTTCTGAGAACTGCAGGCTGGCAAACATTTACATAGTGATCCACCTTTTAAAAGAAAACCCCATCAATTAAAAAAAAAAGAATTTGCTCACTGCCAGAGGAAACACCAAGCAACTGTAAAGATCTTTGTATCCAAGACTACATATCCATATCAATGAGCACCAAAGTTCATTACCAAGGGATTTAACTGTCTCCGGTAGTGTGCCAGTAAACACATGCATGACAAACTGCTTTGTGCACTACTTGAATACAGCTGTTAATTTTTTAAAAATAAAAGCATGGAACATTTTGCATAAAGGACAAACTTCAACACCTTGTCCATTTCATTCACACAAAAGCAGACTAAAAATTACTTACCTTTCTCAGTGTCCAAATGGGAATCAGATAGAATTGTTTTTTTTTTTAGTTGTACTGAGTTATCAATCCAAGGGTAATTTTCTTCATATGGAAACCTAAATGTTTACAACACACGGCAAAATTTGTGCAACATTGAACAGAAAGTAGTTCAGAGAAAAATTACAGCTGCCTTATCCACTCCCTACAGCACAGCTAAAATTGAGGAACTAACTGGCGAGTTTTTTTTCTTGTGTGA